>NW_004955420.1:3929006-3949129 GCF_000276665.1 Chinchilla lanigera | reverse complement strand
TACCTCCTCTAGATTCTTGTATGCAAAGCAACTAAAGAACAATTTAAATAAAAAGATAGCCAAGCATCACTGTCTACCATATATATATAGAAGGGAAGGGAGAAAGACTGGAACACATTTTTCTTTAATTCTCCAAGCTTTCCAGAAAAGGAGAAGAAAAGCCATTTTGAAGAATGAGTATGATGTATGTGCTTTATAAAGGGTCACCTGGACACTCAGAAAATGAAACATGACATTTATGACTCCTATAGAACTTAAACTTAATTTTTTTCTGAATTATAGATTTAACTCTCTGTGGTAACATTTTTATTTATTTGCAAGGAAAAAGTTTCATTAGATTAACCAGTGATGAACTCAAATGTAACCTTAGAGAAAATACTGCAGAAGATTCAGCACATGGAGGAACATTCTGAATAGTCCTCATGGAAGCAAATATGTGGGGCATCATTCATTGTATTTCATTTTTAGGATGTACTTAGATGATACAGAACCTAACGGTAGGATAAATGACAAAAGTGGTTTGCTGGGAAGAATGCTTTTTCCAACAAGTACTTCTGGTTGAGTCCATGACCCCACAACATGAAACGGCAAAAGATAAATTTAGATTTCTGGTTAATGTTTTGAAAGAGTTGAGAACCAAGAGATAGGTGGGGTGGCTGACATCTCTGTGAATTAACTGGGCGTATAAGGTTTAAAAGGCTGTCCACTGGTTGCAGAGCAAGTAGACACGGGGATACGAAGTTTCAGTTTTGACGCAATCCTAACAGTTTTGTGGAGCAGCGATTTTCCAGGATTGGTTCTTAGAAGTCAGGTGAGATATACAGAGTTAAAAACAAAGTCCAGAAGAGAATTATATTTTTCAGATTTACACAGTCTGCCACGTTCTCTATCTTTATTACTTTATTAGTTAATATTCTTCAGGCAACTTCATGGCTCATAACATTCTTTGAATAAGAAACATAAGTTTCTTTATTTGTAACTGTACTTGTGTCCTAAAATCCATTCAATCTATCATTACTGAAGGCATTAACATCAAGCATCAATTCCGCCCTTATTTTTACATCAATACCTTCTGTTGCAACCTATTAAAACCAAGTTCTCATGTTTTATCATTTTGTTTATGTTTTTCTATTGTTGAAATTACCACTCAAATAATATGTTTCAAGCCACTGGCTTATCCTAGATCTATGACTATTTATTCTTCAGAGTATGTAAAAAATGATAATACCTGAAAACTAGCATTAATGATATGTGTATCCTTAAAATAATTATCTTACATCAGCATCAAACAAAACCAAGCCTATTCTTAAGCATCAGCCTTGGCTAATATCCAGATAGTTCTGCTTATTCCTTCCTCACCTATGCACAACTGCAGTCTTTGGTGCAGCACCACTGTCTAAATGTGCTTGTTCTATAGAGCTCTATGTCATCGAGCCTTTTGCTTTGAGGAGTATTTCATTACCAAGGCTTTCATCAGCACTGTGATTTCTAGCTTCAAACACTTTTGAGTTTAGTCATACTGGAGGAGAACAGGCCCCGTCACAGCCATATGGTGACACACTTCTTTCTGAGTGGGCCATTTAAAAAAATAACACAGATGAGACTTAGTTGCAAAATATAAGCAGAGGTGAACTAAAATACCCTGTACAATGTGAGCCATAGGTTAAAGCTTCTATACGTGGATACTAGGGATTACCAGATACAATGTGTTAGAGTTTTACTCCTTAGTTTCTCTCCCTAGGAATTCTTAGGCTCTAGGCTTGTAATTTAAATTAGACTTAATCAGACATAACAAGGGTTAGCATTACACTATTGCTCTTTATTTACAGGACAAGGAAGTGTTGAAAAGAGCCAGCTGGAGAGTGAGAGTATGGCTCATGTAAATGGGAGAATTTGGGAGTCTTCCTTTCACTCTAAGTCTGTAGTTAAGTCTGTACTGAGCCACCTGGAGAACTTAGCAAATCACTTAGTAAGTGTAGTACAAGGGCATGCTATATAAAATTAATATGCATAAGATAAAATTCAAAAGCCAGGAGGGATGGTAGAGGACTGGGGCCTTAATCTCCATTTATTTTATGTATGTATATATGTATTGTCTTTTTGAGACAGGGTCTCACTCTGTAGTTCAGGCTGGCCTTGAACTCACAGTGATCCTCCTGTCTCAGTCTCTGAGTGCTGGGGTTATAGGTGTACACCATCATACCCAGCAATTTCTACTTGTTTCTTTAAATTTCTTTAAATAAATTGATCTTGGTTTTACTTGCTAAGGTCCTCAGTTGGTTACAAAGTTTTAAAGAATAATTTTAAAATATACAATTTATGTTCTGTGTTTTGCATGAATTACTAAATTTCTATACATATTTAATAATTTAATGGCAGCAGTTATCTTATTACAAAGATATAAAAATAATTGCCATGTCAGGGGTGGTGGCACATGCCTGTAATCCCAGCACTCAGAATCTGAGCCACGAGGATTACCACAGGTTAGAGGCTGACCCTCAGCTACATACTGAGTTCAAGGCCAGCCTGAACTATGTAGCGAGACCCTGACTCAGAAAACCAAAGAAAAAAGAAAAAACAAAAAGGCAATTTCGACATTAGACTAGTAACATATTGTCGATTTTGTGAGTGGAATGTGTATAACACTGCTGGTCCAGAGGGTCATGTAACTATGAATGAGATCAATAGCTTTAAATGCAGGGCAGTGATAATGGGATGCAGACTTGCTAGCATGTAGATTTCTCGGGCAGTACCATCACCCCTTTTTATTATAAATGGAACTGCAGATCACTGGCAACAAGCCCAGCAACACCGAAGCCATGATCTTTCCAGCTCCGCTCTGCAGGAGGAGATGTTTGTGGTTGAAGAATTGTAGCAGGACACCAAGAGAGAAATGCAATAAAGTGGAGCAAACCTAAACTTGGCAGGCAGATGAAATGAGCTAAGTACATAACAAACATAATATCAAATCATGCGGGAAAGCTGTGAGACACTGGGGCAGCCATAGAAATTGTCACCAGAATTATGTGTGACAGCAGTCTCAGCATGAGTATTGTATGAGACGAGATGGTCACAGAACACACAAGGAAACAAGCTGGCTTGAAAGGTTCTGTTGACCACGTGTGTTTGTGGATCTTTCGTCTGCCTGGGAGCAGCAACAGCTAGCAGTGAACAGACTCACAGGACAATCACAGCTAGAACAGAAAAGTAACCAATGGAATGGTGTATTCAGTTCTCTCTTGCAGATTTCAAATGCTGATTTTTCTGTTTGTGGTTTCAGTGTAATTTATTTTAAAAAATCAACAAACTATTCCATCCTTCAGACTTTATTAATTTTCATATATTCAAAAAAGTGTAAAAGCCACGCACCAACTGGATTTTCATGAGAAATAAATAACACAAATGAAAAAAATCTGTCATAGCATTAGATACACAGCAGGTACTCATATGGAATAAAACCCTTTTCACTTCTGATAATCCCCTTTCTTCTCAAGTTTCATTTCTCTGAAATTAAAGTAGCACTCCACTTTTTATGTGATTAGGGTTATTAGTGTGGCATATCTTCATCCATTAAGTTTTAACCCAAGTCTACATTTAAAGTGGGTTTCTTTTAGACATGTTTGATTCTTGCTTTTTTTTTATCCACTTTCAAAATTTGACATTTAATTTGTCAGTGCAGGCCATTCGCAAAATGGTTATTTATATAATTGGGTTAATATTTACCTAGTTTGTAACAACTTTCTATCTATTGTTCTTTGCTTCTTCCTGAATTTGCACTTGTTCTTCCTTCTTTGGGTTTAAAAACTGTTTACACCATTCTATTTTATCTCCTCTTATATCAGTTACATTTACTTACATTTAGTGCTTGCATGAGATTTTACAATGTACATCTGAAGCTGACCTAAATCCCTCTTCAAATAATGTACTACTTCATATGTAGTACAGGCGTTTTATTGGAGAGTAGTCCCAGTTTCTGCCTCACCGCTGTGACAGTGCTGTCATTCATCCCATTTAATCATACACTGTCATCAACCAACACATTGTGACTATTATTGCTTTACAGTTATTAGTTATATAAATCAAGGATATGAAAATTAAGTTTCAATGTCACCATTATGTTTTCACTCTGATGCTCCTTTTTTGCTCTTGTAGATCCAGATATCTAACATAGGAATTTCCTTCTGCCAAAAGAACTTCTTTTCACATTACTGTAGAGCAGGTCTTCTAAAAAGGAATTCCCTCAGTTTCTGATTTTCTGAGCAAGTCTTTACATCTCTCTTTCACCTTTGAATAAAATATGTGCAAATATAAAAGTCTAGCTTAGTGGGATAATTTTCCTTTTGGTAGGGGCTTTAAATAGTTTATTCTACTTCCTTATTTTTTGGATGGTTTCTGATGAGAAGATTCCTGTAATATACGCCTTTGTTTCTATATATGGCCCATGCTTCCTTTGGTTTCTTTCAAGATTTTCTCTTTATTTTTGGTTTTCTGATGTTTGAATATGGTCTGCCTAGTTGTTTAATTAATTTATTTATTGTATTTATCTTGCTTGATATTCTCTGTAGATCTTTAGTTTGATGTCTACCACAAATATTTCTAAAGTTTATGTTAGTTTTAACGGACACATAATTATATATTACACATATGAATGCTCAAGCTAGGCTGATTAACATACCTACCATCTAAATTTTTATCATTTTTGTGGTGAGAAGATGTAAAATAATTTCTGGGCTATTTTGAAATATCCAGAACACATTCATAAGTACAGTCACTGTGCTGAGCAACAGAACATTAGAAGAGATTTCTCCCATCTCACTGACGCTTCATACATCTTAACAAGTGTTTTCCTTTACCCATCCGTCTGGTTACTAGCCTCTGCTCTTTGCCATCCCATTCTGCCCACTGCTCCTATGGGTGTTGCATCTTCAGAGTCCACACACAAGAGAGACTATACACAGTATTTGTTTCTATGTGGCTTCTTTCACTTAATTTAAATTCTTATAAGTTGATTTATTTTGTCCCAAATGATGGCGTGTTCTAGTTTTTCAAAAGGCATAATTGTATCTATCATCTTTTTAATCCTTTCATCTATTGATGGATATCTAGATTGTTTTCATTTCTTGTCTATTGTGAATAATGCTGCAGTTAACATGGGACTGTAAACACCTCTGAGATGCACTGATTATGGTTGCTTTGTTCCAAAGTGGAATTTCTGGATCATGTGGTAATTTCATTTTTAGCTTTTTAAACAACATCTGTACTATTTTCCAAAAGGGCTGTAATTTATGGAGTAATTGGTTATTGGATAATTTTAATTTTCTTATCATATTACTTCAAATAAATCTCTATTCTGTGTTTTTTGTTTTTAATCTTCTTGGCATTACAATTACAAAAATGTTCCACTTTTTAAATTGTCTTCTAATCTCTTGGTTGCTCTGTTTTGTTTTTTAAATTCATTTTGCATTGCAAGTTGTGATGGCTCTATTTACCTCTTCCAATCTCATTTATCCAACTCTACCCATAAATCCATCAAAGACATCCTTCACTTATCTCACACTGTTTTTTTTTTTTTTTTTGGTTTTTCTCCGGTACCAGGAACTGAACTCACGACCTTGCGCTTGCCAGGCAGGCGCTTTTGCCGCTGAGCTAAATCCCCAGCCCCATCTCACAGTGTTTTTGATTTCTAGCATTTTAGATGTTGTGAGAATTTCTGTTTTGTTGCTTGTATTATCTTTGTTTCTTTGTTTTGTTTTGTTTTTTGCCTGCCATCTATTTTTTCCATCAGAGCCATTATAAGGGATAATCAAACTATACAGGAAGTGTTTAAATTTTAAGACATTTTATTACAGCAGAAGACAAATTACCATTAATAACCCTCAAAATATTTCATGCTGTTTCAGCACACTTATATTATTTTTGCCACTTCCTGGAGCAGTTCTGGAAGTTATCTTTCATGAATGTGAGCAAAACATGGTGAATATTGTTGCTGAGTGCCATCACAGAGATATGCAGATGCATCAAAACATTACTGTATGTTTCCATCCACCTGTTCATCAGACCTGGCCTCTTTCAACTCCCTGTTCTTCCAGTCAGATTAACCATGAAGGGTTAAGGTTTTGAATGGATTCAAGTTAGATTAACCATGAAGGGTTAAGGTTTTGAATGGATTCAAGTCATCAAGGCAACCTTGACAGCACAAAGATACCCAGGAACAGGACTTATGGAATAAATTCGGAAAGTGACAAGAACAATGGGTGTGTGTTGGAGGCGAGGGGGAGCATTTGAAGGGAATTAGTGGCAATGTGTGTTTTTTCTCTGTAGAATTTTTAAAAATCTGGCCATTCACTATATTTTTTAAATCACATTTTGGTCTTTTCTTGTCTTTTTCTTTGTTGGGCCTTGCGCTTGCCAGGCAAACACTGCACTACTAAGCTACATCCCCAGCCCTTGATCACATTTTGTAATACATTAATCTTCATTATTTTAAAGCCCCAATCTGATAATTGCCACATCCAGATGATATCCAAATCTTGTTCTGATGATTGCTTTATCTCCCCAGGCTGTCTTTTTTCAATTTTACACATAGTGTAATTTTTTGTTGAAAACATATATGTTGCCAAGTAATAGGCAGAGAATAAATAGGTTTTCATTTTGAGGAGTCATGCGTGTTCAATGCTTAATTGTGCTTTTGTTTAATGGTGTTTTGTTCAATGTTTGCTGTGGTCATAGATGTTTCAAGTTCCTTTGTCCTTGTTTTTGGTTCCACTCTTAACTTTGGGTTGCCCTAGGTACTCCTGCTCAGATAGCCTGTGCTTTGTCTCTCTGTCGGCCCTCGTTGTTATACCAGAGCCTTGCTGGTGCGGGGGGGATAGCGGGTGAGAAGCAGAGTTCTGTAATCTCATGGCTGGATCTTACTCTTTCCCTGAACCTGGATCTCAAGTCTGTGACCTTTACAAGTGATTCTCCACTGATCCAGATTTTTGCCTCTGCCCCCTGCTCCCTTCTCTTGCTGTGGCATCTCCAGTCTATGTCTTTGATCCTTGTTGCCTATGTCCTCCCATTTTGTCCACTGGCTTGTTCATTAGGATTAGTGCCTTTCCCACACTAGAATAGGCTCTTGGCAAAGTTTTTCCCTCTGAAAGTTTGGGCTTTGTTGTGAAGAAGACTTGGATGAGTTTTACACGAATTTTCTTCCTTCCTACCTGCTAGGGCTACAAAGGTATCTTTCTTGTATCTTCATCATGAGATCTTGATAGGGCTTCAGGACATAAATCCCCTAAAAGTGCATGCTTTCACTTAAAACAATTCACTGAAGTCCTCCTGGGCTTACATCATTCCATACCTAACTTCTAGCAATTCCTGAAAATTTTATCTAAGTATTCCTGTAACTCTTGAAATTCTGCATTTATAACAATTTTCCAGATAATGCTATAGCTTTAAAGACCACATTTTGTATAATAAGACTCTATAGCTAAATTTGTCTACACACTGAAATCCCACCAAGAGCTTTGAAAAAAGTGATGTCTGGGCCCATAGGTTATCTGATTTAATTTCTCTCCTAGTGTGGTCTAGTACTTACTAGTCTAACTCTTTCCTGGAGACCCCATTAAAATATTGCCTTCTCACATTGCCCTTCTCATTAGAGTGGATATTCTCTTTGTCTCTTCTATTGCTATGTTCCCATTTAATGGATCCTAGGCTTTTTTAATTTCTTAGTTTACTGTTTTATTTTGGTAGAACACAACCTACTCCAGTGTTGTTTTGTGTGTGTGTGTGTGTGTGTGTGCGTGTGTGTGTATGAAGGAATAAAATTAAACTATGTTTTTTGAAGTTTTGTATGCCAAATTAATTCCATATTATTCCTTTTATGTGACTAATTCTATGCTTGGTTATAGAATTCCAGTTTTGAAGTTGTTTCTTAGATTACTTTTACTCTGAATTTTCAAAATATTTCAGTGAGCCTGAGGAGATATTTTTAAAAATTTCTTATTATTGAGTGCACTTCCTCTCACTCCTGGAAATTGCTGGTTATCTCCCAGTATTGTAAAAGTTCATGATGTAAACCTTGTTATCGATATGTTTTTATTCAAAATACCAAGTGTTAGATGGCTGCTTTTCATCTCAAAAGTGAGGACTAACCTAGAATATATAAAGAACTCAAAAAGCTTAGACTCCCTCCCCAAATAAAATATCCAATTAAAAAAAAATGGCAACTGAAAAGAATAGATGTCTCTCAGAAGTACAAATGACCTATAGATATGTGAAAACTATTCAACATTTCTGGCCATTAGAAGAACAAATTAAAACAACACTGAGATTCCATCTTACTCCACAAACAATGGCTGTCTTCAAGGATTGTAAACTCATGTAGTCACTATGGAAATCACTATGGAGATTTCTCAAAAACTAAAACTAGACATATCCTTCTAGGTATCTTCCCAAAAGAGTTGAAGACATCATATCTTAGTAACATATGCATTCTAGTTTTTATGGTAACACAGCTCATAATAGCTAAATCTTGGCACCAGGCTATACATCTATAAACAGACGACTGGATAAAGAAAATAAAGTATTTATACACAGTGGACTCTGCCATAAAGAAGAATGAACTTGAGCCATTTGAAGGAAAATGGATGCACCCTGAGACCATAATGTTAAGTGAAATAAATCAGAAACCCAAGCTGAAATATCTCATGGTTTCTCTTATATGAGAAGCTCAAAATAGGAAAGAAGAACAAAATGAAAGACGGATAACAGGAAGTAAGGAGACAGTGCAGGGAAAAGGAGGGGTAGGGTCGTAAAAGGAGTTGAGATATGTTACGTACGTATGCCCCCTTTGGACAAGGAATGTAACTATGACGTGCTGCTAAAATGTACTGAAAAACAAAAATTTCTTAAAAGACGCATATTTTTAAATTCTCAAATTTTAATGTTCCTTTTTTATGTCACACTACTTTTGTTTTGGGATTATCGTAGTCTTTTATACTCCTGAAGATGTCAGCAATATTGTTTTGTAGTATTCTCCTGAGGAGTTTGCTTGCACTTTCCTCTTGCTTATTTGTTAATCTATTTCTCGTAAAGGTTTACTCAAAATATCCGCTGTCCTTATCTAACAATTACAAATAGAAACTTGAAGTTGACAGAAGCACAGTGGAGGGGCCTCTCCCTTCTGGGCATCTGAGGATGGCTCCTTTCAGGGAAGATTCCTACTCTCAGCGTCTTAGCAACTTTTATTCTAGGGCTGCTTAGATTCTCCCAAAGAAGGATTTCTCGCCCTTCTTTCTGCAGATGTAACCTTGACGGCTAACATTGAGCACCGGAAGCAGAAGCAAGCCAGCAGTTTGCCCATGGCCTATGGAAGCCTTCCTTTCATCTTCATCATAAACCAGTCTCATACTGCGGTCCAGCTGGAGGAGTTTTCAAGCATCTCAGACGTGAAGCCTTGCAAAAGAAAGGCTTCTAAACATTTCTAAAGTATTTTAACCAACACGGTTTTTTTTTACTTGTAAATTTGTCTTCACTTTTAGAAATAGCTACTTTGTAATTTCTAGGTTTTTTTGGGGGGGGTTTCTGCAAAGTACATTAGGTTGGTTCTTTAGTACTATTTAATCATTTACAATTTGCACATCTTCCACACACTTTCTAATTTTTCTTTTTTATTTTGCCTCTACTGCACCACCAGTATCTATAGATTAAGCATTTTGAATATCACTTTGCAGAGATTTCAGGAAAAAGAATAGATAAATCATTAGTCACAGATGCAGTCCTTGAGGTTACATATTACAGTATTATTAAAAGTGCATGTTTTGAGCCTGGTGTGGTGGCACACACCTGTAATTCCAGCACTCAAGAGGCTGAGGCAGGATGACTGCCATGAGTTCAAGGCCATTCTGTACTGTACAAGGAGACTCTGTTTCAATAATAATAATAATGATAAAAGTATATGGTTTGAAGTCAGACATACCTTATATGAAAATTCAACTTAGACATAACTATCCAAGGGTTTTAAACAGGGTATTGAATTTTAATGCTCTCTTCTATAGAACATAGTAGGAATAGATAATTTAAAAAGTGATGGAAAGGATTACATAAATTTTATTACTTTTTTCTCTTTCCTTCTTGACCAATTGTACATGCTTATATCTGGGAAGCTGAACAACTAATTTGAAGACAACAAAATGCAATATAACAACCACTGGTGGATTCCTACCATCTTGTTTAGTGAAGCTCTGCATCATCTCTAGTCTTTTTTTTATTACTTTTTATTCTCTTTAATTGTTTGATCAATCTTGCAGTCTTACATCTGGCAATCTGGGCAATTTCACTGAAGATAAAAATATGCAATATAACAACCACTGTTAATTTCTACCATTGTGTTTTGAAATCCAGTATCTTATTTATTGTTTTTGTGTTATTTTGTTTTTGTCTTTGTGGTTGTTATTTTATTTATTTTATTCTCTTTAATGTAAAAAAGATAATGCATGTGCCAGTAGCACCATATAATTGTATTAATATAATCATGTCCAACATCTATTATGTTTTTAGTATTAGCTATACATTAATCTATGAGTTTTATACATATTAATGATAATATTCTTGAGTATTCACATGCAGGACCACATTTCCTTAACTTGTTTCATTATTCAGCAAGCTACATGAATTAAACTTTAAAAACTCATTAGATAATAAAACTTGGTATATTCCAAATTTGTTTATGAGAAAATTTGACCCGAACAGATGAGCCCCTATTTGTATATTGTTGATAATAGCAATTTGTGGCAGAAATAATAATGTGTCATTTTTACACTGGTGGTTGTTTAGTCTTTTAAGATATTTCTTATGTTCTAAATTTGTTCCTAAAACTTAAAAAATTTGAACTTTTAACACACAACTGTCTCCAAAGGGCTGTGGGCTTGTGTGTTTATAATCTTCCCCTGGAGCTGGTTAGGGTTTTGTTTTGGTGACTGAGGTAATAAAAAGAGCTGCTGAGACCAACACGATGGAGTGAACTCTATGAGAAAGAAAAAAAGCTAAGCCACTTCAAAAGCGAGATAAGCTGCTGTGACCGAGGAGGATGTGAGTGAATATATGAAGGTGAATGTGGAGGGGAGAATTTCCAAGGATAGAACTTTCAAAGTCAGCTGAACAGAGCACATTTGTGGGAGTCTTCTTCGTGCTGAACTATATGAAACTTTAAGGAGCGCCTCATGCTGCTTTAAAGGCATAAAGATGGGTTTTGATTTTTAGATTATTTTCTTCCTTTTTAATTTTAAAATGGAACTGGACCTAACCTAGCCAACCTGTATGTAGTTTAGACTTTGAGATATGCTTGACTTGAACACCTAGGATAGCCAGTCTCTCACACACAATGACTGCTTAATAAATTATAATAATCCTTACAGCGTAAATGTATTACATAAATATTTAGTATAAAGGCAGCATGCAGTACCCACAGAAAATAAGATGAGGAACAAAACATCTTGTAACATTGCTCCAAGCTGCCTTTTCTGATAACAGGCTGGGTAATATTAAAGGCTTTGATTGCTTATTGGAGCTCAAGTGCAAACAACTGGGATAAACTTTCCTAATAGTTCATGGTGTGTGATCAGGATGAATATTCTGAAGCTCTGCTCAGCCTTTATTGGATCGCCCCTTTCATTCTTGACTACCTCTTTCATCACCTTACCCTTACCACATACTCCATTATGCACATGTCTTGAGTTATGCTCACTAACATATATATCTATGTTAGTGTATATGTATTTATGTCTTTATTTAAATGAGTGATGTTTGTGGTATCTTCTTAATTTGTTTTCACTGAAGATTACCTATAAGATTGTATGTATACGTTGGATATAAGGATTGTTTAAAAAACATTTTTTTTAACACAATTCAAACTATTTATTACTGCCAGGCAAGGTGGCACACACTGCAGTTCCAGCACTCAGGAAGCTGAAGCAGAAAGATCCCTGCAAGTTTGAAGCCAGCCTGGGCTACATAGTGAGCTGAAGGCCAGGCTGAAGTACATAGTGAGACTTTGTCTCAAAAAAACAAAAACCAAAAAAACAGCAGCCAAAATTATTTGTTAGTGTCAAAAAACATTAAAGGTAAAACAGTGAACATAGTGTTTGGCCTCTGGAAACAGATTTAAATAAATAACTACATCTGGAAAAATTCTTAATTTCAGTATCTAAAAAGGGTACTCATAAAGTGGTCTCCTTTTCCTCCCATGTCAAAAGAAAATTATTTCCCATCTAACACAGTTTTCTCCCTCTTTGTGACTTTTAGATGTAGGGATTTAGTTAAATTCTGCCATGTAACCAGTGTCATAAAGCTATCATATAAATACATCTCCACTTTTATGCTTTTCCCCAAAATGGGTGATCCAGTTGACATTTCTATTGACAGTACAGAACATTCTCCTCATTCTAACCTCCAGTAATCCTGATAATTATAGTTATAGATAAGTTATAGTTATAGATAGTTCTAGTTATAGATATAAAATGTCATTATGTTGTTTTATATTGTGTTTTACCCTAGTAATTATTAGGAAATAACTCTTTTAATTAAATTGCTATTTTTCTTGGTACATGTTTGCAGGGCAGAATGGTCACATTCCTCGTGGAGAATTGGTGCATGTGCCTCACACATCTTAATTCTTTTCACATGCCTTTTCCCTCCTCTCACTCTCCATCTCTTGGTCTGCTTCCCTTTGCAATAACTTTTCTGTGTTTGTTATCAGTTTAGACCTCCATTTCTTATCTTGCATTTCATACTTTGTTCGTATTCTCTCGGAGTCCCTTACGCAATTGCTGTTAGTTGCATGTATTCTTTGTATATTCTTGGTAAAAAAAATTTCCTTTATCAATTGTAAATGCTGAATATATCTTCTGTTATGCTGTCACTTTGTGTTTAACATCTTTGAATAAATAGAATATTTTATTTTTAAAAATTTACACATTTGTATTGTTGGTCTGGAATTTTGATTCACAAATAATTGCATGCTTTTTTAATCCTACACCAAAAAGATTATATACTAGAAACCATTCACAGCCTGGTGACCTCACTGGGAAATCTATGTTTAGTCTAGGTGCTTGTTAATCAAGCTTTTGAAGTGGGATTTCTAGAAAATTCCACAGTTTTATAATTAGCCCCAATCACAAATATAAAACCCTCTAGGTTCTGGCTCATAATAGGCACATACTAAATAGTGATTATTATTATTACCATTAGAAATAATTAACTAGACAGAGCTAAAGATAGATCAGCCTGGCTCATGAAAAATGATGGATATAATTTAGAGGTAGACATTTAATTTTTATTTATTTAGCTTTTACAACTAAATAGTGATAAAACTGCATATGTATTTTTTATTTTAAAGAATTGAAAGTAAAAAGATGCACAAAAATTCAAATGTATCACTAATGACAGCTGGATTGACAGCGCAATGGTGACTTCATAGTATCAGTAGGGAGATGGATGGATTCAGTCATTAGAGTCTATGAAAGATTGATTCACAGAGCTCTTTGGTGAGCAGTCTGATTTTCATCAGCCTATTCAGTGCTTCTGATAGCAAACTGCAGAGTTTTCTGTGGTTCTGAACGATGGTTATTTTTTATTTCATTTTATTTTTTGCCAGAAATGCTCAGGGGGAGTTCTACAGAAGGCCACCTACAAATGACTGTCCTGTGTACACGGAGAAAAATGTTCTCACTGGGATATATAAAGTGTAACTCTGTGAGTTGTTATACATGAACCATAAACCTAAAGTATTCCCAACCCTGGCTTCTTCCTCATTCCTTAAAATATAATTGATTCTACCTAGCAGATAACCTGGTCTCCTAAAGATAGAGACAGTACTGCTGTAGTCTTTACTGTTTTTAGTACTCATGTGGCATGCTAACCATGGATTAAATTTTTGATTATTTTTTCTTGTCAAGCGTAATCTCTTTAACTAATCTGAAAATTTATTTATTTATTTATTTTTAAACAGAATAAAATACCTTTATTGTGGACGCGGAGAAGACCACAAGGAAAGAGAAAAAACTTGGCTTCTAAGGATCTTTCATGGGGTCGAAGGTTCTGAAAATTTCTTATTGGCAGGAATTATGAGATCTTCTCTCTATTCTCTGAACCACCTTACAATCTAAAAAAAAACATTGCTGATTTATGAATGATTCATGCTAAGCTATGATGGTTAACTATAATCTAGTCCAAGTTATTCTTATGAGGACCCTGCAAACTTCAGGGAATCATGAACTGGATATAGCAGACAAAGCCCTGTTGCCCTATTCAGATTCTTGTAATAAAAACTCTCCCTTCTCTAGAACGCTATCCACAATGTGCCTACTTGCACCCTGTGATCTTACAAGTGTGTTTTACTCTCCAAGCTTCTGCGTGTTATGGGAGATATACAAGGAGTAAGGAGATGCACTGGGACCTCCCAACCCCAGCTGTTATTGCTAGGCAGCTCTTCCCATTTTCCGGATCAGTCTGCCCATCTCATAAAATCCACAGCTGCTGACTGCAGGCTCTGCCACTGTTAGCAGTTCTGCCTCTTCATCACACAGTCAGCATGACTTTTTCGCTCAATCAAACTTACCCCAACTCAGATTGTTCCATTGGAGTGGTCTGCCTGCTGCTGCTGCGATTTCCCAGCTATTAACATAGACATTACAGCGCTCTAACCACTCAAAGACTGCAGTAACACAGTCATCCTGGACTGCAGCCACTTCTGGGAGATCTCAGACAGATGGCTGTTTGCAGAGGGCAGAGAATTTAACAGCAGTGCCTCTCCACACTGTGATGATGGATTTCCCCCTCAAAGGGAGGAATGGGCATTCATCCCCTGGAGATTTCCTGATACTTTATGGCTCTCCGCCTCCATCCCGTTGCTCTCCCTTGCAAACAGCACATGCCATCCTTTTGGGAGGCCTGGAAACAGGGAATTACTGTATCAAAGAGCACCATACATGTCCTAGGAGAAGCCAGTCTCCATGAAGAGTCCCAGCTCCTGCTGACACTAGGTTTGTGATCCTAGAATCAAAAAATTTGGCTGAACTCTTAGTTATTACATCTGTAAAATGGAAAAGATACCACTGAACTTACAAGGTTTTAGGGAGAAGAAAGGTACGGTATGTACAGAACAGAGCACACTCTTGGCACTCAACTGATATTAACAAACTTGTGTCTTTCTTTCACAAGGACTTTCTCTCTTACCAATTTATGGATGTTAGTCATTGCTAATATTTTTTTAAACCGTGAGTAACTTCTTTTTAAATTTTAAGCACCATTTCATTTAAGTATAATATCTTCAGAAAAAAAGCATCCAAATCCTAAATTTACCATCCATAGAGTAAATAAACCTATGTAAACAACACCTAGATCTAGAAGAAACCATTGCTAGTATCTCCAGAATCCCCTATACGTCTTTTTCCAGGCATTGTATGGTTTTGAAAGAAAATAATGAGCCAAAATTTACAGATTTTTATCTTGGAAAACCTTGAACTAAGGACAAAATATACATTTTATATCAAATGACTATTTTTCCAGAAGAGCAGATCCACTATAATTTTCCCTATGGATACCTCATACCTCACTACTTCTCAATAGCAGTGTTTCAACAACAAACTTCCAGGATGTCTTTCCTGATATTCCTGAGTCAATGTTCTTGGGTCTGTTTAAAAGATATCACTTGTTCACCTTCTACAATCTGCTCTATAGTGCCTTGGTAATGAGAATTTTTCTTTTTGAGAGGTAAAGTAACCCAAAGTAGGCTAGGACTATTGGCCTCATGCCCTTCATTAAACATGAATTCTGATATGACATGGTTAAATCAGAAAACATAAAACATTTCTAAGTACATTTTATTTGTGACGATAACTGTAAGATTTTTCTAGTGTATATACTCAGAAGTATTGGTGCAAACTACAATTATTCAGTTCAGTTAGAGGAATGGTCAGTGAAAATGATTGAAAAGTTTAAATTTTATTTATTTATTTATTTATTTTTAATTTATTTATTTTTGTGGTACCAGGAATCGAATTCACGAACTTGTGCTTGCCAGGCAGGTGCTGTGCCACTGATCTATATCCCCGGCCATAAATTTTAATTATTATTTCAGTGAATGCATACTTATCAGTTTGTTATCAAGTCAGGACACTTCAGAGGATATTTTAATGTTGCAGAATTAGCATATCAATTCTTTGCATGCATGTGCAGATTACAGTGTTAGAAAAAGTACATATTAATTTAATAATCATACCTACTTTCTCTGTAAATTTGTTTCTGTCTTTGAAAATGGAAATATATAAATTTACAATTTTTTTTACTTACTACAAATTATATATTATTTGAACCTAATAAGGGAGGGTTTATTATTTAATCTTATAATAACAGATATAAGGGGAATATATATTCTTAGAAGAAAAAGAAGGGAAAATATAAAAGAGAAATATATACTAGTTATGGTTTAATAAAGGAGTTTCAGGATGCCATCTCATACAGCTACATGAAAATGTATGAAAATCATCCAGACCCTCATTTCTTGCATTTCTGTAATTAGAGTTTTATCTTTTAAAAAAGGCTTATGCATTTCTTTTCACTGTGCATTCTGGAGTGTTTCAAGAGTGTTTAAGTCATAATAAAAAACACATTAAATTTCAACTCAGTTCTAGAGCAAATTTGGAGTAAAACAAACTAAATAGATAAAAGGCACTGCTTTATTCCAATCAGGGATAGACTCAGGGGTGCCTATCTACCAGGAGGTAGTTCAGAACATTACAAAGAGATTTACTGGAAGTGGAATTCAAGCAATCATGCATAGGAAGTCTAGAGAGATAATGGCACAAGGGAAATTAGGGAAGGTACGTAGACCTCCTCCAAGGACCAGACATCTGCAAAACCCCAGGCAGCAGAGTCGAGAGTGAGAAGGAGCTGCGCTGAGCCCACATCTCAGTTAGATTTGACCCATTCAAGTCACTTCTGTGTGACACTGCAGGCTTGGTTCTTGACATGAAACGTCCCAGGATCCTTGAAGGAACACAAGACGTATCTTCTCCAGAAACTCCTTCATGTGCAAGGTCTTTTTGTAAGTGACAGAAACTCCAAGCTAATTATCTCATGCAAAAAGGGGAAGTACTGTTTTATGTAACTGTCATCAAAAGAAGATAACTGAAATTGGCAGCATGATGATTTCGGGATCTCCCCCTCTCTTTCACTGCATGCCGCCATGCTTCAAGGCTAGAACCATGGCGGTTCACAGCTCCCAGTAGTGCATCTACATCTGGTTTTCTCCCCTTTGTTTTAAATTGTTTTTATGATTACTATTTCACAGAACAATAAAATTAAAACAAAAATACATGTTCGACCTCACGGACAAGCAAGAATTTCCATTCCATTGCTTTCCCCAGAAGGAATATTAAAAAACTATTAATAATACCATCTCATTGCAGAAAAGGATATTTTAAATACACAAAAAAGGAGAATCTTCATAATCTGAGAATAAAGGACAGTTCTTTAAATTGAATTCATTAGGTTTATGGGAACTTTATTACATTGCTCTTATTTTTTTCCATTTTACCCATGAATGCATCATCGCTAACCAGGACATATTTCTGTGTCCACACAGTCTTTGTCTTTGGCACTTTCTTGTCCCTGAGACACAACTTAAAGGAGTTGTGGCTCATGTTGACATTCCATGGTTGTGCACACCAAAGCAGGAAGTTTGGTGGGAGGGCCTGTGTGGAGGGAAACTGCTGACATCACGGGGGTGGGGAAACAGGAAAGGGAGGAGACAGGAGGAGAGAGCCACCCTTCCGAGTCAAGTGTCCAGTGAATGGCCTCTTTGACAAGACCCCACCGACCAGCAACTCAGCTATATCATGCCCCTGATTCATTTTGTCTTCCAAAAGCTCTTCCTGTGAGTGTATGAGGCCTTTGGATGACATTTTTTATTTAAACCATAACAATCTTAAATTTCTCATTTCCAACACCAACTACTGTATTTAATTCATTAGTTTTCCAGAGACTGGGACCAAGAGGGGCTCATCAGAAACAAGAAGTCAACAGAAGTCAAAAGAACAAGACACATTGGTAAAGAGGAAATGGTAAAAGTGGTTAAGCAAAGAAATGCAACTTCTCATTCCTTCCTGGCCTATATAGATTTAAAATCTTTCCCCTCTTCTGTCTTTGAATCTGCTACATAATGTAAAAATACAGACCACAGCCCTAAATCATTGCTTTTACCATCAATTAGGTGACCCAGAGCTACTTTGGGATTTGAAATAGTCATGTAAGAAAACACATACCAATTTGTGGGTATTGTTTTCTAATTGTATTTTGTGCATTCCTTTCATTTTCATAAACAGTGAGATCTTTATATTGAAAGATTTTTTTGTCCACCACTGAAAGGTGTAATATAAAGTGCTACACTGAAAAATATTCAGTCTTTCAACAACAAGTCAACCTTTCAAATTAGCATTTGCATTATTGAAAGACTCAGATATAATATAAAATTAATCCTTTACAAATTTATACAGGCTTCCTCAAACTGTTACTGTAATAGACTTCCTTATGAAAGCACATTTAATTATATCTTTTAGCGAGAGTTTTACATCAAGACTTAGACATCAATGTTTAAAAAATTAGGTAAAATTGTATTTCTAATGAGAAAAATATTAGAGAGCAAAAAGTAAAACAATTCTAAAATTATATATATAATTTTCAGTCTTCACGAAGAGCTGACACAGACTTCCATCAATCATTTGGTGACATTTTTTGGCAGGAAAAACATGTGTCCTTCCAAGGGAATTCAGGTTCATTCAAACCTCATTGCTCATTCAAACTTCAATCTACAATTTTTCTTTTGACGAAGAATCAGATCATATTCAATTCATTTCCTCAAGCATTTATTACAGTGAGAATCAATTAGCAATAAAGTTAATTACAAACTATAAACTTGCTAATTGAGACAAATTACACATGATGGTTCTGTAATTTGTGTAGATGACAGGTTCAGATAGAAGTGTGACCTACAAACTTACATTATCCAAGATATTTGAGTATTTTTAAAAATTTCAAAGAAAGTCTATTAAAATACAAAAGGAGCAGAATCTACTATAATGCAGTAACATCAAGGACAAAACTCAGTAACAGCTCTGAACTTTTTATTTCATTTTAGTTTTTGTTTTTCTTTCTTTATTTTATTTTATTAATTGAAGTTCTGGAAGCAGGTCTTTGAACACTGTCAAACTCACAGCTCTGTCACATAGACCCTAAAGGATGCCCCTTATCAAGAGTCAAGGTATATTGTTTAAATGCTTTCTATAATGTTGCTATTTATATACTATTATTGTTACAGTCAAACATGCATGGTAGTATATATCTGTACAAAAAGTTTAAACCACATGCCCAACAAAAATATTTTCTCATTGTAAAAAATAATCTCTCCCATTCCCTTTATTAGCAAATAATATGTTCAAGGTGTGACTGTTGTATTCTTTGAAGAAAACCCAAATGAATTTGAAGGAAAACAAAACTCACCCATAATTGCATCGCCCAGCAATACTCACTATTCATGTATTGGTGCCATTCTACCTGTTGCTAGCTATAGTTGCATCTCTAGCTTGAAAATAGCATTGCAGGAGAGGTAAGAGGAGACTAATGAGTATTATGTGACTGTTTCATAGACTTGAGTGGAGGACCTTTGTATTTAATACCTTTTAAAGACAATTATAATCTTATTTTAAGAATACCTTTAAGTGTACCTACTGAATCTCCCTGTCCAATAAGCCATATGGAGCCTTCTCAACAAGTTTATTCTATAATAAACACATGTTCTACTAATCCCTCTGATTCCACTAAAAAGATGAATCATGTAAGTGTCTTTGTATTCCTTGGAAAACATTGGTAAGTTGTCTAAGAAATCATTTCCTATACATATATCTCCACAATTAAGATACACAGGTGTGCATAAAACTTGATTTGTAAAAAATATTCAAATAAACATTTTTTGTTAATTTTTTAGAAAATAATACAGAGTAAATAACTATAAATCAAACATCACCTCAAAGGTGGAGAAAACAAGCTACATATTGTTTTTTTGTTTTGTTTTGTTTTGTTTT
>NW_004955420.1:3892568-3928906 GCF_000276665.1 Chinchilla lanigera | reverse complement strand
GCTGTGCCGCTGAGCTAAATCCCCAGCCCCCAACAAGCTACATATTGTAACAATGGTATAAAAGAATCAGGGAACTTCTAGTATGCTATAGCACGATGGGTAACTAAGTGCACAACAACTTACTACACATTTTATAAAGAACTACAAGAGAGGGGTTTGAAGTTTCCCAATATAAAGAAATGGTAAACGTAATGAGAGGCAAATGCTACTTATGCTGAATTACTTTTTGTGCATTATATACGTGTATGAATTTTCTCAGTGTACCCATAAATATGTACAGTTATGGGTAAAATACATAAAAAGTAAAATGAAAACAAAAAGTGATCTAAACTTTTCATCTGTTCAACTACATTCGCCATTTAAAGTATGACTGACTATGATTTGTAATGCCTTTATCAATGATCTAGTAGCTTTGTAAATTGGTTATCTGTTGGTTAGAATTTGTGGAGTGTACATACCTCCCTTCTCTAATGGCAGCACATGATCTCACTCTTTTCTCCAGAGCTACACCTTCTGTTCTCTAAATTTTTTTCAGCTATTTCCCTGTTTAAATTAAGTCCAGCAATATTTTTCCAGATCCTCTCTCTGTTATCCTTCCCCTTTCCTAACCTAATTCATTGTCGCTGTAAAAAGAAACCTCCAGTGAATAGTTCCTCTCTCCGGGATTGGAAATCTCTACTCTTTGCTTCTTTTTGTTTTGTTTTGGGGAGAAGAAATTTGCCTTCTGGGGGATGCCAGGTATGTCCTCCTTTTGCTGAGGCCTTCAGAGGAGGTCCTCTTTGTAGAGTGCTGCCCAAAGCAGCAGGTCGTGTACAAGTACCCAAAAGGGTGCTGCCCTTTCTTCGAGCACTTCCTTGGTGTGTTGACGCCTGATACTGGGGTGTTCCTCCCTGTGCCAAGGGCGCCCGGTCACATCGTGGTTGCTGGTGATGTCCTGTATGCCCAATGTCCCATGTCCATTTCACTGAAACAGCTCTTCTGGGATTTTCTAACTCACTGCTGTCCGAGCAAGGCCTGACTGGTCATAGGATAGTCTGAGTTGCTTTAGAGAGTCTGGTTCAGAACTTGAGGCTCTGACCCATAAACATCCAATCTCCTTTACTTTAGAAAAAAGCTACAGCCTAAAAGTCTCCGTTTTCTTCCTCTAAATGACCTCTGGACAACCAAATTTTTATGCTTCCAATGAATCTGAATCCTCTTAAGGTAAAAGCACTTTAGGCTCAAATTGGAGCCACTTGGGGACATATGATTGCAACTGAATCCTTTATATTCTAACTCCTGGAATTGTAGACCTATTGCTGCTTTTCTTAGAATCCTGTCTCGGCTGCCATTCCTTTAAGGCTGTTTTTGTCCTATGGGTATTTTTCTGTCATTTTTCTATCTCTTGATCCATTTTGATGATCATTTTCAGTCATCTTTTCTCCTCTTCCTCCTGCTTCTCCTTCTTCTCCTTGCCCTTGTCCTACTTCCTCTTCTGTTCTTTTTCTTCCTCTCCCCTCCTCCTGCTCTACACACTTCTTCTCCTTCTCCCTCCTCTTCTTTTTCTGTTGTCATTTTCCTTCTTCCAAAGGTTTCTGTTCTAGTTTTTCTTCTTCTGCATGTGCTTTTTGGTGGTTTATGTATGTTTGTTTTGTGTCTTTCTTATCTACTATTTATACAGTGCAAGGAGTGAAACAAAAAGAGATGCTGAGTTTCATTTCCATTTTAATCTACTAATTGGTGTAAAGTTCCTGGGTAAGCCACCTACACCCTGCTGTATTTTCACTTGTAAAAATAAATGAAAACCAAGTTCCTTTAAAATTTTTAGTTATCAGTACATTGAATCTATGATTAAATATTCAAATATTTTTATATGGAGAGCTATGGACTAAACTGGGTATTCCCAGATCCATGTGCTGGAACCATAACTCACCAATGTAAGCTTGGAGACAGTCTTTGGCAGGTAATGAAGTTCTTAGGCTGCAACCTGGATAAGGGGTTTAGTGTCTTTACAAGTAGAGATGCCGGACACCTGCATCTCAATCTCTCAGGAAAGGAAGCTAGCAAGAAACCAATCATGTGCAAGCCAGGAAAACAGCCCTCGCCAGAACCCAACCACACCTGCATCCTAATCACAGATGCCCAGCCTCCAGGACTGAGGGAAATAATTGTATGGTGCTTTGGTCACCTACTCAGGGGTATTTTGTTATGGTAGACCAAGCTAAGAAATACAGCAAGTAACTTAATAATGCATTCTATAAGAATATAATGTGATATTTCTTAATTGATAACCATAAACTTAAAGTAATGGCATAGTGTATGATAGCATAAACATAGTCAGAACACGGAAAAATATAATTTGTAAAGATTAAACCACCACTCTGAGATGCAGAGTAAAGTGATGCTTTTGTCCATATGAGAATTACTCAGACCTATATGTTGGCGGAGATTTTCCCCAGCTACCTTTTGTTTTTCTGCCTTGTCCCCAGTACCCTTTTTCATTTCATCACTATTCAGATGGGCTTGGAAATGACCTCCTTCCTCCTACTCCTTCTTCAAGAGCAATGATCACTATTTATTAAGTCCCCACTCAGGCCAGGAACTGTGCCAAGAGCTTTAGATGGTATCTCACCTAATTCCTGTAATAAGCTTGAGAGGTAGGTTATTACCTTCCTTTTATACACGAGCAAACAGAAGGTCAGAGAGATTGAATGACTTGCTCTGGAATATAACAACTGTGAACCAGGATCCAAGATTCTACCTTGTTTGGCTCCAAAGCCTCTATCTTTTATGACATGCTGTTAGAGATTAAGGAAAGGGGTGAAACATGGTCTCTTTCATCTGGAAACTAACAATTTAGTGAGTAAGATACATATGAGTTCAGTGTAATCAAATGGAGAAAAGTCGGTAAGAATAGTAATAAGTATTTAAGAGAAGTATATAGCAAGTGTACCTAGAGAGGCTGAGGAGCTGATTTTTTTTTTTTTTAAACTGGCAAGATTTAAATAGGATCTGGAAAAATAGAATGTAGACAGGCAATGAAAAGCAAAGTAATAATATATATGGGATCAATGGCAAACAATTGTCAGATGAGGCTAAAGCTTAAACCAAGTATGAGTGAATTTGAAAAGATAATTTTTAGTGATATACTAAAAAGGTTAAAATGGAATCTAAAGTCTGGGTGTAGTGGTACAAGCCTATAATCCCAGCATTTGGGAGGCTGAGGCAGGAGGATCATTGCAGATTCAAGACTAGCCTTGGCTACAAAGTGAGCTCAAGGCCAACCTGAACTGTATAGCGAGATCCTGGCTCAAAAAGACAAAAAAAAAAAAAAGAATCTTAAAAAGTATGATGGGTCATATAAGAAACAAAAAGAATAAATCAAATGTTTGCTTGCATACATAACCTTATTGTTTACTTATTCTGATATATTTAGAAGCTGTTTGTCCATTTTTTTCTCTATCTATCCATTCAACTTGGTTTGTTTCCAATTTTCAGAACCTCTAGTATCTGGCAACATCATGAATAAAGTTCCATTTTAAATCTATGGCAGTAACATCCTTTACTAAATAAGTTTCAAATATTTAACAATTTTCAAATTCTTTTTAATAAAATACTAATGGTATGGGTCATTCCATCAGAATAATGACTAAGTATTCAACACCACTCAGAATCCCAAGTATCTATTATCATGTCTACGGAAATATCCTTAACTAAGAACTGGACTCACCCAAGAGGTGCTGCTTTGTGTAAAATCTGACAAAGTCATTTGAAGCTCCTTGCTGCTATGTGCATCACGGATTAGTTACCCCTATTTCTGAATCTGTCATCCTCTCACAGTTTTGCAAAGTCTGCTCTTCTAGTTTGAAAATGATAATTTTGATGCTTTTAGTGCCTATGTGTACATATCGATAAAGCACTCGATCCCCTCTCTGCCATCTGATTCACTGCTACCGTGTTAAGCTTTGTGCTCTGCTTTGACAATTTAACATTAGATCAAAAACTATCAAAAGAATGATGGTTAACTCATATCTAAATATAGCACTCTGCTACATCCTTTGAAATTCTTATCTACAATCTCAACCTTATTACAAAAAATATTGAATATGGCAAGGGAAGTGCAGTCTTACTCGGAGCTATATCAGTAAAAGGGTACAGACCATGTGCTGCTATCACTGTAGGGCTGGGCTATGATCAAAGGTTGACTGCAGTTTCTTTAAAACCATGATGGTGAAAATAGAATAGACTTCTTCTATTAGTGATTTCAACAGCTAGTGCTATAGGCAGTGGAGTTAGATAGAAATGTTATAGGCAGTCAGACAGGGCCAGGCC
The DNA here is from genome assembly GCF_000276665.1 of Chinchilla lanigera. Taxonomy (NCBI): domain Eukaryota; kingdom Metazoa; phylum Chordata; class Mammalia; order Rodentia; family Chinchillidae; genus Chinchilla; species Chinchilla lanigera. Next base: position 3,924,595 of record NW_004955420.1, on the reverse strand, counting down.
CTGGAAGGAGCCAACACAAAGATAAGATAAGACACCCTGGGCCAGACTTCAAGACAAAAGGACTGAACAAATGCACCCACATACCTCCCTAGGTGTGAACATCAGGGATCTATAAGATCACCTTGAAGAGTCCCTGACCCAAGGCCTTACAGAAAAAGCCCCTGTTCTGTATTCATGCCCGCTTGCTACACTTGCTTCCCCATTTGATCCCGAATTAATCAATTTTACCTGAACAATTCTTATCGGCTGACCATAGTTTTGTCCATTTTCCCCTACCTTGGATCCACCTATTTTTGTGGTTTTGCTCTATAAATTCCCCAGAAAAGACAGAGTCCTGGGCAACCCACTCAGGCCCCCCTTCTGTCCCTCTCTTGGACAGAAGCTTTCTTTCCCTCAATAAATATATTCTGCTCTTAACCTCTGCTGTTTCTAAAATTCATTCTTTGATTTTAGAGAACACAAATTCATCCCAGATATCATTTAGGTTGGGAGTTTTTAATTTTCCTGTATCGCTAGGAAGAAAAGACCCCAGGAGGAACTTAGAGAAAAGATACAGTGAGGACATAGATTGGGCAATGAGTATTCCTCAGTGTTATTATTATTAATAATTATTATTATTAATATTTTGAGCCAGGGTCTCACTGTGTAGTTCAGGTCAGTCTTGAACTTGCTTATGCAGCACAGGCTGGTCTTCAACTCATGGCAAACCTCCTGCCTCAGCCTCCTGAGTGCTGGGATTACAGGCATGTGCCGCCGAGTCCAGCTTTCTCTCAGAGTTATTTAAGGGTGAATGACAGAGGATGTATTGTTAGATTCTGCTAATTTTTCTGTCAGAAACGGAGGGTAAGGGCATTTGTCTTTTAATTTAGAAATTATATTTCCTCTAGGTCCAGTGAGACTTCCCATAATCATTCATACTAAAATGAGAGGAAGAAAAAAATTTCATTTTAAGAAATAGAAAATGGGTCTCATCAAGAATGGGGTTGGAGAAACATAATTCTTCCTCTTCTCAAGGGGCAATAAGGCATTGTGAATTTGGCATTTCTTGAGGCTGGGCACGTAAGTACAGGAAGTGGATAGTGAGCGTTCCTCGAAGGTGACCTCAGCTGTCTCAAGCAGGACTCCAACAGTAAGATCTTTGCTCTTTCATCGCATGGGGGAAGGAAAGAGAGAGAGAGAAAAACCACGTGCTCTGAGCTTCCCTTAGACCGAGCGCCCCCTGGCAACTCTGGCAAGTACTGCAGGACCCTTTCAGAAGCAGCTTTGGTCCTATGCCTATCAAAATCTGGCATTTTAAAAAAGAAATTTTAACTATTTTTATAGTCATAGAATGGAAATTTAGGGGACTAGTGAATAAACTCTAGCACCAGAGAGCAGGAATTTTTCTAGGTTTTCTTTCTTCCTCTAATTTGTGCTTAAAACTTCCTGGTATGATACGAGTTCCTATGAGTACTATTGAAGATGTGCCACTTTATTTCGCCAATTCTCCTAGTATGAATTAATATCTTACAGATGAATATAAAAAGAATTAATATATTTTACATATTTGGAAATACGCCTTGCAGAAAGAGAACTGCCAGGTACCCACAGTCTCAGAGTGAAAGAAGCAGAGTTTAAGCTTGAATCTGCGTCTCCTCCCTAACCTTGTACAGTTTAATTGGCTTAGCTGAATCTCTCCCCAACCCAAATGATGTTTATCCTCGAGAACAGGTGCCTCTTAGCCAAAGATTCCACTTAAAAGTGGTCCAGTTTAAACTGCTAAAGCTGGGTATAGTGGTGCATGCTTGTAATACCAGCACTTGGGAGGCTGAGTTAGGAGGATCTCTAAGTTTCAGTGAGACCCTGTACCCCCTAAAAAAAAAATCACCACCACCCCCGCAAAAAAACTGCTAAGATTTAAAGTGACGTCCAGCGTGATCTCTAGACAACCTTCAACTTACTTGTAATTCCATCTACATGGTAAATGACACATGCGTCAGTGCCATGAAAGTTGAACATTGCCACCAGGAGGACCAGAAAGAACCATTAATGGAGTAAAGAGGAGATATCCAACTCCAGAAAAATCTCTGCCCATTCCCAGAAAATACATGCCCATCTCTCTCATTATATTCCATCGCTCACCCTCATTTCTTTTACCCTATATTCATAACTGCCCAGCCCCCAATGGTGGAGAGTTCTTCTCCTACTTTTCCTATTCCAGGCCAAGAGCAAAGTTATTTTTGTTGTTCACTTGTCATTTGGTGTTTTTATTGATTCCATAATTCTGAGGGGAAAAAACTAACACATTCTGGGGTCAAAAATTGGCAACAAACCCAGGTCTGTTTATTATACTGACACTGTTATATAGCCATGCCAGCATACTTATGCATCCAAAACATGAACTAAGATTTTGACCATAAACGGGAACTTTAAATCCAAATTTATTTATTTATTTATTCATTTAACTATTTTCTTTTTTGGTACTGGGAATTGAACTCAGGGCCTCGCACTTGCCAGGCAGGCGCTGTGCTGCTGAGCTACGTCTCCAGCCTAACCCAAATTTATTTTAAACTTTGTATTTATAGCCATTATTCTGAATTAAAACTCTAAGTAGAGGTATACAGGTACTTTTTTTCTCTTAGAGATACCAAGAAAATAAAAATAAAAGGGCCGGATTCACTCATGGGCAAATGGAACCATTTTCCCTCCAGTCTGTTAAAAACCGAAAGCACATTCAACAATACAGCAAAGCGGAATGAACAAAGAGAGGGGCAAATCCAACAAACACTAAAGCCAATTTATTACTCCAATAAATGTCGGGCAGTAATTGTGCAGGTCGCAGATTAATACCGAAAAGAATAGATTTGTGTCATTCTTAAAATATAAATATGAATGCTTTTGCCACAGAGTTAATAAAAGTATGTTGTTCACAATGACTGGTAATTGATGTAAAATAGTTGCCTTTATTTTACCCTGCAAATGGCAGAAACAAAGATTCTATTCACACGTAAATTGTGTTTAATGGTTTCCTGTTAATGTGCTCTATTTCTATAATGAAAGTGTAGCCAAATTATAGGAGAGACGCTCTTAACTCCTTTACCGCTATCAAATTGAACAGTAATTGAATCGAGCAAGAAATCCCTTTTTGACCTTGAAGGTTGAAATTTAGAGTTTTACCTTTTTGTCCCATCATCAAATCTGAGAGAGACCTGGTATTAATTTTTTAGCCTTTTACATTTTATATGGTAACCTAATGGCTCTAAATAAAATGCTTCCGGATATAAAATGCAATGAATCACCAACCACCTCATCAATTTTCCTGCAGAAAGAAGAAATTTTTCATGAAGTCTAACTTGAATTCACCAATTCAAGTTTTTGATTCAGAGTTTTACCTGATATAAAACACATAGTGAAAGAAAAATTCAGATGCTACATAAAGTCTATCAAAAGAAGGGTGTGTATATAGATATCAGAAGAAGTAGAAGATGGAATAGACAGGGTTATGCACAAATAATTTAGAATTATTCATGAAGCATTTTAGTAATCCTTAAATCAACTGAAAAGAGTTTTATGCCTTTGTATTACGAAGTAATTGTGTGTTTTTTTGTTGTTTTGTTTTTTCTTTTTTTGCCTTCTGAAGTCAGGGTCTCACTATGCAGTTCAGGCTGGCCTTGAATTCATTTTGTAGCTTGTGCGGGCCTCAGATTCACAGTGATCCTCCTGCCTCAGTCTCCCGGGTGCTGAGATTACAGGTATGCCCCACCATGCCCAGTTTATGCAGTAAATTTTAAAAAAAAATAACAATATTTTGTCAAAAGAAGTGTTAATATTTAAGATCAACATGTTGAAAGGGCTGTCCTTTTACATAACCAAAATAACTTTCAGGTGAATGTGATTGACAAGCAATTGGCAAAGTATAAGCTATGTTAGATGGACCCACACTCATTTTTAGGGAGCAAGTGAGTAATTTGAACTGTAGAGAATGAATTGGCCTAGAGTATCGCAGAGTTTGTGTTTAGAGATATTACCTGTTAGAATGTCTCCTAGTGTACTTACAGCTGACATTCCATATCCCTAGAATCCCCATAAAAATGTTGGTGCCCTTTGGACAGGAAGCAGTATCCTACTGACCTCCAGAAATGCCCAAATCCTATTATGCGGGGAGCAGGTCTTTGCAGTACCAACCTTCTCTCTGACCTTCCCAGGTGTCCTCTTTCTGCACAGCACCAGGGCTGTGCCCTTTCGCCGTGCACTGCTACCGCCATTGCCCGCTCCGGACCCAGTGCTCTGTGACCGCTGAACTCTTACTCCAGCTCCGGGCTCAGCTGAGCCAATGCCCTCTCAAGGCTTCCCGTGGCTATTGTGTTGCCTGCTGGAAGCAGCCGCTCCTCCTTTCACCTTCTCTGCTGTGGAGCTCCTTTGACCAACGTAGTGTTTTCTTTTTTATTTAACCTATTTAGAAATTCTGCTTCCACTTACACGCCAGTTAGGCAATGTGTTTCCTGAGTGCAGCACTGTGTGAACTTGGTGATGAGGGCTTGGGCTCAGAGTTCGTGCAAACCAAGATTACTCCAATCCCGCCAACTGCTGGCTGAGTGAGAATGAAAAGTTGTACAGCCTCTCTAAACCCTTTTAATTCTCATATAAAATCATAGAATCGACCCCACTGAGTTCTGTAAAGATGAAAAGAAAAAATGCACCTTGCAGAGCATTATGGTGCCTGGTGAGTGTGTGTGTGTGTGTGTGTGTGTGTGCGCGCATGCGTGTGTCCTTACAGCATTTTGCATATAAACATTTCATAGTTGCTATGTTCCCATAACTGTTGCCATGAGATGAGTCCTTAACTTCCCCCTCCCCTCCATATTTACATGTGGAATCTCTGCGTCCTATGGGGATGGTATTAAAAATGGTATCTTTGGAAGTTTATTAAGATTAGGTAAATCCATGATGAGTCCACAAGACTAGGATTACAGTTCTCCCCAAGACTCCAGGACAGAGTTTGCTTCCTGTCTCTGCAGTGTGAAGGAACAGCAATTTGACTAGACTGCTATCCATGAACCAGGTCACCACTTGACTCCAAATGACCCAAACAGGTGCCTTGATCTTGGACTTTCAGCCTTGAGAACTGTGTGAAACCAATGTTTGTTATTTAAGTCACACAGTGCACAGCGTTTTGTTATAGCAGACTGAATATAGGGAGACATTATTTATTTAGCAATAACCTCTAATTTGATAATGAGAATAAATAATGAGACATTATTTATTTAGTATGTTTCATAATCAAGCAGAATATAACAGCGGAGATGCTCAATGCTGTTAAATGATGATTGAATTGATGAACTGGTGAATAAAATTAAATGAATAAAAAAGAAAAAAATTTGCAAATAGGTTTTCATTTATGTCTTCACTGTGCAGATGACAACCTGGATAGAACTGTTCCTAATTCTTCTGCTTTACTGATGTGAGTTTGTTTATAACTCCACAGAAAATGACCTGTGGTATAGAATGAGGATCAGTATTTTGAACACACTTAGAATGAGGTCGAGAGAGGGCCTTGCCAGTGCAAGCAAACCAGAGCACTTGTCTGAAGGGCTGCAGGGCTAAGAATAACACACTCGTGCTATGTTTAGGATAAGAGGATGTAGAAGGAGCAAACAGAAGGCAAGATGGGGAGAGAAGCAGGATGTAACAGGGGCCTGGGAGTTTCTCTAACTACATTCACTTTCACAAATTTTCCTTAAAATAAGTACCTATGATAAAAGGGTCCACAGTGTTGGAGGAACACAATTTCCATCCTTCTGAGATCAGGCTTGGCCACGTGATGCACTTTGGCCAGTGGGATGTGAACGTAGCTACACATGCTAGATCCAAGCAGACCTTTAAGAGATATTGTTTGCTCCTGTCATTCATCTTTTTCCTCTCCTGGCATTTTCCTGGCAGAAATGAAAGGAAAGTAGGACAGAAGCATGGTTAAGCTACAGCCTTTGTTATTGCAAAGGTAGAGGGTTTAGAGGTTATTACTACAACTACGCCAGGAAAAGCCACCTGATACAGAATTTTTCTAAGAGTTCATTCATGGGTTAACTAAATCCTCTTGCAAAAACCACACAGCAGTTTTCCCCAGGGTTCGCTCACACGACACACACACACACACACACACACACACCTGGGCTAGCCATGTCAACAGACTCATTCTGGAGAATTTAGCATTTAATAATTGCTCTACATCTGATCTAACTGATCTATTTTTTTGTGTAAGTCCACAAGTTAACAAAAATGAATACATGTGTGTGCTTGTAGGTATATATGTAGTACTGAGATAAAATATGGCTATACTTTCTATAGTCTACAATATGTACATAATTACATGAGACTCAAGAACATGAAAAAGTAGTTGTAATTTCACTGTATTGAGCACAACTTGTCCTGTGTATTATGCTAAATATAAAGGAGGGTACATGTATGTCTTGTTAGATGTGTTTCCTGTCATCAAGAAAATTATTTCCTCACTGAGGACATACATATGCACAAAATCAGTTATGACCTCGTCTATGACAGACCCTAATATTGTCCTATGAGAGGGTAACATGAAGTGAGTGCGAGGTCACACTCATGAAAGATTCAGGCAAATGTGCTGTGATGAAGAGTTTAAGAGAAGACTGCTGGCCGATGGGAGGAGAGTCCCAGTGCTCCAGAAGGAGCAAATGGCATGGTCAGAAGTGCAGAATGGGAACTAATAACTCATTCTGGTTAAAGCACAGGACTGTGCAGGGCAGAAGTATGTGTTGGTTTATTAAGGCTGCCATAGCAACTTACTACAGCCAAGCCTTGATAGTTTAAACAGTAGAAATTTATTTTCTTATTGCTCAGTAGGTCAGGAGTCTAATAGGAATGAGTGGATGTAGTTCTTCTAGGTGCTCAGTCTTTGGCTTGTAGATAGTCACTTCCTCATGGTGTGCTCCCGTGGTCCTTTTCCCTGCACATGTTCCTGGTGTCTCTTTGTGTCTTCTAATACCCTCTTCTAAGAATTGTTATACTAGTCTAAGGAACACTGTGAAGGTTAAACTTGATGGTACCTTATGCATAGTGTATAAAGAGGGTCTCAAATATAATAGAATGTATAATAATAAATGCAACTTAGTTCACAATTTGATCATTCAACTTTTATAGCATCTGTGGGTTGGATAATATAATTTCCAATATACAAATGGAGAAAATGAGACATGGATGAGTAATATTTTTTTTCTATTGCTACATAGCTAGTAAATCAAAAAGCTCAGTTTGATCTCAGGGACCACAAGTGGGAATACACGTATTTAACTGCTTTTCCTTTGTATCCTTGCATAAGTTTAGTTTGGCAGCAAAATTAATTAACTCATTAATTAATTTCAAATGACATGAAAAACCTGAGCAATTGCATGGATAAGTACAGCACATGTCTGGGTGTGTGAAGGGTTGGAATAGTGTGTACCTTGAGATTACTAAAAGTGCACAGAAGCTTCAATTGAGTTCTCATGGTACACACTACACCACTGTTAATTTCCTATCACCTTGTTTTGAAATTCTGTATCATTTTTATTGTTTTATGTTGTTTTGTTTATGCCTTTGTTTTGTTATTTTGTTTTTGTTCTTTTTCTCTTTAAAATTAAAAAAAGTAGGACAGGAGTAAGTTGAAAGAATAAGTAAAAATTACATATTTGAACTTAGCTATATGAGGTGTCCCCCAAGGAAGCCATTGTACTTCACTGGTACACTCATTCCGTGACTGTTTCTTGGACACTTAGTACATACCAGACACTTATGCTAGAGCCTGGAGATATCATGGGAAACAATACAGACATGGTCCCAGAACTTACAGATTTTCCAATTGGTGACACTTTAAAGAACCATCAGTGATTTGATGAATAATAGAGCAAGCCATTTCAGGCAAGAAGTCATAGATTATAATAAATTATCTTCACAATTAATGGGACATATAGTTCAGAGACAGCCGTACTCCTGATATCACCATTTTTTCTAGCAATAAAATAGAGATCAATTTAATAAAAAAACTGGTATGCTTCAAAGCAAGATATAAACTGGAAAAGTAATACTAATAAATGAAGATAGCATATAATACTGTTTAAGAATAAGAAACCATTATATTTCATTAAGGAAAATTTAATTATTGGATTTGACCCAGAATGACTTGTTATTTTAAATACATTGAATAATCGTTAGAAGCTTTTATCTTTTTTTTTCAGAATTAATAAAGATACAACTTATAAAATGAGAAGTTAATTCAATAAAAAAGTCATAATAAAACAGTGTGATGATTGAGATTTAACAGGAACATAATTTAAGACCTGACTCCTGTAGTAACCTTACCTGGCCTCCCTTCATTCTTTCTTTTTGGATAACTTTCACTCCGTTCAAACAACAGATGCTAATGTGTGGAAGGAGTGGTTCTCTGATTGAATATATTAGAGGATTTCTGTATATTTAAGTCTTGCTCATTTTTAATCCACTTTAAAGGTTAAGTAGAAACATTATTTTTCCTCTATGCTTATTAGTGTTCTCACAATTAGAAAATTACAAACTGAACAGAGGAAGCCAACATATATCCAAAGAGAACCTTTTTCCAAGTTCATCTAAAATTGCTTCATACAGTTATGACATTACTCAGAGACAGAGAGTATATTCATTAGAGCAGAGTGTTGCCTTCAATTTAAACATTTTGGTCAACTAAGTAAGGATTAAAAAGGTGTATAAGGTTGGAAGATGATGCAAATGCGGGAGGAGCGCTGATGTGGTAAGTGACAGAATCAATATTCTAATTTATCTTAACAAACACGAATAAGCTCTTTTAAATATAAACCACTGACTTTGTGGTAACTGTGCTTGGTAGAAAAGTTTCTTGGCAAGAACTCATAAGAAACCATTCTGATAGCTTTGGCCAGTGATGAATTTTTAAATAGCTCTAAATAATGTTAATAGAGATGTGTTAATAATGCTAAAGAAATCTTTAGGCTGCACAAATCAAAGCAGAGGTTCAATATGGCTGGAAGTGATCATTGCTTGCAAATATGGTGATTTCCTCAATGCTGAAGACCATATTTAAGGGACACATATAAGTAAAACTCCACCCTCCAGATCCAGAAGCAGTAACTGTAGTAGAATTAGATGTAAATAATTTTAGATTGCTAAGAAGTCTATTCCAGTATTAAGATTCCATGAAAAATATGAAACATTATTTAGTATATTTGTATTTGACAAATCCCATTAAATACTGAGTATATAATTTTTTTATTCTATACTATAAGTACTTCTAAAATATGAGATTTTGTTAAAATTACTGTTGTTTGATAAATTCAGTTGCAAAAGAATAACAGTTCTTAGCATATTAACTCAGGATAAGACATCCAATCGTTTAGGCTGTGCAGATAAAATACCTAACTTCTTCTTTCCTTTAACAGCCCAATTTCCACCCAATTTTTTTGAAGAAGAGCAGATTCTATTCTTATATTTAATTTACATAAAGAGATATGTTAGAATTTTTAAAAATATTCTTTCTGTATTCTTATAGGAAAATACATCTACTAGATAAAAATCTTTTAAAGTTATTTCCAAGCTAACCAGAAGACTGGTTAGAGTTTTAGAGTTATTTCAGAGTTAATAACTGGTTAGGGTTATTTCAGAATTTTAAACTCTGAAATAGTTGCCACAAGTCATTTGACTAGAATGTGTATCTCCCCACCATGATCCGCAAAGCTTCTCAAATTATAACGAGGATACAGCAAACCTCAGATCCACAGTGGGCCTCAACTGACACAGTTATGACAAGTTCTAGGTGACACTAATGCTGCTGGCCCGTGCACCATGCCCCGACTAACAAAACATGAAGAGCTCTGCTTCCCTGATGCTATGGACAGTATTAAAGCAACCCCCACTATGTAGCTCAGGGAAAATAAGGGGAGCTATTTTAAAAAAAAAGAAAGAAAAGAAAAAAACATAATCTGTTGTACATTTACTTTCTTGCAAGGTCTTCACCCTCCTGACACTATTTTCCTGAAAAATGTCTCTTACAGCTCTTCCCTCCTCCCACCTCAGCATGTGAAGCTCTGTTTGCAAAGGCACGCGTGAACATCTCTCATCCACTCACTGCTACTCAGTCTCACACTTCCCTATTTTATACTGTTTTCTCCAGGTCTTAGAAGTATTCTATATCATTCTTTTATTTCCTGTTACTAAAATATTAGCAGTATATAAGCAAATGGATTACTCAGAAGACTTTATTTCAAGTACTACACAGCTCTAACTCATAAAATACTTGGTGCTTGCCGTAAGGAAACTACCCACTCCCTGTACCTCACAGTCATGATTGAGGGAAGTTGGTATAGCACTAATCCATCCACTTGGTTACCTCCCTTTATTTCTTTCCCAAATATCTTCCCAATAGCAGTGTAGTATCATTTCTTCACTGGGCAAAGAATTGTCCTAGAAATATATTGTGGCCTTTAACATGCATTTGCTTCTAAGGAATAAAACTCAAAGTATAATTTCACATACCCTTCCATTTATTACCTATTTCATCTGGGCCAGTAGTTTTCAATTTGTAGTATCATTAGAATCAAGTGGGAAGTGTTAAAAATTACTGATTCCCGGAAGTCTCTAAATATACTGACAATAATAATTAGTGGTTTCTGATCATTAAGCAAAAAGAAAGAGGTTCACTTAGCATTAAAAATACTGATTCCACAAGAATCTCCTTCCATTAGATATTGCCTACTTGTTGACTTTTAAAAAACCTGTTTAGGTAAATCTATTTTCTTAATTATACTTTTATTCCAGACATTCTTATTCTTATTTCTGTGGGATTTTCTTATCTATTTCTTCAACATCCGAATTTATCAACTACATCTCTGTGGACATTAAGGACAGAATAATTCTTTGCTCTTGAAATTGTTCTGTACACCGAGATGTTTGGGAATCTCTCTGGTTTCAATACCAGTGGCCATATCCAAGTTTTCACATCAGCTGTCTCCAGACATTGCCGATCTCCTCTACCAAGCAAATTCCATTGGAAACCACCCCAGTACACATCACCACATTCCCCTGCCGCCCCCACAGTCATAGTAATTGATACTTTCTATTTACCAGCCAACTCATGTCCACAGATATTTCTTTCATTTAACCCTCAAAATAAATATACTTACACATACTTTTACAATACATACACTGAAGATGAAGGCGCTGAAGCTGAAAGATGCTGAGATAGTATAAAGAACGCCCGAGTTTCCAGCCCTGGGAAGTAGTAGATGCAGAATACGAAACTACATTTCTTTTCTTCTCACCTGGGGAGCTGGCTATGCTCTTTACTCCCATAGAATATTTTACTTTAGAGACCCTTTAGTTGTCCACTTCTTCTTCAGACTATTATACTGGTAGGAGTTATTACTTTATGTGTCACTCTTGAAGGATATCCCTGCCTTTTTCTCCAATCTGGTACTAAGTTATCATTTATGTTCTCACCTACTTTGCCTCTGTTTTAGCTCTGCCACTGAAACTCAAATCTTTCTTGGTCACATCAGATCTAGGCTTTTCTAATAGGTTTTTTTAATAGTGCTCTCTAGTTCCTATATTTTCCCTTTCAAACCCATACTACAATCTGAATAAAGATAAAGCTTTCTAAAACCTGGAATTTTAACTCATTAACTCGCCAGTACAAATTATTCTATCATGACCTTTGAGGATAAACCAGAAAATTTTAGCTTGGGAATTTGAAACCCATTTTAATTTTGTTCCCATCTGTTCTCTGTTATCTTCCATGGAAAATATTGGATTGAAGTGCTTTCAAAAGTTTTAGGTGAAGAATCCTGTGTATCATTCAGTATTTCATTTAAACCTGAAATTGTGTGCACATGTGTGGGGGTTGGTGGGAAACGTGTGTTAAGCTCAGGTTTCATATCCCAGATGATACATACAGTCTTTGACTAGGTTCCTGTGATATCCTGGGGTTTGGAAGAGACTATACCCCTACTTAGCATAATGTAATTCTGAACCACTACTGAGCGCACCTGACAGGATCATTTGCCACACTATGACTCTCAGGTCGTCTTACACTTTTTTATTTTTGAGACGGGGTCTCACTATGCAGTTCAGGCTGGATTTGAGCTCACTTTGTAACTCAGGCTTGTCTTGAACTTGCAACATTCCTCCTGCCTCAGTCCCCTGAGTGCTGAGATTACAGATTACACTTTCTTTTTTATCTCATGTATTTACTTAAATCTATCAAGTCTGTAAGTCTCCCCGTCATCCTGAATCTTTCTCCACCCCAGTCCTCACAACAGAATCTTTCTTTCCTTGGTGTTCTGGCTTTATAACTGTCACACTGAGAGCTTAGCACTATAGTATGGAAGATGCACAGATAATTTTTTAGTAAACTTAGCTGCATTTTTGCTTTTTTTTAAAGACAGTAGTAAATGAGAAACAAACAAACAAAGGAATAGAACAGTAGCAGCATACCATTATCACAAACATAAACAAATGAAAGCAAGAACATTCAAAGTGACACAGGGTCTCAAGGCAAAATAATACAAATCAACATGGTTGTTACATTACATATCACTATCCTCAACTACATTGCTCAGATTACCAGATGTAAGAATGAAAGATTGCTCAAACCTTTATAAGGGATAAGAAAATAATTCTTTGATAAAACATTAGAGATAATACAGTTTCACTAGACAAGATGGTAGGAGTTCACCATTATAATTCCATTGCATATTGTTACCTTCAAATCAGTTGCTTTCTTAACTAATCTTGAGTTAACCAGCTGTGTGGCTTTCTGTTACCTCTGGCTTCTTTCTAATGACTCCAGATTTCAGGAGGGGTATGATGCTTTTTGATTCCTCATTTCTGTTTCAAAAGTGGAGATATTTTCTGGTGAAAATTGTTCTGCACATTGTACTAGCCGAATTTCTTCATGTATGTAAAGCAGTGATTGCTTGTGAAGATAAAATGTGATTAGTCACTGTTATGAAAACTAAGTCAAATGTCATGAAAAAATACAAGTTGCTATAAGTTGCATGTGGAGGTACAATTGAAAGTAAAATTATTAATGAGCAATTTCCTTTGAGATTTTAGTCTACCATAAAGGAATAGAAACTGGAAATGTACAGTTATGATAGATGAGAAAACAAAGGAAGAGAATTACCATCAATAGGCAGGGTCATAACTTGCTTTTATCTCAAAATTTATGCAGTGATATACACTCACATGTTTGGGTGCAATAAAATATTTGAAGTATCTATGCAACTCTTGCTTATGATTTCTTTGCCTTAATGGGTTTTTAAGAGATACAGTCATATCAGAAAATAAATTTTCTATTATTGCCTCAAATTATTTACTCTAAAAATTCAGGCAGTTCTCACATTGTTTAAAATACATTTTCACTCTTCTTTTGGAAATGCTCTTATACTTTGAAATGCTTTGCCCTATGTGCTTATTAGCAATGTGGATTCGTTCTCCAGGGGTGGATTTAGTTCTTTGGAATCAGTTAAATGTCAAGTGAAGCTACTTCTGTGAATAAAATAGTGATCACACTGGGTAATGCCACCTTTGTGCAAAAGAGGTCTAAGTAGGAATAAAATTGATATCCTTGTCTTATGAGTTGAGTTCAAAGACAAATGAAGAGGTACATTCTCAAATTATAAGGATATTAGAAAAACAATGTGGTAGCAGAATAAAGCAACTTTCTATCTTTAATTTTAAAGAAATTATATTAATTATTCATAATTTTAATCAATGTTTTAAAAGTTTTTTCAAATATATGCTATGAAACTTCTATATTTTCACCATCTTACTCTCAATATATTTTTTCTTTATTACAAGAAGTACAGTTGAAATTATATTCCTGGCTTTTACAACATAGAAGTAGCAAAGATAGAAGTATATCTTAGAATTTTTGTAATGTTATTTACGTCCAAATACTTCAAGTAAAATTCAGTTCTAGGATTTTCAAAATCTTGTAGGTAGAAGTTAGGAGGAAATGACATCGAAATGCTTTCTTGCAGACTCCTTGAAATCCCTTTTGGGGCATATTGTTCTTATGTTCTAGGAAAATCACTAGAGAGATATTCTATTAAGAAAAGTCACTCTTTTGGGAAATGGATATGACTAGTCAATTGTTGCTCTAAGGAGCTTAATAGCTCTGTCAGGTAACGAGGAAGTTATGTGGAACTCAGGTTTGCACTGCACTTCTGAGGACATGCCTCTCAGAGAGAAAAGTTTCTAAGTCTGGCAAAAGCGTCCTAGATCATGACGACTATTGGTGATGGATTTGTGTGTGCAGTTACTGCTAAGAGTTGAGGCACTCAGATCAGCAGCTGAGGTGCTGTTTGCAAAGGACATTTAATGTAAGTACTACGAATAACAATGCTTTTAGATCCAAGCCATAGTGTTTAATATCAAGTTGGAGGTTCCATGTAAGCATATGATGTTCTCCTCATCTTTGTCTATACTCCAGAATCACAGCAATACTTCTTGGATTTGTGGCTTTTGGACAACTGGAACCAGTATGATTGTTGACTCTCAAGGGACCAGAATGTGCAGAACGGGCAATGGCTTCTTCGTAAGAATAAAATGTTATAAATAGACTTAATTCTCAACACATGCTAATATTCTGGAGACTCTGAAAGACCTGGATTGTAGATAGCTAAATTAATACTGGGTAAGAAAGAGATAAAAGTGTCAACTTTTGGATAAATATAATCAAGTGACACATGGCACTGAGGTTACACTTTACTCCTCCTGCTTAATAAATGTTCCACCTACCTGAAAAGAAATAATAGTATTAATTTTTCTTAATCCTCAAACATAAAGGACACTTTCTCCTGAAGTTTTAACAGTATATCATAAGCTTGGATAAATTCCATGTGAATAGGAAAGGTGCCTCTGACATATAATAGTCTGATTTCAAAAGTCACATGGCAGTGGAGAGCCTGGAAAAATGAAATATCATTTGATAAGGTGAAAGGATTTAATGCTTTGGAGACAGGCTGTTTAGACCATCAAACCCACCCATGACCCTTCCCAAAGTTAACACAGGAAAATATGTATCTTTGTTGGGCTTTATTTTTCTTCTCTATTAAGTGGGCATGGTAAGAGTATTAACCTAGAGGTTCTACAGGCTCTGATGTCTGATGATAGACCAAACCTTAGCTAATCTTAAGTCTGCAGAGAAATCTGTATGGACTGTATCATACCACTTGCAGTGACATTAGCTGTCATTGTATAGGCAATGAGATTTTGGTCAGATCTTGTTCAATACTAAACATTTAAAGCTAATTGTATATCACAACGCTAACCCTGCACCTGTTGGACATGCCCTGCACCATAGGTTCTCTTATGCTATGCTACTGAACTTAAAGTTTTCCATCTGTAATTAAATGGCAAGATTAGATCAGAATATTTTAAAAGTAGTTTTTCTTGTTTTGAGTTCTGGAGTAGTGGTGCTATGAGAAGTAGTTATTGAGGTAATAGTTAAGAACAATCAGGAACTATAGACAATTTCTTTAAACTCAGTGTGCCTCAGTTTCTTCAAGTGAAAAAAATGTGTTTGCAAGTATTACCAACCTCACAGGATGGTTATCAAGAAACAAGAATCTTAGTTTAGTGCTAGGAAACAAACAAGAGTGCTGTCATACTATTATTCCTATAATTCATTTGACAAAGAGCTCCAAGTGAAGACTAGAGCCCATGAGAGCTGAAAATCTACATAAAACTATTGGCATCATACAGGTTTCTACATTTTATTTTCAACTGAAAAGAAAGGAGAACATTCAAGTAGTGCTTAGGCTGATACTCTATTCTTCTTGGGTATAATATAAAAATTGCTGTTATTTTGAAGTGAATTAAAGTTATCGCTATGATTAAAAACAAATCATTAAGTAGTCTACTATTAATAGATTGTCTAATAAATTCACAATAATCCTTTCCCATTTTCTTCTTTACACATAGCAGGAGGTCCTCTCGACCCACTTGGAACAATGAGATACTACATGCCTATATTTGATTGAACCAGGATGACCACTTCACCTACGTTAGCTTACTGTCCTTCTTAGATTTTTGGAATTAGGATTCAGATACTCAGTCATTCTCACTTCATGTTGCTGTCTATGAAACATGTAACTCAGGAGCTGAGGAGTGGCTGTTTTCCTCCATATGCCTATGTTGGAATGAAAGTTGATTTACTCAGACAAGAATGACAAAGGTGGATATAAATATGCAGGGAGCAGAGTTGGAAGACAGTTCTACTAAGCATGAAGTCTTTATCTTGATCTCCTTCCTTTAGAACAATTGCATTCTGGACTTTAGGATTCAATATACCTGAGTAGCATTCTCATAAAACATCCTTTTACTTGTAACAAGCCAGCTCTAGTGAATTTCTCTCTTGTGAGCAAACATTGCAAACTATGAGATAGTTACTAGGTAATTTTTAAGAATCTAGAAGCAGAAAGAGGAATTCTTTTTTCAAGAAAATCTACAGAGAATTTCACCAAAAGTTAGTAATTTTTGTATCTACTACTTTTGGAAGGTTTTTTCCCTAATTCTATTAGCTTTTATACCTCTCCTTATGTTTCATCTTCGCAAGGGTAAAGTTTCAAAAATTTCTTCTGGAAAGCTGGTAATATTGGTCTTTCCTTCTGCTTTGTATTATTGTAACTATTTGACATTTGTAAAGTCCTCATGGTGTTCCAAAACTCCTTGGAATTTTAAAAACAGTAGTATCAGTTCCCTGCAGGCAAAACACATGCTCCAACCTAAAACCAGTTCCAATGGAAAGCCAACAAATTTTACCCTGATAGAAATAAAGGATTAATACTGTCACTGGGTCTTTGCTAAACAGAATGTTTTACTGTAAGACAGGCATGAATCATACATGAGCTTAAAATTTTGCCATCAGATATAAAATAGATAACTAAACTTTAATGGATTTTAAAATAGAGCTAATGCATTACTAATCAAGCCTTTTTTTGTCTTTTTTTTCAAGGTTAAAATAAAATTTTCTCACAGAAGAAAATCTCACTAAGAAATATCTCACCAGTCTTTGTATTTCACAACTTTGAAATGAAATATAAAGCCCGTGTATATTTACTCTATCGCATTTTATTTTTCCATAAAAGTTAAATATTCAAAATCTTTCAGGGCAATCCACTCATATTGGTTAGTTTAAAATATTTACCTACAATATGTTTGCCCTAAGTTGGTTTGACAGTGAGTATATACATGTGTACATATTAAATATGCACATACTTATGTACATGTGTGTATATGTATGTATGTGGGGGGGATTTCACTGTTAAATTATTAATAGACAAGCCAAACTATGCTTAGTTGGCTGCTGAAATCTCTCACACTTTCTTTTCTATTACTTATCTATCTCTGTACCTACTTAACCTACCAACTTACCAACCTACCTATATATCTATCATCTATGGTCTTCTGTTTTGAATAAGGCCAAAGAATTTCAAAGAAACTGTTATGAAACTTGTTAATGCCTGGTACCTGAAAGTCCATCTACTGAACAAAAGCTACCATAGCATTCTTAACATCTGACTTAACTACTAGTAGCTCTGTTTATTTGATACTATGATTACTTGTACATGCTCTGCGATAAGGAAAACAAGGTATATATCCAAATTCAGCATAACATTTTACACAAGTGCATTTAGCACTGAATGGACCACTTACAAACAATAGATAATGTGAATTAAACAAATTTTTGAATTTCCTTGGCCACATGCAAGTAACACACGGGCGTATTGATGTTTAGGATGGCTTCCATGTTCTCATGACACATTTGAAAGATTTTTATGGAAATACTGTATCACTAAATACAGATTTTCAACTTTTTAAAGGCCACTCATTATGATAGTATTAAATTGTGTTCCAGTGACATCAAAAATAATGGAAATTCCTGTAAGGTGTTCCTTTTCTAAGTATTTATATATTTCAACAGGATATGGGAGGATAATAAATGATAATGAAGAACCATTTATTCCCCAGGGATTGAATAGTCTCTTGTCCTATTATGCCACACAATCATTAATTTTAATTGCTTCATATTTGTAACTCACATGGATAAAATTAAGATCTATCCAACAGGAGAAAAACAAAAAACTCACACTATTGTAAACTAAAATTTCTTCCAGGCTATTTTTCAAGGAGTAAGCACAGATATTACTGTATCATTTGGCATAAGGATTTATATTTAAGCTCATACAATGAACAGAATTATGGGTTATGTATGTGCTTCTAATATTGCACTGTCTTTTCCGGATCTATAAAAATAAAATACACTTAAAAATAACACATCCTAAGAATGCATTAAGACTATTCATTTATCATTTAGCATTAAACAGTCAGTATAATATCTATTTTTAGACAAATTCAACATCATACTTTAAAAGATAAACCTATTTTATGTATAAAAACAATTATTTCATTGAACATTTATGTTTGACTCTGTATGTATGACAGTCCATAAACAAGAAGTTTATTCTGGAATCATTTAAAGAAAAGATAAAAGAGCCTTTGCTGCATTTACTGAATTAGAAATTTCTTAGTCACGGGGGTAGAAGTGAAGCCCAGAACACTGCAAGGTGCAGCAGAACGAGCTGGCCCCTCTCTTCTGAGCCCGGCCCTGCGGGCCTGCGTGCAGCTGCAGGCCCCGAATCGTGACTGTGCAACAGAATGCTTTTAAATTTGAATCCTACATATTGTTGAGTCATGAACCAATTTAGTGAACCGCTACCAGATTTTTTTAAATAAAGTAGAACAGAATATAATTTAAAAGGTAAGAGTTCCTATGAAATATGTGTATGTATTAATAGCATATAAGCACATGTGTATGTATTCATGTCCATGTATGTGTGTCTGTGCATTTAATATAATAATAAATTTACTTTTTACTCTGAATTGTTGGGAAAAGACAAAAAATGTTTAAGAATCATGATTCTAGATTGAATACGTACTGACACTGTCTTATGAACAGGCAGCAGAAAGGATATAGGCAGATGCTAAAACAATGTTTCTCAAAGTGCAGATCTCAGAGACTCTGTATCAAAACCATTTGATCCTGTGCTTCATTTGGATCCTACAGACCAAGCATCACCAGTTGAGGATTGTTGTAAAACTGGTTTTCGAGATATATCTCCTGTGTCTGGAGGTGAGAAGGCAGTTGAGCTAGAGACCCTGTCCCTAACTACCTCTAAAAGTTACTGCACAGGGCTATTCAATATCATTATGAAAGTAGAAATTCTTCCATTTACTTTATACTTCCTTCTAGATCTATGATTTCTATAATATAGCAGTAGTCAGATGTGGTTATTTAATTTCAAATTAATTAAATTTTATCAAATTAAGAATTAGAGTTGCCAACTACATTAACACCATATTAAGTGTTCAGTAGACACTAGTGACTAGTAGTTTTCTAATTAATGGGGCAAATATAGACCATTTCTATCATAATAGAAAGTTAGATTGCAGAGCTCTGCTTTAGAGGAATTGAGTGAATTATAGAACTTGCCATACAACATTTTAATAATAAATACATTGATACTACATTTAGTACATTGAGTCCCATACAATGTATACAAGTAATATATATTGTTACTAATTTAAAAGGAATTTTCTATTAGATTACATCAATTATTAAGGTTCTTCTAACATTTCCAAAATCAATACATTTAGAGAGGATAAATAAGTAGAATAAAGAGGATTTTTAGGTACGGAAACCAGTTTGTACCATCCTAAAAGACAGAGTGTATGGAATTATGCATTTGCTTCGACCTAGAGAGTGCATGACAGGCAGAGTGAATTCTGATGTAGCTGTGGATGTGGTGTGATAATGAGGAGCTAGTACAAGGCCATCAATTGAAACAAACATACCATCAGGTGGAGCATGCTTACAAGAGAAGAGGCTATGAATGTGTGGGGGTAGCAGATACACTGGAAATCTTTGTATTTTCCATCAACCCAACAGGCAAAATTTAGCAGTTCTATTTAAAAGTTATTTTAAAAATCCACTAAAAATCATTATATGTTTAGAAAGATGGTTTAAATAAGCAACTCGGACTCAAAACACAAAACATTTTATATTCCATCATCATTATCATTTTAAAAAATAAAAGTAATATCTTCTATTGAGACAAAACATTTATGAATATTCATAACTAGACATTTCATAGCAAAACAGCTGTGTGTTGTTTACTAATTTTCTCCTAAATTACAATGACATTATCTTAAGAAGGCACATACGGCTTGAACTGTCATTTTAATGTGAAATAATCAAGTCGCTCAAAGAGTAAACAATTTTTAGGTACTAGTCTCACCAAGTAACACTCAAAATAGATTAAGTCCCTCTGAAAAATGAAATTTTAAGGAGATAGAGCACTTTTAAATTAGAACTGTTATGCAAAATATATAATAATATGCAAAATATACAATAAGATGCATACTTTGAAAAAATTTTCAGACCAGTTGCAATCTTCAGTATGTTTGCATCAAGCAAAATGTATGTTTCTAAAAAAATTCTATTTGATTTATCCCATTTTAAAATATCTTCATACAGGCTGGGGATTTAGCTCAGAGGCAAAAAGCGCCTGCCTGGCAAGCGCAAGGTCGTGAGTTCGGTTCCCGGTACTGGAGAAAAACCAAAAAACAGAAAAAAACAAAAAAAAAAAACCAAAAAAATCTTCATACAAGATAGGGAGAGTACAGAAAAAAATTTCTATACGACTTAGAGAAAGCTAGTATAAGCAGTACATGCATGAAGAAAATAAATATAAGCAGTACATGCATGAGGAAAATTGGGAGGCTTTCTACCACCCTAAGTACTTCGAAATGAAGCTCTGTTTCCCTAATAGTTTAACTATATAATTGTCATACAGGGTTGTGGTATAGGAGGCACTTCTGATTAGCAACCATTACCATCTTGTTTGTTAAGAGAACCTGGTTCTGCATCTCTACCCAGGGTAAAGTACCCAGGTACTGAGGATGAATCATGATTATTTTTAGCCATTTTTGCCAATCCCATTCTTCCATGCCAGTCATTTATCTGAAGATAAGTGCTGATCCAGGTCTATTGAAAGAGAATTCAAATTGGCAGGGAGTAGGAGTGTTGAGCAAGGTGGTGGGCTGCAATGGTTCTCATGAGAGGGACCATTCCCTCTTCCCGCTTCTTGTTTTATGCACTGTTCTATAAGGTCATCAAGCTGTGAGATTCGTAAGGTCCAAAGCTAAAACGCTGAGCAAGGGTAAAGGAAAGGGTGGGAAGAGAAGGATTTTAATGACACAGTTGAGCATGCTGCATCCGTCCTCATCCGTCCTAGAAAACTCTGAGACTTCAAAGTGTCCTTATGGTTTAAGTCACTGTTGATAGGATTTTCTGTTACTTTTGGCTGAACACATTCTAGCCATTGGTTTAAATGAGGTCAGAGATACATAAAGTCCTCTAAAGTTACTGAAGAAACCTAGGTTGGATTACATTTTGACTCAGTGAACCACCATAATTTTTTTTTTAAAAAGCAGAGTGTGTTCATTCTAAGAGACTCCTTAGACATAAAGGTGTAGAAAAAGTCATACCATGCTAAAAAAAAATAGACCCTGACTTTCTTCTTCAAGGGTTTGCACTGGAGAAGGAATTTTGGAAACTGACTTGACATGTTATGATCCTCTTGTCAAATTTATTTTTATGGTGCACAAGAATTCTTGAAGCTCCCATAGCTCAAGATCATTTCTAAAGAAAAACTGATGGGTTGTTTTGAGTGCAAGCGTGAGATTTCCCACATAGCTCGACCCAACAATAGGGTCTGAAGGAGTTGTGCTAATGCTGCTGTATCTGTCCAAGGCATTGTTATGTTTCTCTTTCTAAGAGAACTTCTTCCCTACACATCTCGCTTCCTGAGGTTAGTTAATGAGTGACAACCTCTCAGTGATGCCAGTGAAGGCATTTAGCTGTGCAAAAGGCCAGTGAATTTACAGAATCAAGTGCCAGGTCATGAGAACGTGCTCAGGCTAGCTGGTCTCTCTCCTGCCTCAGCTTTCCTCCCACCTTCTAAATGAGAAAAGAAAAAGTGGACTGTGCAGCAGAGATGGAGAGAGAGAGACTCCATAATATCACGAGGATGGTAAGGGAGGATAAGGTGTTTAGCAGAGCGTAACAGTACACTTCTAAGGCAAAGAAAAAGGAGGCATATACTTAATTGGAAAATTAATGTGAGATTAGTCAGTGCATTGAAGAACATACTGTTTAAAAATTATTCCGGGCAAATAAATTTTTAAAACAGAACTGTTGGAAAGTGTAATTCAGGAAAGTTGAATGGAAACAAAGAAAACAAAAGGGATACTGAATTTCTGCCTGGACAGGTCTGCTTGCAGGAAGCACTATTAATACTGGAATAAATATTCGTATTCTTTAGAAGTCATGACAGGCAGCCTTGTGCTGAGAGGGCAAGGGCCTCCCAGCTAATACTGTCCTTTTTCTTTATTCCTTTAGGCATTGGCTAAAAATAGCAGTGATGAGAAGCCCAAAGAAAGCACAGTAGGTTATGAAGGGCCGGTGATAACAGAAAGATGGTAGGAGAGAGAATGGAAAACTTTACATCTTCATCTGCTTTGGGAAAATAATTTTCTCTTCTACTCACACAGAACCTGGATCCATACAATGAAAGACCACTTCAACTGGTGCTGGAAAATTTTTGTAAGTCTCGTGTCACAGAAAGAAATAAAGTGGACAAAGTGAGGACCCAACACCCTGACTAGAGCTATGAGATCAGATGGATTATATTTTATAGACTTGTGTCTGATTACTCCAATATGGGTGCCCCTAAATCTATTATATACTTGCAAATGACGTAAGAAATACACTCAAGTAGCTGAAGGTATATTTCACAGGTGGGTATATTTACTTATTAAGTATATTTTTACTTTGAGTGATACAAAAGGAAAGTGATCATTCCCAGAATGTATCTTTATTATTGCTTCAGTTCCTGGACTACAGTAGAAATTATTGACTTTAATAACATGAAAATACTCTTTAAACTGTTGGCATTGATTAGAAAATGATTTTGGAACATTTGAAAGTAACAACATGATTACAGTGGACAATTTCATTAATTCTCTGTGCAAGTGGGACTTCAGAAATTAAAATTTCCTTTTTGGACCAAAAAACATTAAGGGACTTAATGAGTCCCATTTAATCACAGGGTAGCATCTCCCCAATAATAAACAGCTACAGGGCAGAGATGGATCTGCATGTTGCCCTTCACCCCCAGCATGAGCATAGTGAGGACCCAGTAACAGAGGGCAGACAAAGAAGAGAATGATGATGCTGGTGTTCCATATGGGGTTGTTCAGCTAAGGTGAGCTGGCTTAACAGATACAGAAATACAGACAGAGAAAGCAGACAAAATGATGGCAATTTTCCCCAAATTGGGGTTCAGACACTGATATTCTGGTCTACCCACTTACAAGGAGATTAATGCTAAGTAGAACCTAGATGTGGACACCGAATCCTTTTTCCGCTGTGATATATAAACAGTGATCTAACTTCCGGCGTTGGTTGCATTCTCACAGTCAGTTCCCTCAGACTTGGGCTTCTCCATTCAATTACAGGGCCAAAGTCAGTTTGAAGTAACATCTGAAGTAATTAGTGACAAGAGCAATTTGACTCCTTCCTTTGTTAGAAGTGCCATTTTCAAGATCTGACCTCTCGCCGTTAGGCTGAAGAGCTATAAATTGCATTAGGCCAGTCCTCAAAGAACCGAGGTAATGGGAGAAGTAATTTCAGGGAAGATTCATTTCAATTTTCTGTATTATCTGCTTCTAACATCCACTTTAAAAATCTAGACAGTTTTGCCCAAAATGTTGTTTGGTCAACCTTACAGGAAGGTACTAAGTGGGTTTCAAAGTAATTTCATTGCCTTTTATCTTTCCAAATATTTGTAATTTCTTCCAATCTTTGCTTATTATGGCTGAAGGAAAATACACCAGAACAGTAAAAGAGGGTTCACTGAAATGTCTTTAAAGGTTCTCTTCTAAGATTTGAGAATGAAACAAGCTGTCCTAGGACAAAGGAAGCAAGGAAGGCAGTCTGCAGAAGATTGCTTGCTGATCTATTCTGTTGCTCTCAAGGGCCACCCATAGAGTATAGAAGGGGGAATTAATTTGACAATTCATCTGTCTGGAGAGAATCCAGATAACTTATTTCAACACTTAAAACTTGTTAGTTTGTTGGAGTGGCTGGAACAAAATACCTCAAGCTGGAGGGAAATTTTATTATTTCACATTTGTAGAGCTTAGAAGTCCAAAATCAAGGTATGGGCCAGCAAGAATTGTTCCTTCTGAGATCTGAAGGAAGGGCTCATTAGAGACCTCTTTTATTGGCTTAGAACTGGCATTCTCCTCCCTGGATCTCTTCATATTGTCTTCTCTCTGTTCATGTTTACCTTTGTGCCCAAATTTCCCTTTTTTCTTTTTTTTTTTTTTTTTTTCCCCTCCGGTACCGGGAACCGAACTCACGACCTTGCGCTTGCCAGGCAGGCACTTTTTGCCGCTGAGCTAAATCCCCAGCCCCTCCTTTTTTCTTAAGAGGATCAGTTGTGTTGATTCAAGGATCCACCCTCCTACAGGATGACTTCATCTCAACTAGATACATTTTTTTGAGCAGACTCATTTCAGTCACCTTTTGTGTGGTACTATTGTTCCAGAGACAACAAGATGGAAGCCTTTAAACTCACCTTCTTTTTCAGTGAGTATATTCCATAAACAGAAGCAAAAGGCTCTTTGCTGATCTATTGCCTGGGACAAGAATGGGTTCTTCCACCAGGATAAATGTTCTCTTGGTTTGAACCAAGGATGTCAATTTTGAGGGTATGTGACAAATCATCTACATTTTCACTGAAGAATTTAGTTTTTCATTCTATACATATTTATTAGAGCACCTTCTACAAATACAACAGTGAACAAGTCACTGGGCTAGCAGTTTCAATTTTGTAAACAGATATATTTAGTATCTTATCTAAGTGTTTCTAATAGTTCCATAGACTCAGTATTTGTCTACATGGAGTGGGAAGATGGTGGGAACTTGCTCTAATACAAATCGTCAGAGCTTATCCATGTCTTGCGGATGTTGACAAGTGATTTCAATATGGAAAGTGTTATGTTTCAAGTCACCTTAGCACTTACTGAATGGTGGGCATCCTTAAATTATAGTACCAGACAATTTTAGACTGCTAAGAGATAGATTTATGATCATCTTGACCAGCATTTTTCACACTGGATTTTATGGAATGGTAGTTCACAATATTTACATGATAAAGGGAATAACCTGGTTAAATAAGTTTATTGAGTTAAATAAAAAATAATATTTCCTGGTGGATTTTCAGTACTTTAATGCTGGAAATGTATATTATAAAACACCTAGAGAGGCACAGTAATTTGAATTTCCTACAATTTTTGACAAAGTAAGCTTTCCTGTACTGTTTTTAGTGAGTCAATATTTAGGTCTGAAGGAATTAGCATTTTAATTTTATTTTCTGGGGTTTTTTTTTGTTTTGTCTTGTTTTTCTAGTACCGGGAATCAAACTCACAACCTGGAGCTTTCCAGGCAAGTGCTGTGCCTCTGAGCTAAATCCCCACCCTGGAATTAGCATTTTAAAGAAGCTAGTATGGGAAGTACTAATCTAGTCTCAATTCTTAGTTTTAGACATGGAGAAATTTAGGCCTTGAGAGGTAAAGCAACTTGGTAAAGAATCTGAACTCTACAACCTTTGG
Source organism: Chinchilla lanigera (assembly GCF_000276665.1). Taxonomy (NCBI): domain Eukaryota; kingdom Metazoa; phylum Chordata; class Mammalia; order Rodentia; family Chinchillidae; genus Chinchilla; species Chinchilla lanigera. The sequence continues at coordinate 3,898,798 of NW_004955420.1, read as the reverse complement.
TTTTTTTATCTAACAAAGATACACAATAAAGAAAAAGAAACTGGACTAAAAGCCAATGTCCTGATCCCAGCTAAGTGGGTTTTCATCCTGCTGCAGAATTTCACCAAGAAACTTGTTCTGACACTGGAATGCCAGAATGTCCTGGGAGTTTCTGTGAAATTTGGCTCGCCTCTGAGAAGACTTGCTTATCCACATATGAAGTAATCTAAATCATTATTTAGTTTTTCATTGAAAAACATATGGCACTTCTGAGATATCCTTTAGTACAATGGTGTCATATTTGAAAGCATGTGATGGTCCCCTGCATTTTCTAAAAAGAATTCAGTCATTTATTCCACAAGTTTTTCTGGAGTACCTTCTAAAAATATAAAGGTGAATGAGACAGAAAAAAGTCACCATGCTAGCCATTTTAATTTGTAAAAGAGACAGACACTAAATGTTGAAATAAATTTTATACCCACACTGTAAATATGTTGATGAATACAAAGCATATAGAGATAGAACTGTTATGGTGAGGCTGAGGAGTCACTTTGCTCAGGCAGTTTGCACTGTGGATATGACAGACGCACTGAGGCCTGAGTAAAAAGGAGCCATTTGTGAGAAATTTGGAAATGAGAGAGCCAGACAAAGGAAAAGAGGCTATTATGCCTGGCTGTCTAGTGGTGCCATGCCTGCGAAAGTCAGACACTAAAAGAGGCAGGAGCAGAGAGACCGAGGGGTAGGGAGGGAGGTTATTGAGACAAGGTTCCTGGGGCTCAGTGCCACAGAATTTGATTCAATAAATTGAGGTGGATGCAGAAATATGACATTCAAATATTTGTGTGCTTTGTAGGTTTTAAGAAGCCCACAGAAAACACTAAAGATAATTTTGTACTGATCTTTTGGGCATACAATGGCATCAAAACCAAAATACAGATGAGTTTCTTGAGCAGAATGGGACCAGTAATCTCTACTTATGTATATAGAGCGACTGAATTGCTCTGAGAAAATATAAGGAAACATACCCTGGGATCTGGTTAGACACAAGGTAAATAACTAGTCACCTCTAAGACATGTCATTTAATATGTAACATTGCCTACTAACAACAACTGATAGTGAACCCTAATGTGACAACTAAAACAAGCTAATGTGCTGTCTTTCAAACACAAAGGTGAAAATTATAACTTTTACTGTATACATGCTAAAGTGCTTACTTAAAATAACAAAGAATAGAGAAGATATTGATAACTTCTATTTTTAAATTTAATTATTCTATGTTCAATATTTTTCTTGAAAGAGAAAGAACACAAGTAATAGAAATAGCAATATTTTATAGTGAAAATTAGAATACTTTGAAAAAAGGGATAGAAGAAGATTGTAGAAAATGGAAAGATATTCTTTGCTCATGGATAGGAAGAATCAGCATTGTGAAAATGGCCATATTTCCAAAATTGTTATACAGATTGAATGCAATCCCTACTGAAATACCATCAGTATTCCTCACAGATCTAGAGAAAACATTCTTAAAATTCATCTGAAACCAGAAGAGACCCAGAATAGCAAAAGCAATCTTGAGCAACAAAGGCAAGGCAGGAAGTATCACAGTCTCTGACTTGAATTTATACTACAAAGCTACTGTGATAAAATCAGTATGGTATTGACCAAAACAACAGACCTGAGAATCAATGGAAAAGATTAAAAGATGCAGACACAACTACAAACACACTCAGTCACCTTACCTTTGACAAAGGGGCCAAACATGTTCACTGGAAGAAAGACAGCCTCTTTAATAAATGGTGCTGGAAAAACTGGCTTGCCACATGCCAAAGACTAAACCTAGAACCATGTGCATCACCATGCCCTAAACTAAAGTCAAAATGGCTTAAAGATCTAAATATTAATTTCATTTCTTTTTTCTTTTTAAATTTTTTTATTTTAAAGATAAAAGAATGAAAAAGTACTAACAGACACAAACATATTTACTCATAAGTGAAATAAATCAGACCTGCATGTGTAAACACCATATTGTCTCGTTAGTGTAAGAACCTGATAGAGTGAATAAAACCTAAAAGGTACAATAGATATTGTGAAAGGGAGAGAAACTGCTCAAAAAGAAAGAACAACTGGGATGAGGGAAAAGAGAAAAGAAAGAAAGAAGGGAAAAATATGAGTACGTGTATACACAGGATAGCTAAAATAGTTGTACTACTGATTTCTATTGCTTTATTGAAAGGAACAGGTAATGTTTAATTATTTGAACAATCTTACATCCCTATATTTGTTTATCTGAGTAAACAACTTGAAGGTATCAATATGTAACACAACAACTACTGTTAATTTCCTATCACCTTGCCTGAAGTTCTAAATATTAAAACAGAAACACTAAATCTACCGGAAGATAAAGTAGGTAGGAATCGTGAAGACATAGAGGTAGGCAGAGAGTTCTTGAACAAAAAACCAAACTGCAAGAGAAATACTTCAAAGAATCAGCAACTGTAATCTCGTCTTATTGAAAAGCTTTTGCACATCAAAAGAAATCACCACCAGGATAAAAAGAAAGCCCACCAATTGGGAAAAAAATTTAGCCAACTGTCTTTTGGACAAAGAACTCCTATGTAGAACATATAAACAATTGTAAAAAGTTAAGCCTCCAAAATTCAAAGATCTAGTCCAAAAATGGAGATCTGAGATGAATACATACATCTAGGATAAAGAAATACAAATGACAAATAAATACATGAGAAAATATTCAACATCGTTAGTCATTCAAGAAATGCAAATTAAATAACACTGAGGTTCCATCTCACCCCAGAAAGAATGGCTATCATTAAGAAATCAGTAACAAATGCTGGAGGGACTCTGAAGTAAAAGGAACCCTTCCCCACTGGTGGAGTGAGTGTAGACTGGTGTAACCAGTGTGGAAATCACAGTGGAGATTCCTCAGTAAACTAGAATTAGAAGTCTCATTCAACTGAGCTATTCCTTTTCTGGGTGTTTTTCCAGAAAAATTGAAAACATCATACCGCAGCAATATATGTGTATCCATGTTTATAGCAGTGCAATTTGTAATAGCTAAATCTTGGAAACAACCAAAATGCCTAACAACTGAAGAATGGATAAAAAAAGATGTGGTATTTTTGTACGATTGAGTATTACTCAGCTATAAAGAAAGATAAGTTAGAGGCTTTTATGGGTAAATGGTTGCAAGTAGAGACCATACTCATAAGTGAAATAAATCAGACTTACATGTGCAAACATCATATTGCCTTTCTAGTATAAGAACCTGAAAGAATAAATAAAATCTGAAAGGTACAATACATATTGTGAAAGGGAAAGAAACTGCTCAAAAGCAAAGAACAATTGGGATGAAGGAAAAGAGAAAAGAAAGGAGGGAAAAATATATATATATATATATGCACAAGATAGGTAACATAATTGTACACTAATTTCTATTTTATTGAAAGGAACAGTTAGTGTTTGACCAATCCTACATGCCTGTATCTGGTTATCAGAGTAACCACTTTGAAGATAAGAATATGTAATACAACAACTATTGTTAATTTCCTATCACCTTGTTTTGAAATTCTGTATCATTTTTATTGTTTTGTTTATATCGTATTTTTGCTTTTTTGTTTCTGTTCTTTTTTCTTTAAAATGAAAAAAGAAATAGCAGTATTTTATGGGGGAAATGTAGACTATCATAGTCTTTTTATTGTTCAAACTCTACCTATTATTTCTAGATGGCTGTACATATTGTATTCTACTAATGAGCAGCATCTTTTATAAGACAGGTGCCTGGGTAGGGAGTTGCATCATGTTGCCAGAGCAACAAAGATAAATTTGTTGCCTACAAATGAATGCAATGCATGATCCTGATTTTGACCCTGCATATTTGAAAGTAAACTACAATAAAAACTTAACTTCAAAAAAAGAGTCTAGCTGCTTATAAGCTACTTAACATTCCCATACACTTCAGCACTGCTTTCACTGAAACTGAGAGCACCAGTAGGTACAAAAATGGATCAAACTTACCAGGATGATAGATAGCCCTTCGACTCAGAAATTGACACAAGGTAGGTCTGGCTGTGACCATCAATCAGTTCATTCACTGCTTCTCATCCCTAAATTTTCTTATTCTGTGGAATCATCAATAATCCTTCACCATATGGAGTTAACAGCCTTCATTCTGAAATTACTATGTCCACAGTGTCATCTTGCTCCCAATCTGAGGCTCTTTATGTCTACAGGCTGAGAAACTGACCCTGGTGGTACAGTTAGAACAATAGCTCAGTAGTGCTCTTTTATTTCCCTAAAAAATATTTTTGTGGATTTTCATCACCCTTATTATTTTTTCTCTTATGAAAAGAAATCATACGTGGAATAAATATTAAAAATACAAATACTCCAAGTTTTGAAGAATAAAAGTTTCTTCTTTTTGCTTTAATATTTTTATATACAGTTCCTTGGCATGCCTCTCAGTGAAATTAACTATTTCATTTTAATCCTCAGGATTGAACTCCTCCCTCTTGGCATCAAACTAAACAAAAGAATGAATGAAAGGCACGATGGTTAGATTCCTGGTTTTAGATTTAGTTATTTCACCTGGTATTCATGTGACCACACAATATCATTTAATGCTTTGGAGTCTTGGTTTTCTTATCTATAAATTAAAGGTTCTAATATCTACTCTCTATTATTCAAATGTTTGAAGTGAATATAATATTATATTTCAAATGTGAGAGCAAAGGTATTTGAACAATTATAAATATGGGTCAAAAATGTGTGCTATTAAGATCATTTTACTAGAAGTGACACGAAAGCAACACAGCAGTTGATTACTGCAGCATGATGTGTATGAGTTGAGTCAGGGAACATTTATTAATCTAAGGGAAAGTGAATTGTAAGATGCTTTTAAAAAGTGTAAAATACTATATGCATATGCATCTTATTAGAATATAATTATATGTAAGAAATTTGGGCTGGCCCTAAGATGAGTATGAGGCAATAATCAATACAAAGAGCAGCACTGCTATGTAGATACTGGTTGGGCATACATAGATGTGATCCACTGCATGAAATGAGACACCTGCTGTATAAGTTATAGAAATAATTGGAATCATGTGGTATATAAATGACATCTATGAACAATGCTCTTAACTATAGTACTTTGAGGTGAAACAGCTTCTTGTAGAAATATATTTGGTCAATATTCTCTCTAGAGATTTTGCTATTCTATATTTTATTCCTTCTCTGAAATTGTCCAAAGATGATCAGTACAAGTAATATATAAGAATATGATAAAAAGTCAAATAATGTCATTACCCTGATTTGGCATATAACCTAAATCAGCAAAGCCTTAGTGAATTCTAGGTTTAAGTACTTCATATTTAATGCTTGCACATTATTGCACTGTTGTTATTCTTATCCTCAGATGAGGAAACCCAGAGATAGAGGTCACCAATTGGATAATTAGAGAGGCAGAGTGAGGCTTCAGATTAACTTCCCTGTGACTGTAATGTTGGTAGCCATGACAGCTGATATATTCTGAAACATAGCTATAAAAAGATATTTGATATAACTTTAATAAAAAATTGTATGTGGAGTTATGTATATTAAAAACAACTGAACAAAAATGTGTAGACTAGAAAAATATGTGGACCAAGTTAATTTCTTCATAAAATAATTCAAACACATTGATAAAATATAACTGATGTTATCAAGAATGTAAATGGGCCAATCATAGTACCCAAAGTTTGAAGGATTATTAATATGTATTTCATGTCAGTCTCACTTCCACCCAAAGAAATTTGAAGAGAACATTCAATGAATGCATATTAAACTAAGGAACAATGTTTCATACCTGAGGCAGACAAAGAGGAGATGAATCTGAAACACAGATATTGTGATGCTATACAACCTTCTAAAAAGAAGCATGTAAACATTGATGTGACCTAGTAATGTCAGTAATAGATATATTTCCTAAGGAAACAATCCAAAATAAATAAAAGCTACATTTCCAAAGATGTTCATTAGATTAAAGGAAATTATAATTTCCTATTATAATGAGGAAAAAAATAGAAGTACACTAAACGTCAGGCAAAGGGGGAATGGCTGAATACATCAAAATGCACCACCCCAGGGACATTTTGTTCTGTCATTAGAAGTGATACATATAAAGATTATACAGCAAGGTGGGATAATTTGATTAGTGGATGAAAAGTGAAATGGGATATAATATTTTATTTATACT
>NW_004955420.1:3806241-3892468 GCF_000276665.1 Chinchilla lanigera | reverse complement strand
TTTTGAATAGTTAATATTTTCATGAATAGTTTATGTGTTAATGCTATGGAATAAATTTTCAAGTTCATTCTCTAATGTTTTAAATGTAGTCAGGAACTTGAGGTGACCCTCCTGCCTCACCCTCTTGAATGCTGGGATTACAGATGTAAGGCACCACACCCAGCATCCTTTCTTTTATTTTTGAATAGTTAATATTTTCATGAATAGTTTATGTGTTAATGCTATGGAATAAATTTTCAAGTTCATTCTCTAATGTTTTAAATGTAGTCAGGAGTTATAACTGGCTGGTACTGAATTTGTATTGATTGAGACGGTTTGTGCAGGGGGTGACACTGCACTGATTTTAAATCTTTATATCCTTTAGACATCATGCCTGAATCCAGAAGATGGGAAGGTAGCAAATCTCAGAGGTACAAGTATGAGCTGTGATTAAAACATAAATCACAAATGTTTAAAATTTCATTACAACAGAGGACGATTTCCATTAATCCCCTTCATTTTCAACACACTTCTTCCACTGTGGCCATTTTCTGAAGCCGTTCTGAAAGTCATCATTTGTAAGCATCTTTGCAAATTGTAATTTAAAAAAGTACAGTGAGTCCTGCTGTCAAGTGCCACCTGATGGAAAGGCGGGCTAGTAAAAACGTTACAGTTGCTTCTCATTGAGCTCTCTTACCAGAGCTGGCACCTTGCAACTTCTAGAACTTCCCCAAATTTGAAATGACCATGAAAGGTAAACATTTTGAGTTGATTCAGGACATCGAGGCAACCACAACAGAGTAACCAAAGACTCTTATGAAAGAAGAGTTCTAGGACCCACGCAGAAAGTGATAAAAAGTGTGGATAAATGTGTTTGTCACATTTATTTTGAGGGGAGGGAATATTTTGAGGGGAGTTAATGGCAATGTGTCCATGAATATATATTTTTAAATTTAGAAATCCACCATATATTTTGATCACAGTCTATAGTAGTCATTAACAAATAGAAAACCTCAACATCTTCCATTAAAAATATTAGTATTATATTTTAACATCTTTGTTAGAATTGAAGAGAGAATAAAAGGAATGCTCTAGAGCCTTATAATGTAGAATTATCTAGACAGATATGTAGAATATAGTGACAAGCCAACAGTAGCACAAGTGTCTAGGAAGAAAGCGTGTTCCTCCAACAACCTTGAGAAAACTTCTAGTTCCATGGTTTCCTGGAAATTCTGCACGTGTAGCAGGTGTAGAATATGCTATAATAAAATAGAACATTCTATCCAAATAGTTCTCAATCATATGATCCAAATTTATTTTTATTCATATTGGGTTCTTTGTGTTTTTATTCTTATTTCCTTCTTATTCATTAATTTTATCTTTTTCTCCCACCTCTTCTATTCACCTCAGCTTCTATCTTAATTAACTCTCCTGTTTAGTAACCCTCTGATTTATATCCACCTCATAGTACTCTGGACTTAAGCACTTTTTACTTTTTAATATGTCTTTTGTTTCATATAATTTTAATTCTCACTATCTTGGATTATTCCTGTATTCCTTTAAAGTGTTCATATGTCGTTCAACAAAGTCACCTCTCTGTATTCCAGCTTCCCTTTTAGCTATTGCAGTGTCTATCTCCTACAATCAGCTCCCAGGACAGTGTTATCTGCATCGACAGTTTACCTTTTTCATTTCATGTTTCTCCATTTTCCACTGAATTTACTTCAATCTGACTTAGTTCTCTCTCTCCCTCTTCCTTACCCCTAAAACGTTAGTGAAAAAATTCTTGATAATATCCCCAATTTCCTTAGTTGTTAAGTAAGATAGATGATCGTGTCATTTACTGGTTTTAATTTTACTTGATTCTTGGGAATAATGTGACAAATTTGGTCATTTCTTCTCTCTCAAAAGCTCTTTCCTTGTCTTCAATGACATTACACTCTTGATTTCCTTTTTCCTGACTAACATTTAGCTCATTTTATCTGGAGACAGAGTCTCACTGTGTAATTCAGGCTGGCCCTGAACTCACTGTGTAGTCCAGGCTGGTTTTGGACTCTTGGAGGCCTTCCTGCCTCAGTGCTCCCCCAGTGCTGGGATTACAGGAGGGAGCCACCACACCTGGCCAACATTTAGCACTTCTGTGTTGGTTATTTCACCTGTGCCTATTTGTTTTGGCTTTTGTTTGTTTGTTTGTTTTTCTGATTTAAAAACTGGTATAAGTTAGTTAGAACAGTGGGTTTCATTTTGGCATATTTGTGCACTGTTACAGCAAATTGTATTCATTTTCGTCTGATTTTTCCATGCTGAAGTCATCCAGTGGTATGTGCCCTCTTCACTTTATTTATATCACTCTCTAGCTAATTCCATGAAATTTCACAGCTTCATTTGCAACTTTAAAAAAGCTGCCTATTCAACATCTGCATTTATGTGTATCATGTGCTTTGCAAACTACAAATGTGCATATCTGTTCTGTATCATTTACCCTAGTGACTAACACCAAATGAAATCAGTTCCATGTGCTGGAGTCTGGGAGCCAACTTTAATATATCCTTATTTCTTATCCCCTCATTCAGTGACAGGTGAAGAGAGCACCAGACCCACACAAGGCAAACACATGGTCCTTAGTGGCCATGTCAATCAACGCTTGCCTGATGCCATACTAACGCTGGGTAGGCCAATTACAGAGTCAGTAATTGTCATTTATCTGTCACTTGAAACAACAGAGCTGTGATCTCTTATCCATTGCTGGGTCTTTTATAATACTGATGCCACTAGACTTTTTTATTCCCTGGGCTTTAAAACAATTCTCCCCTGGTTTTTCTCCTCTTTCTTTGCTCCTCTTTATTCTGTACCGGCATGCCTTTCCTTCCTCCTTCAAGCGACAAAACATTAGCATTCCTCGAAGAGGACTCCTAAGCTCTCTCTCCTTTTCTCATTCAATATTTCCACCCTGGGGGATCTCATCCATGCTCACTGATTCAATTATCATCTCGTCACAACTGATTTATATAATTATATCTCTAGGCTAGAACAGCCTTTGAGTTCCAAATTTGTATAACCAACTGCCTATTCCACTTCTCCTGGGTACAGCAAGACATCTGAAACTCAGCGTGGCCAGAACAGAATGTGTGATTTTCTTTCCCTCACTCACTGAGAATATGGACTTTGTCCATTCTTTCTTATTTCAATATACTTTCAGGAGCACAGCCTAGATTGTTGAAATCATTTTTAGTTCTAATAGTCATCCTCCAACTTCAAACACAGTATTATACAATGCAATGCAGCACAACACATCTAACACAATGTAATACAATACATTACATTTTTCTTAAGACCTTCTGTGGTAATCTCTTTTGGAGTTAAATGTTTTAGCTGGGCATGGTGGCACATGTGATAAATCCAGGACTCAGGATGCTGAGGCAGGTGGATCATTCAAATTCAGTGACAGCTTGGGCTACATAGTGAGTTGAAGGCCATCCTGAACTACCGAGTGACCCACTGCCTCATAAAGCAGAAGATCTTTTTATTTATTATTGTATATGATTTTGCATGATCCAGCTTCTACTCACCTCATGGACTAAGAAAAAGCTCCATTCACTCCTTGCACCCTGATTACACTGATGCACTTGTCTTTTGTGTGATATTATTTGTGTGATTCCTTCCATCAGAGACTTTGTATATGCACCCTACCATCCTGCATCTGAGACATGCTTTCCTCCCTTACTTGCCTAACTACTATCTGGACATGCTTCGTATTTCAACTGAAATGTTCTTTCCTCAGAAAATTCTTTCCTGATCTACTTGGAAATGTTAAAGGGTCTTATCACAGGTTCACATAGCATGAATATCTTTCTATTATATCCTTTGTCACAACTGGAATTGTGTGAATGTATGTGTGTGTGTGCAGCTTTGTGTGTCTGCTACTCCATTAGTCTAGAAAATTTATAAAGGAAGTACTGCGACTAGCTCTGTTCACTCATATCTCAGGCACCTGGAATTGTGCTTGGAACATGGTAGACATGTTTGTTAAGTAAGAGAGTAGCGGAGGAATAAGTGAGGGAGTGAGTTCCTTGCCTGTAGTCCTAAAAAAGTATTCATGACACTACATTCAAATCTGGACACAGTCAGTGAGGTTTCTATAGATATCACGAATAAATAGACAAATGACTAAAATATCAAATTATTAGAAATTTGGAAATGTATCTTTGAGGAAAGATTAAGAGAACTGTCAATGTTTACTTGAGAATATGATAGTTAAGAAAAATAAGATCTCATAGATTCCTTAAAAATAGACATCAGAGAAAGAATCATTGGCTTTTGCAATCATGTTTTTCAAGATGAACAAAATCAGAGAAATCATTTTATGGGGAGACATATTTAGCCATAGTAGAGAAGCAACAAAGACATAGCTAAAATTCATAGAAAAAAACCAAGAACTAGAAAACCTATGCTTTAGTTCTAGGTCCACTGTTACTTCACAGCTTGATTCCATCAGTGACCAAAATGTAATGAACACATTTCCTGCACCAATATGTTTCTGTAATAGCTCTAAAATTTGAACTCTGTAATTCTGGAAGTTTTATGTACAGTTAAAATATATGCTACCCGAAAGAAGGGCAGCCCATTGCTGTACTTCCCAGGGTTTACCATGGACCTCTGTTCCTCTTCAGATTGTGTTGTGAATCCTTTAGAATTCTTTAGCTTTCAGCAAACCATTAACAATAGCTTGGGTCAACAAATCTCTTAAAAGTTTACATGAACTTTTCTGTATGTTGGTTGGCTGTGCATTTTTCTGGGGTGGATAAGAACAATAGCTTTCATAATATAGTTGAGTAAGACAATAAAAACTGCAAATATGAAATTTTAGTATATTTACATTACCTCTACAACTCGTACTCCATGAAATATAATGCATGTCACCTGGTTGGAATTACCTTGATTTATTGCTATCTAACACACTTTGAACAGTAAATAGTTAATAAATATGCATTATGACTCCGGCAATTCTGCACCATATGTAAAGGATATGGCAGCAGTGATCAGATTGTGAAATAGCAGCAAAGAAGATACATTATTTTCCTCAAGAAACTTATTTTCCAGTGAAAAGAAGCAGTAGACTTACAAATATGAGAAAATCAATCATATAATGACATGAAGACAAAAATGTCACCAAAAAATGATAACGGGTACTGACTAGGACAAGGTAATGCCTAAGGTGAGAGAGAGTTGTCAGGGTGCCCAGGGAAGGTGTGGGCCCTGGGGTTCAGAGGGACAAGAGCACTAGGACAGGAGTCAGAGCTATTATCCTAAGACAATCACTCACACAGGCTGTGCCGTCTCGTAGAAGTCTCTCACTCTGTCAGAACCACGAGTCTCTAGTCATTTTAAAGAAACACCATACTCACTTTTCATACTTCAAAGAAAAATTATATTTTTAAAATGTAACGTTAAGTTATTTACCTGGAAAATTGCCTTCTTGTTCTGTAATCAATATTGTCTCTTGGTGAGCACTGCCCAATCTGTCAGATATTTCATGTAAAATAGCTCTTGTTATTGTCTCCTTCCCACAACATCATTTGACTGCCAGCTACTGCTCGCTGCTGGGAAGGGAGGTGGCAGCCAGGAGCGCATAGGAGTGGGACAAAGAAGAACGGATTTGGAAGAGAGGCCAAGGTTGAGCCTCCACCAAGCGTCTAGGTGAACTCAAGCCCTCCTTCCCCTAAACCCGAATTTGAGAGACATAAGCCAGTATACTTTTAGCCTGAAGTATACAGGAAGAAATAGTGAATGTGTCGAAAAACATTTGAAGGAATAGGTGTACCCGTTTTCAAAAAATGATTGCAATCTGTTTTCATGATGCAAATCCCAGTCTAGACATAGGAGAACCCAATTATCCAATGCTCTTTCTTTCCTAGAGAAGGGTGACCTTGGACCACCGCTGTGGTTTGAACTCATGGAACCTAATAACAAATATTCAGGTTGGCCTGTGAAAATAGGGTTATTGGCTCTTGAATCAAAATCAGAGCAGAATGACTAGTGTTTACGATTTATGAACCATGGCTTTACTTATAGTTTCATTCATCTAGGAAATAAGACAATGAGTCTATAAAATCAAATATATACTTTCAATTATAAAGCCCATTCACTTGGACTGACAAAAACATGAAATTAGTCCCATTTTTTCATTCTTTCTTTGTTTTTTTTTTTTCCATGTCCCTTTCTTCCATTTCCCCTCCCCACTTCCCGGCCCCACTTCTCATTTAAGATTTACTTCCTATTTCACAATATCTTTTATATTTGGTCCTTATTTGCATTCTCAGTTTCTTATGCGAGGGAAACAATGCAATAAGGATCAAATGGAAACAGAGCGCTGTAAATAAGGAGAGGGAGAGGGGCTGAAGGCAGGGGAGGGGAACGGGGAAGAAAAATCCACAGCCAGATGCTTCATGCACAGCACACATTCCGTGTGATGAACGGGATCGTTATGCACAGTAAAATGTACCAATAAATTTAATTAATTAAAAATGTAATTAAGACTACGTAATCATTTTGGTGAAAGTAAAAAAGTAATAGTAATAACCCCTAACCTAGGGAGTACTAAAAAACAAAACATTTCTGTCTTTAACATGTGAAACAAATTCTTTAAATTTACAAAAGCCAGAAAGCATTCCTAACGCTTCTTTAAAGCACTGACAAAAGTAATTATTTCATCCTTTTAACTTCGCAAGCACTTCGTCCAGACCTTTCTAGGAAAGCTTTTCTACCTCATTCTACCTTAAATTAAAAAAAAAGGTTTTAAAAGAATGTATTTGAGTTATCCACTAGCCTATAATATCAAATGCCAGGATTTATAATTCTCTTGTTTCCTCAACAGTCCATAGAATAAGGGATTAATAATTAGTTATCAGATGATTGAATAAACCAAAATTTAAGAGCTGCTTTAAATTAAAGTGAGTGAAAATTATTCATGTAGGATGGTGAGAGCAAAAATAAATGTTTCTTTGACAATGTTAAAAAAATATGTAAGTATTCTCTTTTAAAAATTTATTCATTAATCCATAATACCAAAACTTTTTTTTGAACAAAGTAAATCTTTCATCAAATACCCTCATAAAATATTACCATTTTATCTTTCATGATCTCTCAATCCTAATCACCCAGGAAGACTTGTGTTAGCTCTAATTGCTCTTTGATCAGATTTTTGATTATTTTTCCTGAGGCTATAGTGTACATTTCAAGTTGTTTGGCACAGTCATAATTACCATATGTTTTCATTAATCTAATTCTGTTAGCTGGCTGTTTACTGAGTGGTCTTAGTGTCAATCAATTATCCTTCTAGCCCATGAGTCAAAGCAATTAGAATAGGGTTTAGTTCTTAAGGTGTAATCATGTGGGGATTTTATTACAGATTTCCAGCCTATTAGAGAGTAACCAGAAGAGGCAAATTAGGAGATTTTCAAATTTGATTGTATCACCAATACTAAGCATAGACTGCTGGGAACTCATCTGTATGGGTAATGCTACTAACAATAAATATAAGCCCTGGAAAATATTATTAAACAACTAGAAAAATGAAATCATGTAGATCTAAGTAAGTGAAAGTGCAATCAGTGAGAACTGACATTTCTTTCAAACTCACTGGAAGCCGGGTTCTGTAGATAAAATGGAAACTATTTTTGAGCAGATCACTATATTTGATATGGTGTCCTAGCAATATTCAGCAAAGAAACATTGAATGTGTTTTATTTGTTTATTTATTTATTTATTTATTTTTTGGTTTTGGTTTTTCTCCGGTACCAGGAACCGAACTCATGACCTTGCGCTTGCCAGGCAGGCGCTTTGCCACTGAGCTAAATCCCCAGCCCCTCATTGAATGTGTTTTAAAAGACACAAACTATAATCTTATTCCCCCTAAATTAGTTAACATATATTTACTCAAAATTTCTGTACCGCTGGGCATGACAGCGCAGCCTTGTTATCCCAGAACTTAGGAAGCTGAGACAGGAGGATTGGTGTGAGTTTGAGGCCAGGTCAGGCTACATAGTGAGTTCAAGACCAGCCTGCATTACAGAGTGAGACTCTGTCTCAAAAACAAAACTTTCTGCAGAGTTTGATTAATTCTGAATTTCTTTTACTCATTATTTCTCTCCCTCCATTCCTTCTTACTTTATCCAGTTTCTTTCATGAGTCTCCTAGCACCTGTCTTAAACTCCAGAAGAGAGTGGTTAGAAGGAAATGATCACACAATTTCTGGAATGATGGTATTATGGCAAGGGACTAAAATAGTCAGTTTTTGTCACTGAGGTGTAATTGTCCCAAAGTACAGTAATTAAATTAATCAGAACTACCATTTCCTATACATACATATACCTAACATCTTACCCAATACTCCAATAAAAAATAATGATAAGAATCACTAAGAGTTGCTGGGCATTTTCCATATGACAGAGACTGTTCTACGGATTTCAGGGCATCAAGTCATAGGTTTTATAATTTGATGAGCTGTTTACCATTAACTCAATTTTACAGATAAATAAATTGAGACACAGAAAGATTATATTATTTGCAAATGTAATTAGTAAGTATGGGCTGTGACTTAGAAAAAAGAATGTATGCTTTTAAATCATTCCATGGAGTGCATGAAACCGCCGGGAAGATTATTTCAGCAAGGATTGCTGAGCTTTTTTCCCCTTGAGCATCAGATTCAACAGATCTGGGTGGGAACTAAGAATGCACATTTCTACAAAGTTACCAGAAGATGTTGATGCTGCTATCCAGGGCCCATACTGTAACAACTGCTCTACTTTATTTCCTCCACAGCACTCTTTACACTTCCATTGCAACCCTTCCTCACTAGCGCTTGTACCTCTCAGAACAAAGGGCCATCAATGTCAAGAGAAAGTTGATCACAACAAGTCAAATTTCTCCTGATTCATTGCTTTCACCTCTTTTCTCCAAATAAATCCTATCATCATCATCTCTTACCGTTCTGTACAACTTCTCTGTATTTTTGAAAGTTTTCAGTTTCAGGACAGTTTTCTTAGATGTAGATTCTATCCACTCACACCCCTTTGTGATCTTATTCAGTCATATTCACGAGTATGCGGAATATGTATGCCTGTCATATAGCATTAAATTACAACTCCATGTTTTTGTTCTCTGAATCTTTTTATTTACTTTTTGGGGGATTCTCTTTCTTCCATGATAGCTATAGTTATCTAAGAATTCCCATGACTTTTCTGGTCATTTACAGGTAGTAGAAAAGTGAAATCACCTTAACTTGAATAAAATAAATTACTAAATAATAAACCAGTCCTAAGTAATAATCAGTGCTATTAAATTTTTCCAAGCTGAGTCTTTCCCTCAGATTTCTTGCCTTCACAGAAGAAAATGTAATAGTATTTCTTCCTCCTAACTGATTAATACTTTCTTAATATACAATGTTTTACTGTTCTGTTATAGTCCTAAAAGAGACTTTCTTCTTGGGGACTTTCTGTTTTTTTCAAACATTCTTCATCTGGATACTTCTGGGTGCATGGAACAGGCCCCTGTTCTCTGGCTTTTTGAAAGTCTATTTCCCAGTGACCACTTCATTTCTCAGTTTTCTTTATAGTTCCCTCTATTTCCTTCAGGAGCTTCATTTTCTCCCCAGACTATTCCTCAAATATTAGAGGGCGTGCCCCCCTTTTCACTATTGACATCTTCTCAATGTTACTTTCTAGGCACTTTCATCCTTTCTGCACAGGTGCACCATGCGGCTCAGCATTACGGGTAACTCCCAAGCTCAGCACCATTCCCGTGGGCCTCCACTTGCCATTTTAAATTCAAACTGTCTAAAACACCAAATCCAAATCCACCCCCTTTCCTCGACTCCCAGTCAGTTCCCCAGTAGCATTCTGTGACTCTGCTGCCTACAGTTTTCAGTCTTCAATTCCACTTGTGAAGAAGTGCAACCAGCAGCCAGCCTCAGCAGGAACAACTTCCATTTATTGCACAGAAACGATGTACCAACCAGGCAGGTGCTTTGGAGATAAGGACACAGGTTTAGAGGTTAAATAACTTGCCCAGTTCCTATAACTCTTAGATGGCAAGCCCAAGATTGAAACCCAGGCCTAGGCAGTTCCTCTTAAGTACTGTGCTATGCTGTGTTCTCCTAATACCTCTGGAAACTATTCTACCATAAATCCTCAAACTTTAATTCATGTCACTTTACTTTGGATAAAATCCAGCTTTCTTTCCATTATAAGCAAGGCCCTTCGTTATCTGGCTCCCAAATCCCTTCCTGCCTAATCTCCTATTTCTTACCCATAAAACATCTGGACAAGAGCTGCACTGAACTTCTTGCATTTGGTTACAACTCTTCTTAAAAGGCCATTTCTTCCAGTTAGAGTGCCCTTCACATAACACCTAAATGGCCTTCAGGACTCAGGCAGCCTACAGGACTTGTCTGTATTCTCACAAAGTATCCAAGGCATTTTCTTCCAGAGCACTTACCACTCAATGTTACTACTGGTGTTTACTCATATTTAGTACTTCATCCTTCACCTCACAAACCCGGTCTTTAACAACACGATGGTACTTATTATATTGTAAATGCTCAGTAGAGTACATTTTCACTGGCTTATGTTAGGAAAATACTAATCTTAATTTTTCTTGCTGCTTTAAGTATTAAAATATATAAACAGATTTTTAAAAAGAAATTATAACTGCCAGAAATAGAATACTTCATATGCATCTATTTACTGAATTAGCATAATAACATAATTAATTTATATATTACAGTGATATAATATAAAAGGAAATTGAAAGCTTTTATTTTATAGTTAGGTGTTTTAAACTCAGATATTCTTTCCATGCTCAGGGAAGTAGAATTTGAATAAATAGCCATGTAATTATTTGGAATAAGTCAGAACTCTTCTCTGTTAATAATTTTGATTCCACCTATACATAGATTTCCGTGCAAAAATGGTGAGAAAACAAATCCAGTTGCTAAGTTCTCAAAACAAATGGTATTTTTGTCACAGATTAAATCTCATTGAAAGAAAATGGTTTGCTATTGAATCCACAGCACAGAATATTGTCAGTTCAGACAGTCATCACACAGCCCAGCTTGGAACTGACTGCAACCTAACCCTAAAAGGAACTCACTCAATCCAGGAGATGTGTGACAGGTGATTGAAGGGATAGACACTTCCTTGCTCTTGTTTTCTGTATTTTGTCAATGTATTAATTTAAAATCTAAATTTAAGCAGTCTTGATTATATTTAGTAAGGATAATTAATTCTTGGTAGTTATAAGTATAAATGATATATGTCTTATTGTCTAAAAAAAATTTGCCCTCCTCTGCAAAGTACATTGCCGATTATGTTCCTTGAAAACTCTTTATACACATTCATATGATAAATTTCATAATTAATTCAGTACCGGGAAATAATCTGTTTCATCAGATAAAGTGATACATACTTCTTAATCAAGTAATTAAAATCACATTACATGATATATTGTTCTTGTGTTTTTGACTTTTAAAAACCCCCCAAACTTCTTGTAATTTCTTTTGAGTGTCTTTTCTCTTGTGGCATTTTGATGTTTAATTTGTCTTCAAGTCTCCTTTTAGACAAGTAGGATCTAAAAATATGTAACATTTTATAAAAACAAGTAAGTGAAATAAATCAGAAACACAAGCTTAAATATTTCTTGATTTATGTGAGGAACCCAAAATATAAATAAATTATAGAGCGAAATAAAAGGTAATAGGACACAGGGAGGTAGATCTTTTGCAAAAGAATGAAGGACCGAAAGATGGAGTGAGAGGAGAGGGGAAGGAGACGAAAACCTCGCTAAGATGTGATATGTACCCTTGCCCACTCCTCACCATGAAATGAGAATATGTGCTAATAAAACAAGCACAAGAAGAAGCAAATTTTTTCTTAAAAATCTCCTTGTACCTTTGTTTTATACAGTAAACAACGTGGTAAAGGCAAAGATGTGTTTCAGTAATTGCAGACCGTTGAACTCACATATTAAAATTCCTTTGTACCCATTTGCCAGAATGCCTAGTATTCACTAAAGCTTTTCATTTATTGTATATTTTCTGGTTATAAAATATTTTTCATTTCCGGGTAGTACACTTTATTACAATCCCCAGCAGAAGTTTTTGAAGTAAAATTATATATGATACATTTTTCAAAACTATCAAAATTGTCTATATGAATATAAAGATTTGAGTGATAGATACATAAACATTTATATAGATATATCCCATAATAAGTTACTGAAAATTAAGGTTAGTTGTTTCTAATGAAAAGATCCAGTATTCATATAGGCTGTGTGTAAGCTAAAATGATAATTCAAAATTGTCACTATTTAAAAGATTCATTTTTCCTATAGGGTGAAACGATGTTCCACATTGCAACTTAATCATATTAGGTATTTTGGCCTTGAAAAATTTAAATATAGGCTGTATAATCTATTCTAAAACTACTATCAAAATGTTCCAAGGGTTTTCAAGGACTGAGGAATGTGGAATTTCAAATTTCGGTTTACTTTTTATTATAAGATACAGGAAAACAAACACAAGTGTGAGTTACACAGCCTTTCAGGAAAGAAAATAAGGTTAAAACCCCCAGCAAGGGTCAGGCAGGTACGTTTGAGTGTGACTGGCGATGTGTGTCACCACGAAAGCTCACAAGACCCCTGAGTCCAGGCTGCTTCATTGGAGAAACATGAACTTCAACGTGCTCTAATCAGGTTTGCTTGTTAAGGAATACTTCCTGCTGGGGCTAAGCTTTATATCAGGTTTCTAAGGAAGATAAATGTTTAAGGAAATGGTAGTGAGGATGAAATAAGATGATACGGGACCTCTGTTTTGTTTTCTGGCTCCTATAAAAGTCAGTGTTCCTGGAACAGATGTGGGCATGGAACAATAGGATGGGGTAGAGGGAAATGGGATGAAATCCTTCTCAGAAGGCTTGAGAACAGTAGCAGACCTTGAAAGCAGAAGTAAGGGCCATGAAGAGCCTGGTGAAGAATACAGAAAGTAAATAAACATTGCTGAGACTAGAAAGTACATAATAATAAGAAAGCTTAAGAACAAATATTATAGGACAGTTGAGAACAAAAGGTCATAGTACACTGACTGAAAAAAGGTAGCCACAGAGATGTCAAAAATGTATTTTGAGAATAATCCTTTTCAGTGGAAATATTTGTATTTAAATCATCATAATAAATACTATCTGCATCTATTTCAAAGATAAAGCCTGCCATCGCCCATCTCTGCAGAGTTACTTTATTACAGTGCAGGCCAGAATTCTAGAGTTTGTACAGCACAATCATACATAAGCTCTGATTGCTGTGCACCAGCACGGTCTGTTTACTGCTCTCACTGTCCAGTAGCCAGAAGTTATGCTACACTGCTTTAAGGCCTTAGAGTACTTCTTTTGCCTACTGTGCTTACAATCAGTCCATTTCAGCTAGACTATCAGATGCTTTGCCACCCTGCTGTTATCCATCTTTCAAAAATGTCCTGCCTGGTAAATCTGAATTTCAGGGAGCTTGACTTCCATGCTGATGTCCCAGGATCCTGCTGTTGTTGACCTTGTCTTGCCATTAGGTTTAAGTATGACTTGTAGGCAAAGTTGATCAAAGTGCTCCAGAAACTGTATGATTTTTCTTTTAAATTTAGTCTCCGATTCAAGTACTTAGAAAATCGAGCACTGTCTTAATTTAGTTATGAAGGTTTCTCTTTGGCATTAAATGCTGTTAGGTCACAGATGACACACTTGCAAATTTTATTAGGGTTCAGCATAATTTTTGTTCTATTCAACTTTAGTCTTTCTTGAATATTTGAAATTATTGAGATTAAAATTGCTAAGCAAGCAATGACTGCAATTCACAAGGTCTGATTATCTAAGTCTTGCAGTATGTGGCAGAGACAGTTGATTTTGGAACATATATATGCATTCAGTGACTAGGCGAGTCACCCAAGCAGTCTTAAATTGACATCTATAGCATTAGTCTTTTGTGCAATAGGAAGAACTGGGTGGTACAAATAATTCATTTATGTTGTTTGATATTGTAGCCACATTGGTTTCTGATACTGGCTCTTTCATGATTGATATTTGGTCCTGATGGCATTTCAAATCAAAACAGAAGAAAATAACTCACAGCATTTCAGATTAACCACATGCAATGTACATTCTGGATTTAGGAGAATATTTTCTCACCTATAAGAAGTATATACTATCCTGAGTTCTGAAAGGCAGAGCTGTGGTTATTTTGCTCGATATCAAGCTTGCAGAAGAAGACATTAATTAAGAAGTCAATGGCTTTATTGTTACAGAAATGGACAAGAAGTCAAATTAATGTGAATATGCTTATCTTGAGTATCTGTTGATAGTATCTGAAGTTAAAATCTGTTAGTCTCACAAAGAAAGCAAGGTAAATACTAATGAGTGGTATATAAAATAGAGGCAATCCTGAGATATTAATAAGCCTGGAAAAAGTTGTATTGATTATTCCCACAAGCTAAAGCTATACAAAAACATACATACTATGCACATTATATAAAATATGTATATGTAAAGAAAAATTTCCCTCAATTGTGGATCACTGTAGTCTTTGAGATAACAATAAGTATTCCAGGAAAAATAAAACGAAATGCAATTTTGCTTTATCGTTTTCAGGTTATGGAAAAATGAATTCAACAAAGTTAATAGGTTTTCTTTACTGGGGCTGGGGATTTAGCTCAGTGGCACAGTGCCTGCCTGGCAAGCGCGAGGTCATGAGTTCGATTTCTGGTACCAGAAACAAAACAAAACAAAACAAAAAAGAATCTTGTTTTTACTATAGGATTATTTGGGTATTATAAAAATTTTAAGTAGGGTAGATTGAATCTATAGTATCAGTTATGGCAGATTTCTTTATTAAAAGAAAACTTGAGAACAACTCATAGAAAAGTGCAGATTTCTTTATTAAAAGAAAACTTATGAACAACTCATAGAAAATAATTTGAAAATTTGGAAGATGGGAAGAATTATAAAAGGTGTCTTTTCTAGGCCAACCAAATACAAAAGAAACCATTTTGGAGCAAATATTTTACACACACACACACACACACACACACACGCACATACACACACTTCCTTTTCTCTAGCTATCCTTTTTGACCAATAAGTTTTAAGCTGAATCTCAGCATTTCGTTCCTTCTAGTCAGCGCCTTAGAGAAACGTGTGGCCACCATCTTGGAAAATGATGTAGAGATTTGTGCACTGGACTTCCTTCAAGATTCAATTTTTCTATCATCTACCTGTCCTATGTCTCAATCCTCTCTCTCCATAGATAAGGCCAGTGAAATAAATAGATACTTCTCAGAAGAAGTATAAATGGCCAATAAATATACGAGGGATGGTAAACATCACTGGCCTTTCAAAAAATGCAGAGTAAAACAACACTGAGGTTTGATCATACCACAGAAAGTATAGCCATCATCAAAAAATCAAATAAGAACAGATGCTGGTAAGGCCCCAGGGAGAAAGGAAGATTTCTATACAGTTGGTGAGGTTGTAAACTAATACAGCCACTATAGAAATCAATGTGGGAATTCCTCAAAAAACAAAAATAGAAATTCCATTCCACTTAGACAGTCCTCTTCTAAATATCTTCTCAAAAGAGTTAAAGACAACATATTACAGTGATATATGAGTACTTATGTTCACAGAAGCTCAATTCATGACAGCTAAACCTGGAAGTGGCCTATATGTCCATAAATAGATGAATGGATAAAGAAAATGGGGTACTCCTCTGCCATAAAGAAGGAGAAACTTGAGTCATTGGTAGGAAAATGGATGCACCTTGAGACTATAGTATTAAGTGAAATAAATCAGACACGCAAACTTAACTACTGCATGATTTCTCTTATGTGAGAAGCATAAAATATAAATAAATAGCCAAAGAAAAAATTGATAATCAAAAGTGGGAAGATAAATTTTTCTCTAATGGGAAGAAGGTCAAGAGATGGAGGGCAGGGGTTGAAAAGAGGAGAAGGGGATGAAAAAAGAATTCAGATGTTTATGTAGAGGCACTAATTCCCCACAGGAATGTAATTATCATGGACTGCAAACATTCTAATGAAAAAAATGTGTCTCTGTCTTTCTAATGTAACTTACTGAGCTGGGAGTTTAGGTCAGTGGTAAAGATCTTGTCCAGCACGTACAAAGCCCTGGGTTCCCTCCCCAGCTGTACAAAACAGTCACAATAACAAAAATAAGAAAACAAACAGCAACTCTCCCTGATTTCTGATAATGACTGCTGAATCACTGGAAACATTGGCTTCTACAGCTTCTGTTTACATCCCCATCTATTCACCTGCCTTTCACTCCTGGCTATACCATGACACTGAGTTTTAAGGGTGCCCATCAGCTGCGGCTCGCTAGGAGCAGGTGTCTCCAGTTAGCAAAGCCATCAGACACCTTTCAGGCCTCGTCTCACTTGACTGGAGTTCTGCTTATTTGACTGTTCCTCGTGTCATAAAATCACCATTCTAACAGTTCTGGTAATAGTACTCCGCACCGATAGTACTGTCATTTTAATTTTTATTGTTTTAAAGTACTAGTACTCTCAAATCCTATTTTTTGGCCTCTTTTCTTAGTTTAGAACTTAGTAAAATGTCTTATTCATACGAGAAACCTTAAATTCTATTATACACTAATAATTGCTGAAACCATAACTGAATATCCCTACACTTAAGGCATAGAAGTTTCTGGAAATCTCCCACTCTTGTGCAACATGAAATTTTTCATGTTTATTTTCTTCTGTTTCCTTTATTTTTCTGTGTCAGCTAAAGCACATGTGCCCCACCAAAGCAGTTTAAACATACACCAAATGTTACTTATAATATTTTATCATCTCTTTAATGAATCCCTCTTCCAATTTCCTTTAATCCAACTGGATAACTCCCTGCCTCCTATTCTTCCTTAGTTAAAACCATTTTATTTTCTCCTCTCAGCTACTTTAAGTGTAGAATTGAAATGATAACTCTCTCCCATACAGTTCTGGCATGAGTAAGATGAGATAATGTACTTAAAAGCCTTGGAACACAGCAGGGGTGTAATAAATGGTAAGATATTATTATTGTTGGAATTATTATTTTTATGACTACTAGGATTATGAGGTTCTATAAATCGCAATCTGAAAATAACCACCAACAACTTTATTTGCAATAATAATAATAATAGTTTGGAATTGAACTGGATCGGATCTGCTAAATTAGCATTTTTCAGTGGCTACACTACAGTGGAAGAACAGGTTATAGACCAACTCAGTGTAAGAGATCCCAGCTTAATTTAGAATTGCAGACAGCTATGGTATACTGTGTATCGGCTTTCAAAATTTTAATTAGAAGGTACCCGTAGGCTACTCTGTATCAGAAGGATAACTTCATACTTACTGAGGCAAATGTAAGAATGTATTTGCTAGTTAATGAAACTAACTCTTGCCTTTGTATTAATAGAGAATTTTCTAGTTTATTACTTACTAAATTCAATATCCTTTTAGAAATTTAATTTTGGAGACTAAATATTCCATTGAAAATGTGAAATTACTATTTTGAAAATACTTGCGTCTTTGTAGCACTTGTTTTAAAATTTACAACTCGTTTGAAGTAGTAAAATGTCCATGCTGAAAGCTTTGAATGTGACTGTCCACGGGAGAATCACCAAGCACATATTTATGGGGAAGAGGGCCAGCTGGAAAAAGTATGTGACCTAATTCCACTATAAGGAAGGAGGTGAAAGTTTCTTTTCATGGGATTTCCAATTTAAGATGATGCTAAACAAAAAAGAGTTGTATTTGACCTCTTCTCACAGTGACTTCTAAAATATTTCTGAAGATCCAGAAGAAGAAAAAAATCCATCAACACATTTAACACTCCAACTAAACCTAATACACAAATTACCTGACTATGAAAGGAAAGTCTGCCAAGTTTTGATAGAGGCAGAAAAAAAAATCGTACTTCGAACCTTAGCACTCACGCTCTTGTAAACTCACCGACCTACGTTTGATGTTCAAAGACCAAATTCGTTTTAAACCTTTTCATGAAGTGAGAATAAACACTCACGGGTTCTACAAACATTCTGATTTGCAGAAATTGAGCATCTGCATGGGAGAGGAAATATTCTTAGTATTACCCATTTTTGTCTGAATGTAGACAATGATTAATAGTGTTGATTTACCCTTAAAGAATGTATCCATACAAATAAACATCACAATTATTTTTCTAAGAAGAACATATATTTTTAATGATAAAATACTGAAAATTTGCCTTATGCATAGTATTTGATTCACATTAAATCACTTTATTCTCCAAATGGTTTATTTTGTCTGCAATTTAATAGCATAAATCACACTTCTGCAGTAATCTCTAGTGTCTTTTGTTATTGATAGCTTTTCACATGATGCCTAAAGTTACCAGTTCATTATATTCACCTTATTAACTCAATAAAATAATATCCAGCTCTGTAGGAAGTAGTGCGCTCTATAAATGAAAGAAAATTTGCCATATGCTCGCATCAGCTGGGAAAAATAACTTTTCTCATCCATACAGAAATCTGTGAGCTGTTTTTTATGCAGGACTTTATTAACCTCTAGGATTCATGATAAGAAGATCCAATTTAATGTTTTTTATACATAAGTTTCAATCATGAACAGTGTCATGCTTTGCTGTACTGAAAATACAGACAATTCTTTAAATTAAATTATCATATACATAAATATAACCCAAGACGTTAAGTGAATTTAGTATGTCAGAAATATTCATGTATATAATCAGGACTGCTATGTATTAATATTTCATAAAATAAAACTGAATTGTGAATATATAAATTCTTCAGGATAACAATAACTAGAAATATTAGTTAATATTTATTTTCCAGATGACTTAGAACTGACTTATTTGAGAAGAAGCAGCAAGGAAGGAAAGGAGGAAGAGAAAGAGAACAGAAGGAAGAAGAAAATATGAGAAATAGTTTTTAACATTTTTGTTCAGCTTAAAATAGCATTATTTTCTTTCGTCATTTCACAAGCTGAATTTTTTTGGATCCCTTGGTTGGATAATTGTGAGAACTCGGATCTTGTTTTAATTCACCACAATTTGCTGTGTAGCCTTAAATATGCCACTTTTCATCTTTTAGTTTAATCTTCCTTGTTCAAAAATGAGGAGCTTGGCTAGAACACATGATGCAATGAAATATTTTAATTGTGCTTAATCAATCTTGGTTGTCTATATTTCAATATTATTGAAGATCTGTACAAAACTTTAAAAAGCTTATTTTATGTGGTTTTGTGTTTAAATCATTGTTTTAGTAAATGTATGGATTAACTTTATTTTTTCTAATAGCATCAGATTCTGATTATACTTTCATATGATAAGGTATATTCATTACTGTTTGTATCTAACTATATTAATATTATTTACACAGTATAATATATTCAGAATGAATGATTTAGATTAACAATAAGTTAAATAATTTAAGAAAGTTCAGAGTCCTTTCTCTCCCTATTAGGTCATATCTTGGCAATTAAAGGAGTAATTTTAGGATCATTCCTAATACATTGACATGTTAGGAAGGTTATTCTTTTTCAACTACTTTTATCTAAGCTTTAAAGCAAGCAATTATTCTCCACATTCTTGTTTATATTCCATGTTCCAACAGATTAGTCAAAGTTTGATTCTGCCTACACGTGATGTGACACCTCTCTATAGTATTATTTGATTAGCAAGAAAGCTGGCTATACATGAAACCCATATCATATCACCACATATTAAAGCGTTCTTCTGACGGCGTATTTGTCATAGATTCTATGTAAAAGCCAATAAGATATTTTCAGGGCCATAGTAATCTGTATTTTCTAAGGAAAAAAAAATATAGCAACTCCTTTTAGACACGTTACATTCACCTGAAGTACTTTTGGGAAAGTTGCCTGAATGACACACACAGCTCTTCACTCTTTTTTCCCTCTGGATGGGGCACTGTATACTCTACGGTGTATCAGCAAACTGTGGCTTACAGTCCAGTCCACTGCCTGTTTTTGTTCATCCTGTGAGCTGACAATTGTTTTGACATTTGAAGTGCTTGAACAAACTGAAAGGAACAATTTTATTTCCTGACTTGTAATTACACAAAAATCAAACTGCAGTGGACATGACTAAGTTTTACTGCGACACAGTTACACTCCTTGGTTCACATTTTCTGTGGCTGCTTATGTGCTACCACGAGAGTCAGACAGCCCCAGCCAAGATCACGTGATCCACTGGCCCAAGGCACTCTTCTGCCCTTTTGCTGAAAAAGTCTGCTCATTTCTACCCTGCAATTTCTGGATACACATAAGAGATTACATCAAATTGGCAAATACTTGGGATTATTTCCACATTCAGTGGTCAGTGTCATGTTTTTGAGTGAGCCCATTGTTCCTGTCTGTGTAGTTGTGGGTGTAGATAAGATTTAAATTAAATGGTGGATCTATCTCAAGAAGGAACATCTGCAAGGAGTAGCCATGGACTCAGTTTTTCTTCTGTGTGGAACCCTAATTTAGTGGTCATATGAATAATTTCTCTTCAGTTAACCAGGGCTTATTTCCCCTACTGCTTCAGCGGTAGCTGGCATCTAGTGAAATTGGTACCACTAGGTACTACTGGTATCTAGGTAGAGATGGGGTGTGAGAAGAAGCAAACCAAAGAGTGGTGTCTAGAACAGATATAGAAAAATGGTAGGAATTCACTCTGTTGTTTTTAATATTTTTTTTGTTTTGTTTTGTTTTTATTTTTTCTTCTCTTTAATGATTTGATCAATCTTGCATTCTTACATCTGATAATCTGAGCAACTTTGTTGAAGATAACAATATGTAATATAACAACCACTGTTAATTCCTATCATTTTGTTCTGAAACTCTGTGTCTTTTTTGTTGTTTTTGCTTTGTTTTGTTTTTGTCCAGGTTGTTGGTATTTTGCTATTTGTTTTTATTTTTCTCTTTAAAATAAAAAGAAGATGTAGAGAAATGCTGATTCCACTTCTAACTCATAGTTTATTCAGAAAGTTAAAAATAAAATTCATCTTGTAAAGCAAATTTCATGTGCATTTTAAATACAGTTTTCCTAATAATAGTGCTTTCTTGGTTATATATTTCATTGATAATGATAATAACAATACCAACGCTTTACATTTCTCTCAAGAATTATAATTCAGAAAGATCATCTGAGTAGTAACTAGTGATGTAGATGGGTAATAAAGAATGCTTCACTTAGCACAGAGCTTCCCATAGGATGCATTGATATAAATAGACCATGTACCCATACACTATGAATAGCTGAGACAAAGTTCCTCTTTCTGAGGGATAGTCAACTGTAGGTTAATGGACAGCACACCAGTCATCAATAAGCATATACATTTTTCATTCTGATTGCAAATAGATTACAGTAGTATAATTATATTTTACTTTTTTATTTTAGTTTTTACAAATTCTGTCTATAAAAGACATTTTTAATTATGTCTCTTTGATGCCTCATTTACTGGCAGAGGGCTATGTTTTGATCACTAAGCCCTTTTTCTTCATCATTTGAGTTTAGGGTATCTTTGTTGGTCATACCAGGAACAATTTCAACATTTTTTCCTAAATTGGGATGTTTTGATAGTAAAATGCAGAAGTATTAGTAATGGCACCAGGAGAATAGAGATAAATCAAAATAATCCCATACAATCTAGGACAATTTATCAGTAACCAGGATTTGTGGTCATCATAGTTTATGGCCCATGTGGATAACAATTCTAAATATTACAGTGAAATTCTCTTTCTAGCTCAGAAAATGACATATTTTCTTTTTAATAAAGCTCTTTCTGCAAAATGATGAAAGAGTACTTTTTTACACAGTTTATTTTTTGGCAAAGCCATTTAAATAATTAGAGTAAGTTTTGGTAGGAGTTAGGTAAGAAAATCTAGGAATAATTATTAAAGATAGTGTTTTCTCCATATTCCCTTATGTGTTTAAATAAAATTATTTCTTTTCTATTACTATTTTTAATAATATTTCTAAGTTACTTCAGGCCACATAATTAACAGAATATATAATCAATTTTTAAAAGATATTGAGGTTAAGGCTTTAAAAATAATATTAAGATAAAATGAAGGAAAGCAATAAATTGATGGTTTATTATGGTGCAATAAGCAAAAGGGGTTCTTTCAAACTAAATCCATGTGTCTACAGAGTTAAACTGATTTCTGAAAATAACATCATGGAATGGCCGTCTAGACCAGTCTTTTGCTTTGTAGATGAAATAACCACAGTACTGATGACTGGATTAATCAGGCCTCTTTAGTTGCAAGAGTTATAAATTCAACTCAAGCAGTCTTAAAGAAGAATAAGAGGATTTATTTGCTGATACAACTGAAACATCCATTATAACTTTAGAATAAAAAGTGACAGGATTCAAGAATCAAAAGACGTCATAAAGACTTTGCTCGTTCTACGTCTTGTGCCCCTGTTAACACAGAATTGCTCCTCCTGAGGATAATGTGGCTGCCAGCAACTTCAGGCTTACATTTCTCATGGCAGGGATTTAGTGGAAAGAATCAGACTTGAGAATTAAACGTCTGGGACTTGAGACTTCTTGGCTCAGATTCAGCAACTTGCCAATCCTCCTCCAAGCTATCTCTGCAGGATGGAACTGACTGCTTAGCCAAAGCCTGGGACACATGCACATCTACAGACTTTCAGGAAGGAGTTTGTTGTGCCTGAAGCCTGCGGACTGGTGAGGCAGAAAAGGGGATTTTTCCAAATACCCCTTCCTCCTCACAGAAATGGTGCCAGGACCAGAAAAGACGGGACATAATTATAAGCAGACTAGCATGTCCACCACATCATGGCTTTGTCATAGATACATGCAGTTTCTATTTCACTTTGAGTAAATTATTCTGTGAAAGAATTACATAAAATGGTTTAACAATGTCTCAGTAGAATTATGTGAATATAAAAAGATATACATTAACATTTATAAAAGTGCTGTCATATATACAGGCAATGTTGATTTTACTAATCAGAGGACACCAAGATGCATGATTTAAAATACAATGATAAGAACAATTCCTCTTCCTGTAGAAGTTACATATAGGAGGCAAGGGAAACTGTGCTGTGCCTCTGGATCATTACTATATTAACGGATAATATTAAAAATAATAAGCAAAATTCGTAGCCACAATAGGATTCATCAGAGAACATACATGTATTTGATTTATTTTAATAAACTGAAAAGACCGCCACATGATTTTCAAAGAAACATTTCTTGCTATTCATTTCTCCAATTACATCTAAACATAGTTCTGTTTGAATGGTAGTTACATAGTTAATAACATATTTATTTCTATTTAGGCCTTTTTAGTATAAACTTGACCATTAGTATATCTATTTAAATTCTCCCTTGCATGGCAGCATATATACTTAATACAGTTAAATGAGCAGCATGCATTTCAGCATTCAAGTACATATTTTTGTAACCATGAAAATCTATTTATGTCTTCATATCAGCAAATGCATAATTTTAATGAGTGAGACAAAACCAACTTGATAAATGAAAGTTTTACTTTCACAGAGACAAAATTTCAAAGTGTTCTGTTTGATAGTTTAAAAATTTAGCATAATTAACTCTGTTAAGTATTCTTTGATGTACTTATGAAGAATGAAGAAAAATTAATTTCATGAAATTCACCATTTCTTAGCTACAAAAGTATGTTAAGTCTCAAAATAAAGTGGTCGTATGGTTCCAGCATTTGTTTATGTAAAAGTAACCTGCAACTATTTCTGTCATTCAGTTGCTAACAGTAAGCATTTCAAGTATGTTCCAGGTATATAAGCAGAACTCTCTCCAGAAGTGGATTCTTAAATATCCACCAAAAGCAGAAAGCAAAACTTACTACAAGCTGCATAGATAATTCATCCAGCAATATGGACCATGATTTCCTCCTGATACCTCAAAGCCTAACACTGGTAAACCAATTGTAACTACTTATAAAGCCAAGTTTTATTTAATTCTATCTAAGGATTATTGCAATGCCATGTTTCACTTTGTGGAGTATTATGCAGGTATGTTTTAGTATTTTTAAACTGAATACTAGGATGCCTTCATTTTTTAAGTGTTGGTTTTACTAACTGAAGCTTTCTTAACAATTCACATTCAATCTTAAAGTAAGAAAAAGAAGGTCTCAAAAGTACAATCCAAATGCAGCTTTTACCTGAGAGTCCATAAACTGACTTTATAGCATTGGCTATTACGATAACTTTTTCTGAAAATATAAATAAGAAGAAGTAGAATTTGCAAATGCTCTACGTAATATAAGAAGATAAATCTTTCCAGTTATACCTTATTTACTGTTTTGCTCCTTTCTTCCCTGTAGATTAAGAAGTTTTGCATTTCTTAAATGTACTACTTCTGCTAGGAGAGAAAAATGACGGAAGTCTGCGTCATAATAAAGACCTTTCCCTGAGGCCAATTATTGAAATAAAGAATATACTCCGAAGAATGTTTACAATTATATCTAACTATAACAACAAAGCATCTAAAATAGGTTATTATTATGTGAAAGTAATTGTATTTCTAGGGAGAATGTAATAGAAGTTGTTTTTCCAAATTTTTATTTATATTGATTATCTAACCTCTTGTAAGTAGTTCCTTTTAGTGAATGAATATATTTTTTTAACATAGGTTGATCATAATTAAAAAAACTGTTAAGGTTGATGTCTCTTGAGAGCTATAAGAAAACACAATTTTTAAATGACCAATTTAAACAAAAATCTTTACAAAATATTATTATAAATTTTCCTACATCTGTTCATTTCAGTAAAAATATTTCTGGACTTGATTATGTGTGAGTTCATAAAAATCAATGAAGGCAGTCCCAGGATAATTTTAAAATCCAACTTCAAGAATAATCAGGATGGAAAATATTAATTTTTAATTTCCTTAAGTACAGGTAGGTGTGTGAGATGGAGACAAATATTATATAAATATTGTTGCTTCTATCTGTCCTTTCCTATTGTGTCCCCTCCAATTACTATGGCATGGATATTCCTGTTTGTCTATGGAATCTGCCGTCTTCCTACATCTTAAACCTCATTCTGCTCCACTTTTTCAAGGGCCTCTTAAAATTTTGATCTCTGTCCATCTGCTCCCCTGTATCTTAACAACATATCAATCAAACTGGTCTTTCTTGAGTTTCAGACAAATACGTCTAGTTATATTTTTGGTCATCCCCATTGATTTTATTCTGCAGACGCCTCACAGTCAAATCTTGCCACATCAGCAGCAGACATGTGGGATAGTCTGGTGTTGTCTATGCTGTCATAATATCATCAGCAACTTACAGTTCAGTTATGCGGCTTACATTCCAGGTTTGTGCAGTACCCTTGACATGTCTTACTTCCTTCTTTCATTCTCACATTAACCTCTGAGGAAAATATTCTCATTGTAAATAAACAAATGAGATTTGGAGAATTTCAGTAACATTCACAGGCACCCTACTGTAAGAGGCAAAACTAACATTTTAATATCTATCATTCTGACATAAAATGTGTGTTCACAGACATACCTCTAAGATGTGTCTCGTGTGGCACAGAGCCCTATATGTTGGCATTCATTTTAGAAAACATCCACCCATCTCTATGTGAAACCAAATATCACGCCATTTGGAAGCAAATTTAATGAACTATTTCTCCTTATAGTTGCTTGATCTCTTACAGCAAAAACTACAATTGAATAGAATGGAGAAATCCCTAGTTTTTGACAATCAAATGGATTACTTCTATTATTTCAATTGACTACATATTTACACAGTTCTATATTTTATTTAGTTTGCATGTTCCAAATGTAGCAGTGGGTAGGAAGAGTGATACTATCATTTGATATTTAAATAAAATATTACTTAGAAATCTATTTTAAGCATCCTTTTTCATAATTTTGTCCTCCATTAAGCTAAAATACATTTTAAGTTACCACTCATAATAGTGCCTTTATTGGATGTTAAAAATTATACTTTGATGATTTGAGCATGTTTTGTAAAATTACTTTTCATCCATAACATTTGTCTGTATGCTTTTTTGGCAGCACATGCTATTAGAAAAGGATAATAATTAAAGGTAATAGCTAAAGTTTGCTGGGGTTGCCTGTCTACCAAGCATTTTACTAAGAGTTTTATAGTGCAAGAATTAATCTGCATGTATGACTGGCACATAGTAAGTACTATTGAGATGTTTGATATTTATATAGCCATCATTTGGAAGAATGTAACAATGCTAATATCTGTGAGATCAATCTTAATAACTCTTTCCACTGAAAGAGAGTCCTCACTACCTACCACATCACATAGATAAGACAATTCTCAGGGTCTATGACTTGGGTGAAATGTTGTGGAAGACCAAGTCACCTGTCTCCAGATAGTTCTCTTTAAACATGATACTAAGATGCCATGTTAAGGTTAGCTTTCCTGTTTATATGAAATGATAACTAAAGATTGTTAAGCACTTTATTTCACCAATTTAAAATACATCCTACAACAACAATATATAAAAATTCCACATTTCTGTGATGAATATTTGGGTGTATACACACATGTACCGAAACACACAACCATATATAGATCCTTAGTAAGCCCCAAAGGGAAGGTACTACAATCTTAAGTTAGTGACCTCTGCATTGCAGATTAACCAGAGATTTTGGTTTACTGGGTAAATATTTTTTAATCATTTACATTTCTTCACATTTAATGTGTGTTACTTTTATTAATAGAAAAAAGAAACAAAAATGTTATTTTTAAAAATATGCTTCAACAAAATGAAAAAGAAAATATTAAGTAGGATTTTTTTTCTATCATGTTAAAGTGAGCCTTTTTGAAAGAAGTTGATGCCAGCTCTAAGGAATGGGGCAGATGATACAGACACCTAAATATGCACTCTGCATCAAGTTATGGCTCTAGACAAAAATCATACTGTATTTGACTCAAAGTTGTGGTGGTAAGACCCACCCTGACAGCCAGGAGATGCCTCCCTTACGAAGCACAGACTACTTCCACAGGGAGATTGCAACTCATCCTTGTCCTTGCCTTACAAATGTAACGCGTAGAGAGGAAGATTGACAGCTTGTTAAAAGCTAATTAGGGAGAATAGGAAAGAAGCAATCGTTGCACAACCAAGTGGGCACAGTTTTCTCCCTCAATTATGCTGAAGACGAAACCTCTCATAAATTCAAGTGGGTACAAAGTATATTTTTTATACTGAACATATAATGCTAATATCTGTTAAGAGCAGAAATTCTGGATTTACAAAAAAATAATATATGTTAGAATAAACAACTTTGCTTGGCATTTAAAATATGTGCATATTTTTTACACCAGAAAATGCCATTCCACCTCATTAAATTATGTCAAGAATCATAGCTAAAACTCAACACAGACTGTCACCAAGCATCACACAAATAATATAGCATGGGTTGGCAGCTGAATACTACAGACTGTGCAAATAATGACAAGGAAAGCCTTTATTCCCAAACCACTTAGTGCAGATTCCAGCCAGCTCTGCACACTCCAGAGGCAACAGCATTATGCACAGGGAAATTGGTTTACACCCACATCAAAAAATGCATTTGCTGGGATAGAGGTGTAGGAGGAAATACTGATAGCTGCTCAGATGTAACCAAGGACACCAGAGAGCGCAGTTTCTAGTTCCTGTTCCCACCATGCCTCCATGGGGATCCCAGATATAATAGAAAATACCAATCTTTTTCAGAATTTCCAAAAGACTCCTGAAATCAAGCAGATGAGGCATAGATTAGAGCCTTCCATCAGACTCCATTATTGACTTTCAAATCAGGTTAAATGAAGCCCAGATTGGATGAAAGCAATCCAATCACATTTCCATTTAAGTCCAGGTAAAGAGGGTTTAAGGGCTTAAATTATTCACACAGTGGGTTCCATCTCAAAATTTATCAAATATAAAGTTACTCAAAGGATTCTAGCCAGACAGAACAAATAAAAGTTTTGATTAAAACTTTTCTCTTTGTTATATACCCATTTATACAAATGCTCATTACTGAGAATCAACTCTAGACAACAAATTTGGATAATGGTATGTCCATTATCTTCAAGAGACTAATGAGCTAGCAGGAGTGAACAAAGGTAAAAAAGATACAGGGCATCAAATGGTCAGGGTGGAAAGCACTGGAATGGAGCAAAGGCATAGTCAAGATGATGAAAGAAGGGTGGCGAAAGGCAGCCTTCCTTAGGAGTCTCGTACATTCCGGCTGACTCTAAACTGATGAGAGGAGAGCACCCTCCTCCTTCACTCCAAGCACATCCCCCTTCCCTCTTACCCCACCATTTATACGCTACCCTTTGCAGGGAACATTTTGGAACCTAGGAGAGGGGTAGCTGCCTGAAAACCTTTTAGCATAACCAACATTTCCAGAACTAGAGAAGTTGTCCCTCCCATTAGCTTCCGAAAGAGCAACTGAGAGCATCAAGTGCATATAGCAGAAGTTCCTATTGGTTTCTCATTGGCCCTGTGAACGAAACTTCAGACAGAAGTTCAAGTTTTGTCTTTCTAAGTGTGGCATTTTTGTCCATATGCTCATTCATGATTCATATCAAGTATACTCAACTTGGAAATATCATACAAATAAACACGGACATGTATCCCAAGGGCTAACCATTTCTAAAAAGGTAAGGCAAAGTTTCCTTCTTAGAAGCATTTTAATCCTTGCACATGGCCCCAAAACCTTTATTAATATTCACAGGACATATCAAATCATCTTTTATTCTACAAGAGCGATAAAATGTTTCAGTTCCTAATTTTGCATTTTGCTTCCTCTAATATTGGCTGGCGCATTTGTATATGTCTGTCAAATATGCACTCATTATCTGCATTTCTTGCCAGTTCTCTTGGAAAATATAAGCAAACATATTTATTACTAATGATGTTACGAAGGGATTGATATTCTTCTGTTTTACTACTTAATGTATAATTCTTTAGCAGCTGCAAAACATTAAATGTTAAATCAAAATTCAACACTACTTCCTCAAGTGGTTTTGGAATAACAAAATGTCAAAGCTTCACACTTGAGAAGCTTTGTTGGGCTCCTTGAATGCAGTTCTTACTGTTATATGCAATAATACTCAGAGATGTGAAAACTCAGATGGCAGAAAGAGAACACTGCCTGTAAAATACAACAGTTTCAACCTCCTAAACCTAAGGAGTTGAATCCCTCTAAAAGCTTTGCCATGGATTTATCACCAAAGCAGTTTCCTGATAAATGAATGACAGTAACTGTTGCTCAAATTGCACCCGTGTAATTGCTTATGAATGGAGTGCCACTGAAGAGAGTGAAGTTAAGTTTTACCTGGAAGTACTTTTCAGAGATGCTCTGCTTTGCAGAGGAGAGTTGTAGAGGTTGCACGGAAGCCTGAGGAACTGTGTGATTCTGAATATTGGGTTCTACAGGGATTGTGTTGGAGTTGCAGTGGTGACTGGTGAAGTGTTATGCAATGTGCTTTGTGAAAGTAATTGATATGGGGGGTGCTTCCAAATGAAAAGAAACCAAGGATATTTTATATTTTTTATCAGTTTTAGTGATACTGATATGTTACACTGTCAGCCTATGAAAAGATTAAAATCTAAGTAAACTGTATTTTAATTGAATTAGTGTATGAAAATTCAGTTCTGCCACTAACTCGCTGATCTGTATCATTCACTTTTTTGGTGATTGTTGTATTATAATTTAAATGGAAAATTAAGTCAATATTACCAGGAATATTTGAAGCTTTATAAACTAGGCAGAACAAATGAAAATAAAAACAATTCTGTTCTCATGAGCACAAAAAAGTTTCAGTTTCTATCGAGTGCAATTTGATTTTAAAAAATACAAACATTTTTTCATCCAAATCCCAAAGAGAAACTTGAAACTAAACTCAACTTTGAACCACAAAGGTTAGACAATTATTGGTGTTATTCTGAGATTAGAATATGCTGGGTAGAAAGCAAAATTTGAATCATATTGTAGTTATTTGAACCAGCCTGACATATCTCATCCTCATCATACGAGGGATATTTATTATTCTCAACTGAATATGGTGCAAGTTTGTACTTTTGTCCTAATTCAATCCAACACAATTCAATCCTCACAATTTCTGAGGCTACTTTTGTGAGTTCATTAAGTAGATGTTACTTTAAACCCAACTTACTATACATCCTGGCTCTAAAATAGTAAAGCAATAATTATATGCTGCCTGAAGTACAGGCATTCCTTCAGTAAGTTTTTGTGTATGTGTGTGTGTGTGTGTGTGTGTGTGTGTGTGTGTGTGTGCTCATGTGTGTATATGAAACCATGATGTTCCTAGGAAAAATGCTTTAAGTTCAAAAACATGCTCATCCATTAGTAGAAAGAAGGAGTAAAATTTTACAATAGGGGAGGTAAGTATTACCATTTTGAGAAGTCAGTGCCCCATAGCCTCTGTGCATATCTGCCATTCATTAAGTAGGATGTGTTGAAAATGGATAGTGCACATGTACACACTATGAAATTAATTAGAAGCTCTTGATTGCTTGTAATGGAAATCTAAATGCTGGATACAGAAAAGTGAGGGATGCAAGAGTCTAAAGAATTAATCATATGTATAGTTAGCTCCTGAGCAACCTAAAGATGATTGAAGGACAGTTAGCACTAATTCTGGCTTGTTCAATTTGGAAGAAACTTGAGAAAAAACTGTCAAGGGCACACGTATCTGCATAAATCTATCTATCTATCTATCTATCTATCTATCTATCTATCTGTCTGTCTATCTATGTATTTTCTATCTATCTAAATATCTATCCATCATCTATCTATCCATCCATCCATCCATTTCCATGCATTTATCTAAACAAGGCTTCAAAACTTTTTGGTTTTTGTTTATTTGAACAACCAGAATCATAATACAGTTTGATGTGCTTAATGTAGTGCATGGAAGCAAAAGTCATATCCAGTCAACCTTTTAAGTCAATTGTTTTGTTTTAGGCTTCAAACCATTGGGGGTCCAATAGGATGATCTGAGCTGTCACTCTAAAACATTTAGAGATGCCTAATTCTAATTAAGCATATCAACTCTGATGCCTGACTTCAATGAGACAAAGGGTGCCATCAGTTTGATAAGACTCTGCTAAGCAGGGTTTAAAATTAATTCATAATTTCTTTTATGTTTGTCATGTGTTGTGAAAATGAACTGCCATTCAATTTTTCCTAAGCCATGCAGAAGTAGAAGATTTAATTTCAGGCAGTGTTCTGGAAGGCCTGAGTAGTTTGGGGAACAAATTATGATTCCATACATGATCTTTGGCTAATTGGAGTAGCAAGTCAGCCACTTGGCGTGCAGACATTGACATTCACTTTGAAATTCTCTGCAAATTTATACAGTTAGAGAACTTCTGCCTGTCTTCATCTAATACATACCCCTTAGAAGTTACTCTAATACCCCTTTAGTAACCAGAATAAATGCATCATTTAAAACCTTTATTTTATAATTATGGGAAATAGGGTAAAAGTAGAAAACAAATGGTGATGGTTAAGCAATTTATAGTCCGTATTCGTAAAATATAAGCAGGTATTCATTACACGTTTATTACCACAACCAGCTGAATGATTTCAAGAATACCTGCTTGGCAAATTTGTGCAAATTCAATAATTTTAAACCAATTATAAGACTT
Organism: Chinchilla lanigera; assembly: GCF_000276665.1. Classification (NCBI taxonomy): domain Eukaryota; kingdom Metazoa; phylum Chordata; class Mammalia; order Rodentia; family Chinchillidae; genus Chinchilla; species Chinchilla lanigera. The sequence continues at coordinate 3,860,724 of NW_004955420.1, read as the reverse complement.
ATGTCACTAGGAAAAAAATCAATGGTATGGAATCAGGAAATAATAGGGTATGATTTTTACAATATCTCAAGGAAATTTAGACACCATAGTCATTACCCTATGAACACTGTTCTCAGATGTTTCAACCTCCATTCTTGTCACTGGGACTTGGAGTAAAAGCTTCAATTTGGAATTTAATTTTTTCAGGTAAACTTTTCAGAGCAAAGTGTATCAAATCTATGATTTTACATAAATATTAATAGTTTCAACACAAAACTTGGGAAATATAAATTTATGTTCATTTACTCAATTGGTTGCATTTTTTCCTTCAATGGGAGCCAGGTATAATCAATACTATAGGTCAGAAATCTGCAAGATGTAATTATATGATTATGAAATTCTTAAAATGAGTTTTAAATAACTCATGTTTTTGTTTTCTTTTTCTAATCCTGTTCCTGAAAAATAAGTTTCTACATTTCAGTTGGTTGAAAGCAATATTTTTTTTTTGTTTAAGAACCAAAAACATTTTGAATCATAGACACACTAAGTCACTTTTTTATCTTCTAAGCTAAATATCATACAACTTCTTTCAGATGATAGAAATGGCTCTTGGCTGGATGTTTTTGGGAGTAGCAAAGGGAAAAACAGAAACAATAATTTACCAAAGATGACAAAAGGCACGCATCATGATTATTTTGGCAAAAGAACCTCAATTCTCTACAGTATTAAAAGAAATTTTGAGTGATTTTTTTCTTTTCTAATATCATTATAGTGCAACAAGAAAAGTGAATATAAAACCAAATGTTAAAAACATTTTTCTTCCAGCTGGAAAGCCTTATGTCTGTTTTGACAATCCTATCACACATATACAGACTGTCACAAAGGGAAAATTTTTCAGTTTCCTCTCAGGAAGATCATTATGAGCCTTTTGCATTGATTGGTTCCTGTGGTATGTATAATCCTCCTTGTGGTTTGTGCTATCCAGGGAACCTGTTGTGTGTAAACAACCACAGGTGATTAGCGATCAATGAATGATTTTAACCCACAAGATAAATGCAATAGGCCATAGACCTTCATGTAGAGAGCTGTTTAGCTTTCATTCCCTATGGATTTAACTTGATGCTTTTCAGCTGAAGGGAGGAGAACACGGAAAATCAATACTGCCGGTGGAGTCTGACACAGTTGAGATCTATTCACAACTACTGTTAGATAAACCTTTCCAGTGGAAAGTTTCATCCACTTTGTGATATGCTCATATTTTACATTTTGGGTTATGATTTTCCAAAAAATTCTGCCAGTAATTCATATACATAAGCCTATTTGTCTAACTACCATAATTCTTCTCTGACTGAAATAATCAAAACAAGACATAGAGAAAAATCCATGGCCAAAGTTATTTAAAATCAACACTGAAAACGTAGTTATATAAAGATCAGCAAAGATATCAAAGTTTTACATTTTTATGTATGTAATCTTAGAATCACGGAGTCTTAGAGCTGAAATGGATCCTTTTTTTTTGACCTAAAAACAAAATGATAGGAATTAACAGTGGTTACTACATTACATACTTTTATCTTCAATGAAGCTGCTCAGTCCACCAGACATAAGAATGTAAGATTGATCAAACAATCAAAGATGGTAACAAGTAATAAAAAAAGAAACAACATTGGAAATGATGCAGAGCTTCACCATACAAGATGGTAGAAGCTCAACGATGGTTCTTATACTGGATCTTATAGATCACATACTACAGGAATTTCCACTAGGTCTGAACATTGGTACATATTACCTGAGCAGCTTCTTAAATACAATATTTCTGGGTTTTTTCCTGTGTATATATTCAGTCATGCTATACATCCCTTTTTATGTCCATTTATTGTTCGTTTGCTTATTTTGTAGTGTTGGGATCTAACCCAGAGTTATACCCACAAGCTCCATAATCTGTACTTTTAAAGTGTCCACAAGGAGAAACATATTAACAAAAATGTTTCTCTATAATGGTATCACAAATAAGTTTATTATTACAAATGGGATGAACTCAACGTGTGTACTACATATGTTTAACTACTTATCCTTGGAGCAATCTATTTATGTATCATATCTTTACACACATATCACATAATTCTAGAAGTGTATAGAAACTATGAACAATAATTATTTCTTAGAATAAGGCTTATAGTATGTTAAGGGAAGAAACAGTATATTTTACCTTATAATCTTGTGATATGGCTTGAATTTCCCTTGTGTGTTCAGTGCAATTTATAAAATATTTCAACTTCTAAAAGTTTCCTTTGCAATGGTGCTGTCCAGTGTTATAGTTTAGATCAAGTGTCACTCGAAAGGCTCCCCTATCCAAAGGTAGGACTTTCAGGAGCTCAGATCACTTGGGTACCATAACCATCAGTGGCTTAACCTATTGATGAGTGAGCAGGTGAATGTGGTTTTAAGGGGTGGGATCCAGTTGAAGGATATCACTCACTGGGTTGCGCCTTCAGAAACTACGTCTTTTTCTATTTCCCCTGCCTCTTTCCCTCTCTGCCTCTTCCACTGCTCTGTCTTCTTTCAGCCACCAGGAGGTGAACAGCTCTCCTCTACTGTAGCCTTCAACCGTGCTGTCTCTGCCCTGGAGCCAGCCAAACAGATTGAACCATTTCAAAACATAAGCCACAGTAAATCACTCCTTTTAATTGTGAATATCATGTATTTTGTGCCAGCAATGGAAACCTGACCAATACAACCAACTAGGCCTGGAAAACATTTATTTACTCACTTTACCCCCAAATATTATCTATGAGGTGGAGTGTTGCATGGGGTGTGATCTTTTTTGCCACTGTGGAGGTTTGTTATACATCACGGACCCTAGGAAGGTTTGAGTTGGTTCTTTTGCTCAGTACTTCTCTCTGTAGGAAGTGATCAGATGGGATGTAGGGTAGGAAAGGAGCAGGAACCTTGTATAATCTGGAAAGAGTTTACTCTCATTCTCCTGTCAAGCTGTAAGTTAGAGAAATGAAGTTAATGATTAATCAAACAAAGGAAACAGTATGGTCAGCATGTCCTCTTCTGTACCTCCTTGATATTTTGTACATAACAGCAGCACCAGCAAATGTGTTCTAAGTTATAGGGCAGGAACAAAGAATCTGGAAATCTCAAGTTCAGTATAACAGCCATGTATTTTTTGGTCATTATGCATGCCTAGTGCACATCAGCAAAAGGTCACTGCTTACTCCAGTCACTCAGGAGCTAAGGCTGAGTTTCCATGGCAAGCGACTGATTCTATATTTATCACAAACCTTGAAGACATAAAAAAATGATGGAGTTGTTGTAATAATTGGTACAAACTTACACAGATATTTCATTTTAAAGGTGTTTTCTTCAATTTTGTATAACCCTTTCAGCTCAGAATTTCAATTTAGAAGTGTGTGAGAATGCTAAATAAATTGCTATAACCCTGTCCATGGGTTGCCATCTGCCATGGTAATCCTGGTCATCCACACAGGTTCACTATGGTGTCATGCTCCTTGGATATAATTAGCCTTATAGTGCTACAATAAATAGGAGAAATAATTTTCTTTGTGTTGGTTAACTTGAAATTTCTCAATTTATGGTATGGGATACAGAAAGAAATGCAAAATAAACACACTATAATAAACATGAAATACATAGTGCTTATGAGGGAGGATAAGATGTAGGCACCTATATGGCCATGCTTAGAATGAAAAATGATGTCCTTAAAGAGAAAGCAGAAATAGAGACTGAATGTATAAACTACAAAACCAAAATAAATGTTGAGACATATAAAACAAACAAAACCAACCATTTTCATTTGGGCTATTTTGTAAGAGCAATTACATAGAATTTGGAGCTGATTTTAACTTTAAGGCATCAGAGAATCCACCCAGACCTTTTGAAGATACAGAAAGGGAGATTAAAATGCATTGTTTATTATAAGTAGTTAGAATAGTGTCTTCAAAAGCTGACTCAAACCTGTGACATTGGTATAATTAGCACTATTCACTCTATGAAACAGATCTTACAGAGGCATTTGGGACAAAGTTCATAGTCTTTTAATTATAAATCTGAAGGAGAAAAACATTTTCCTTTAAAAATGAGATTTCCAGAACTCTTTCTTTCAACAGAGCGTTGTTTTGGGAAACTTCATACTCAAGGAAATATTTCCTTCTCTTACATCTTTTATCATCTTGGTGGCTCAAGCTACCAAATTCAGTAATATACAGTGCTGGAAGCCCTGAGAAAAACTAGAAAAGTCAGATAAAGGAGATACATTCGCAGAAAATGGAAATAGATGCTTCTCATTTAAAGGGACTTTTAATTTTGCTTTTTTATTTTAAAGATAAAAGAACAGAAACATATTAACAAACAGACATAAGTAAAATAACACCAAAGCAATAGAAGCATTACAGAATTTGAAAGACATGAACATTATTGTTTTAGAACAGGTTTGGCCAACTTTTGCTGTAAATATCCAGGCACTGATTGTTTTAGATGTTATGGTCCATGAGGTTTCTTAAAACTGCTCAGTGCTGCTATTGTAGCCCAACAGCAGATCTGTGTGTCAGACCTATATTCCCAGAAAAAAAAAATTAGGACACTGAAATTTGAACTTAACTTTTATATATCTTGATACTTTCTTATCTTAATTTTTCCTCATTTAAAATTATTTTAAAATATTTTAAGCTGCGGGATGTACAAAAGTAGGCCATAGACTATTGATTGTTGACCATTGTCTTAGAGGCTTCTGCCATTCCTACATGCTGATCAGCTGCACAGGAGAATAATAAATTCCCAAGAGATGATGTTATAGAAAACCATTTCTTGTAAAGAATTAATATTATGTCAACAAGATAGCATAATAAATAACATAATGAATAAGTAATTGATATTAATATGGAAATTCATGGATCTTTAAGAAGCAAATGACAATTTTGCACAGTAGCATCCATAACAATGAGAAAAACTAGCAGCTATTCTAATATTCTCCAGGGGTTTTATCCTTAAAATGTGCTTAAGAAATTTTACTTCATTCAAAACAGCTTTGGCTGTAGACATTCTACTGTGCCTGGGGGGAGTTAATATGTCTTTGGAGTCTCAAAATCTATATTGTGTCCTAACTCCCTCATAGAAAGACTGGTGCATGTATATAACATATCTTGGTCATTGGGATCCTTTGAATTCCCCTCCTGATACTCCCCTCCTACAAAAACATTACATGTTGCAAATATACACTAATAAATCAATGTTTTTATTTAGTTTACCAATTCTAATTATGTGAGCCCTCATAATCTGAAACATTTTTATTTTACTCATCCTTGGATAAATACACACAAAGACAGATATAGACAAAATGAAACAAGTATTTGGATAAACTAGTTAGTCTATCCATAACCTAATTTCTAGTTTTAATGGACTTTGTTAGGTCTGAGTCAAGATAATAAGTGTGTGTGTTTGTGTGTGTGTGTGTGTGTGTGTGTGTGTGTGTGTGTGTAGACCTTATACTCTCATGACGAATGGGATCAGCTGCTTTGAACTTCAAGGGAATGAGACTTGGCTAACTTTGTGTAGGAGTGGCATTATTGGATTTTTCTTTCTCCTGGGTTTCAATAAAACTAGTACCTCTTGACCTTCAGGGCAGGTACAAAAATCCATATTTTTATGCTGGACTACATAAAAGAAAAGTTTTAGATTAGACTTTAACTATTGATTTCTGTTCTAAGATTTTAACTAAAAATTGTAACTTTCATTCACTTACTTAGAACTAAACCTTATCTCTGATATTTTAAGCTCTCTGACCTTAGGCAAGTCCCTCAACCTGCATAGCCTTCAGGTAGTTTAACTATAAAGGCTGAAATGAACAACATCACAAAAGGATTTGCTTGCTAGGGAAACAGTTTGACTTGGATGCAAAATGAAAAAGGTCTGAATTAAGGCAATAGGAATAAAAAGAAAAAGATTCACAACTTCTAAAAACAGTGAAATTGACTCAAATTAAGAGCTAGGGCTGATTTGAAAGGTCAACTTTCTTTGTGTGAGATGGAGTATAAGTTTAGGTTGGATGTAGGTGAGTCTCATTTTCCTTATTCGTATAATGGAAGTAATAATATATATCTTGGAAAATTTCTATCAGCACTCAATGAAATCCTGAAATAAAATACCCAGAATGGGAATTCTTTTAGTGGAGAAATAGGCACCAGTATGCTTACTCTCTTGTGTATTTAAAGAGATATTTTAGCTTTTAAATCTACTTCATCATATATTTAAATAATAAAAATTTTGTGACAAAGCTGTGGCCTAACTTGCCTTATAATTTAATTCTTACTTAAGGTTAATTTTGTGATGCAGACAGATTTATCAAAAGCTTTTATGAGAAAAGACTTAGAATACTGATTTATGAAGAGAGAAAAAAAAGTCATTCATTTACAGAATTTATAGAGCATTATTTTCCAGGGTATAGAAGACAGGGAGAATATCTAACTAAATGAGGAATACAGGGTACAGCATGATTGCTTTTATCATGAAAAAAACATAAAGCTAAAAACGTAAAGCTATATCCCAGTGGGGACAGGGATATAGCCCAGAGGCACAAGTGCCTGCTTAGCAAGCACAAGGTCCTGAGTTGGATTCCGGGTACAAAAAAAAAAACAAAGAAAGAAAGAAAAAAAAAAAGAAAAAAAACCTAATGAAAAGATAGATATTTTATCATAATAAAATAATGAAAGTTGAGGTTGGCATGCAATCAAAGAAAATATTTGCATACATGCAGAAGCATTCATATTTGTATTTACTTTTTCCTGCAAACTTATGTGTCATGGAATGTAAAATATCCCAAGTTTTCTTTTTTCCATGACTCTGTAAAATTTGTAGAGGTTATGTAAAATTGTTCCTTTATATACAATTTCTTTACTCCTACATATGTTTTTTTTCTCCTTATGATATTAAAATCTCTGGTAAATTATTTTGTATCTCCTCTAGTACCATTCAGCTGTTAAACATCTCCCTTTTAATAAGTGATGTATTTATTTATTATATTGTTATTAAAGAATATATCCTAAATATAAAAAACTTAAAAAATTCTAGCAAAATCAATTTAAGCTTTTGAAATTTTGAGATGTATATGAGAGTAATACTTCTGGAGTGCATTGAGAATCTGGTTGCTGTTATTCAGAACACAGAAACACCTAGTGAATCCTTAGGAATTTTGTCTAAATTTCAGGAAAGAAAGTTATCACCAGAAAACTCAGGCAATTTAAGTGATAGTCATTGTCATTATGTATTTATGACAGAAGATCTATAAAAGCCTAGGAGGAACAATGACAAATAAAATACGAACCCTCATAAAGTGCCTGGTGTCCTGCCAAGCAGTAACCAGTCCAATTTACTTGGAATTTTGTGGCAAGCAAAAATAATGCCTGCCATCTTTGTTTATCACTGGAGATAGTTACCCTTTTGGTCATTTTCTAACCTTACCACTTTCTGTAGAATCCCCAGCTGAAGCCATCAAACTCCCTTAGTCCACAGGGGCTTATAACTTCTGTCCTTGACTAAATGTGACTTATTATGAGGTATTGTGCTATTGGACATCTATTTTCATCTTAACTAATTCAAAGGGGGAACCGGTTTCCCCTCTCCATAATGAAGTCTCTGTGACACTGTTTTTCATATTGCTTTCTCCCACCATTCACCGAAATTCAGATCTCTCACTTGAATCACCATTGCTACCAAAGACTGGCATCTAACTGAGAGTCCTTTCACTTCACTAGATGACTGCTATGTCTCTGAAGTTTTAATTTGTTTCACTTTTTATCTGTTTCACTATTGACTCTTACTTTTCCCATTTGATCACTCAGTTATTCCAAAGGATCATTCCAACAATTTACTATGTCCTTTCTTATTTGCTATTAAGGTCTCCTGAGCTTCCCTACTGATTTTCTTAGACTTCATTGTTTGGATTTCCTATGACACTTTGGGCATATTTCAAAAATCATCCCACCATCACCTACTTTCCTCGCCAGCTTTCTTGCTTTAAGTAATCTAATCTATTTTAACTTCAGGTGATTTACACCAAAGAAACTTTGCAAATACTCCCACATCACACATAAGCTGAGCTATAACACAGTCACCCCTAAGCCACTCAGTGTCTCAAATGAGTCACATCTACTTGACTCCTCACACCCTTGCATCAGTCATCGCATGGTCAGCAGATAGTCACCCTGTGAGACAGCCTCCGGAAATGTTAACCTTTACAACACACTTAGCCTCTAAGAAGGAGGCTATATTTATGATTTCCTCTAAGGAAATCATAAATATAGTCAAAACAACAAAGAAAGACTGTTTTAGTAATTCCATCTGGCTAGTGCTCTCCTCCTCCAACACCTGCCCCCAAATACATACTTCCCCAAAGACTTTGTTCACATATGACAGCTTCCCAGTTACCACAGGCAAAGTGACTACTTCAGTAGTTCTCTTGAACAGCAGCACAGGAGATACTCTTTCATTCAATTCCTCTCCAAGATTTATTTGGCAGGTAAATCTTGACAAATCTTACCATGTGTTTTTTTTTTGTTTTTTTTTTTTCCCATGAGGTACATTTCCTTTTTCTCTTACAGAAGACAGTAGATTTCCCATTTGAAGATCTGTTTATTTTATTTTATTATTTTATTTTTTGTGAAAGGAGCATGGGCTCACTGTCTATTTCAGGCTGGCCTAGAACTCATGATGTAGCCAAAGCTGTCCTCAGACTCACTAGGATCCCCCTGGCCCAGCTTCCTGAGTGCCAGAATTATAGGCATGCACCAAAGTGCCTGACTTGGTTTATTTTCTGATTACCCACATCTCTTTGCTCACTAGCATGGCTGAATCACTTACAACATAACAAAATAATTTCCTTACAAATATGCAATTTAAAAATTTAAAACATAACTTGTCTATAAAAAGGAATTACAGTTGTTTTGTACAAATCAATTTAAAAAATACTAAAGACTAAGGTAGCGCACAATGATCTAAGACAATTTGACATAATACCACTTTTTCACTCTGTAATGGTAGAAACAGGACAATTCAGAACAAATAACTGAGAAAAACCAAATACCTCACCTAACTTGACCCTATGTGCCTATGTACTCACCCAGACACAAACACATTAAAAGAACAAAGCAACACAGACGAATGCAGCCTTCTTTCAATAATGGAAACCCAAGCTTTCCATTAGCTCAGGAGCAGAAAACCTTGGAGTCACCCTGTCTATGTTTTCTATTGCATCTCTTATCTGTACTATGGAAAGAGGACGATGGCTACACCATCAAAGGCAGCTAGTACTTTGCAACACTCTAAATGCCACAGGCTCCTTCCAACCCATCACTTTGGATTGTTACAATATTTTCAGAACTGGTCACTCACCTCCTTCCCACAGAAGCCAGAGTGATCCTGTTAACACACGGGTAAATCCTTTTACATTTTCTCTCAAAACTTTCTAGCAATTCCTTTCTTTTACCAATGCAGAATAAAGGTGAAATTCTTCAGAGGTCTGCAAGTCCCTCTGATAGCTGTGCTTGCACTCTGTAAGTCATTCACACCCTCTCTCTCATCCACTGCTCTCCAAGTACTCATGTTTCCTGTTCTTTGAACATTCAGAACAAACTCCTACCACAGGACTTTTGCACTTGTTATGTTCTTTCCTAAATATCCACAGGACTTGCTTCTTCACTTACTTCAGAGTCTACCTTTAAATGATATTTCTTTACTGAAGTCTTTCATAACCATTCTATTTTGAAAATACTGTCCCTGATGCCTTGTGCCCTATCATTCACCATACAACAATGCAAATTCCATACTTTTCTTCAAAGCAGTTCTCGCAGATAACATTTTAATCTTACATAGTTATTTTTAGCCTCTTCTTGGCTTTCCCTAAATAGAACACAGGCTCAGTGAACATGGAGCAGTTTGTTTTACTGCTTGATTTATTCTGAACTTTTGGATTGATGTGTGTAACCTCATGGGCTTTCGTTTAATATTTGTTGATCAAAAAGGTAGGGACTAAGCAATCAGTGGCATTAAGCTCTATAAGTTTGCTGAAATGAATGCTGGTAAATTATCAAAATGGGTAATTTCATGGTCCTTCATAATTTTTTTTTTGTTTGTTTGTTTTTTGTTTTTTTTTCCGGTACCAGGAACCGAACTCATGACCTTGGGCTTGCCAGGCAGGCGCTTTGCCGCTGAGCTAAATCCCCAGCCCCGGTCCTTCATAATTTAAACAATTCTCAGAAACACTAGGAAAATATAACAATAATATTAACACTGATTTTCCTTAATTCATGTCTTGGGGTACCAAAGGCATGCTCTAAATTTTATCCTCTTTTCTTGGATGATCTCATTCTATCTTGTTTCCTTAGCTGAGGTGAAATAGCTTTTCACCTACTTGGATTGCATTACCTTAAGTACTTAAATTTCATTCTCAGTGAAACCCTTTTTAATGAATATTTATGAGTATGTCCCTGCAGTGTTCGCTCAATGTGTAGATGTCCTTTCGTAGCAAGCTGCAGTTTTATATTTTGCATTTCACTGCAAAACTATTAGCTATACAAATCATGTTGCTCAGGAAATATGAAAATAACAGTCCTCTAACATGAGCACTTTCGCCAGCATCACCAGCACTTTTGGTGCTAAAACAGTAAATAACAATAATTAGAGTAACCAGCCCAGCCTGGAGTAAAATGCAATCTACATTTTTGATAGACGACATTAAAGTATAACTCTCTGAGTAAGCGCTGGATTTCTAAGCGAAAACGTTCATCATTTTTCAAAGTATCACGTGAAGATGTTGCCATAGCTCCTCTCCTCTCACTTGTAGTAGTTTCTGCTCTTTTTCCATCAGATATCTGGAGGAGTTCGAGAGAGGAATTTGGTTGCAAAAACATGCTGGATACATTTGCACTTTGATAAAAGAAAATTTGTTCTGCCTAGAAAAAAGATTTGAGGAGTATTAAATTGATCTTTCCTTCAAACTTTTTTTTTGTTTTGGTAAGTAACAGTGATCATCTGTACAATGTTCTATTATAACTATAGAGTCAAAACTCAATAATACTTATCCACCCAGCAAAAGTTAACTACAATTAAAAGTCTCAGTGTGTGCTCTAACTTCTGATACTGTGTGGGCAAAACCTGCCATATTCTCTGAATTCCTTGTAGGTGAATGTACAACTAAGCTAGTAATTGCAGGACAGAAATAAAATGCAGGGTATGCAAAACGAATGACATCAACCATATGGTACTCAGATTGTAAACCCCTGATGACAAGCAGATAGTTGTTCATCTTGCAACTGGTACAAGTTTTTCTTCCGTCTGAAACAATCATGAGTCATTGAATTATGCAAGTAGAGCTTTGCGGGAAAAGGAAGAATGCACAACTTCTGAGGATGACACATGTATTAAACAGGACGGAGCTGACTTGCCAAGTCAACACAAAGCCTCGGTATTGACTATACAAAATCAGGCTATTTCACCAGAAAATGTAAAAGCTTTTATACAGAATTCTATAAGAGTAAGATTTAAGTAATTGACATTTTCTTTTAAAACTTTAACTATGTAGTATTTCTATTTTATTGATTATAGAAGGGAAAAAGAGAAAGAAGCCCAATAAAAAATAAAATTGAAAATTAAGAAAAAATTATTCTTATTTAGATCTGTAAGATTTCATTCAATTCAACTAACGTTAGTGCTTTTTATGTGTCATGCACTATTTGACATAGCCCCAGCCCTCAGGTTTTATAGATCATAATTATCCCAATAAATCTTTGAGTCAGTACTATTTTCTTTTCACAGATAAGATAAGTGAGATTCAAAATGGTCAAGTAGGTTGAGAATAATGTGCCACTCAAACGTGGCTCATGTCACCCTTTACAATGCAAAATGCTATGTATCCAAAGTCTAGCAAGCTTACTAAGGAGGAAATGTGATTCTAAAGAACAAGGGTCAGGATACTCTGTCCTGAGTGTCTATTATCTGGGAAAACTTATATATATATAGAAGTCTATCAGCACTTTTTTGCTTTTCAGACAAATCTATGAATGATTCTGAATGTTGGAATTTCAACTACTTAAAACAGAATTCTACCATACCTACCTAGAGGAGATGTGCTAGTTATAATCCCATCTTCAGAGAAGTATGGCACTCTTTTTGCTGCTCTCCTTATCACTGAACAAACAAGGTACAAGGGTCATGACAGGTAGAGCCCCTCTGCAGCTACTCCCTGGTTCAGAAAGAAGTGGGTTTCTGCCACAAAAGAGTCTGTGTCCATGAGTGCGTACTGCCTGTGTTTACTGGTGTCTAAGTACAGATTCAGGGATTGAGAATAGATAGCCAAACCTCCCTCTCCAATGGTCCCCATTGCCTCCTCCAACCCTAAATGAAGCCATTCTTGAAAAAAAAAAATGTAAAAATTCTCACAGTTCAAAGGAAGATCTTTCTAACCTCAAGCCCCTGTTTTCCTCTCTTTGTTCCTTGAAAGGAATCGGAAGTAGCACAGTGAGTGAAAAGTGATGTACAGTGGGGAAGAGGGCAGAAAAATATTAACTGTGTCCCAACCTCCCTGCTTTCCTGGTAGCAAGTTGCTGTGCCTACATCAGGTACAATTTAGGACAGAAGATTTACACTAGACGAGAGACCTTACACTGTTAAATGCTAAAAATGAGAGAATTCACAAATTACTCAGAAAAGCTATGAAGAGCTTCTCAATCATGAGTAGAAAAAAATATTTGCCAGAGATGCTTAAAAGGGAACTAGTAAGAAAGACTTAACTAGCTTTTTTGTTACAGTTTATCAACGCCACCCAAGCTGATAAATTAATAGTACGATGATGATAATGCCTTGAAAATGATCCTGGATCATCTTGGGGTTTGGTAACAATAGGTTAAGGTTAATATCAATGGTAGGAATAATAATGTATCTTGCATTACAATGAAAAGTATAATACGTAATATGTCATATATACATCATATATATGCAATATAAAAGATTATTGCAAGACAGAATTTATGAAAGGTATAGGCAGTAAAAATCTTGTGAGACCAAGGAGATGAAACTCCCTGCGTTCCAGTAGAGAGAGGGAACTGTCTTAAGGTGGATAGGCTGAATCCATGGTAGAGAATGATACGTATGTGGATATACAAAATAGTAGAACAGTTTTCGCTAGGGAAACCAGAATTGGAAACATAGACATTAAAAAAAAAATTATAGCATACACTTAAAGAACAATTACTAAACTTAAGCTACCTTTTCCAAAATACAAAGAGAGCACTTTCATAGTAGAGTGAGTAGCAGTCTTTTCTGAAACAGTTGTCTTTGCCATGAAAATAAAAAGTTATTTAAAAGTAATAAAATTATAAATTTTTACATCACTAGACCTAAAGATCTATATATATTTCATTTTATGATCACTAAAAATTTTAAGCAAAGCGGGATTGTAGTAAGATACTAGGATGCTTGGCATACCATGAGTCTAAAGAAAATGACAGACACAAAAATTCTAAGACATATAATTTTTGAAAATCTTTGCATTGTAATTGGAGCAGGAGAAACGAGAACAATGGCACAGATACTATTTGAAAAAGAAATAAAGTTTTTAACAGTACTATTATATTGTATTTCTTCAAATGTGTGCAATTTTATTGTTCTTTTAAAAATTATAAATATATATGCTGGACAATTTTATATGTATGGTGTATTTTTTAATAAATTTAAAAAGAGAAACTTTGCAAATTAGCGTTACTAGAATACATTTACAAATATGTATTTGCCAACAATTTCATTTTAGAGAAAAACTCCAAATTATTGACAGATTTGCCCATCCTCACCATGGAAGCTGGGCCTTCATTTTTATCTTTGGTTCTTTATGTAGGAACGCAAAGATTAACTGTGAAGTAATCTCTCTGGCTTCCACGTAAGCAGCAAACAGCTAAGTGGTTCTACGGAGCGGGCAGATGCAAAACCACATCGTAGCAAAAATAACTGTTAGTCCTCTAAGTGGGTCTAAGCAGGATGCATGTTTAATTGTTCTGAATTAGTGAAACAAGCGGTCCAACTGTAAATTCTCTTCCTTCATTCTCAAATTTGGCCAGTCAGGCAGTTCTTATATTTGAATTTTTAAAAATGAATTATTTTTACATCAAAATATTGTCTGTCCAAACTTCATGAATATGCTTATGTCCCAAAAGAAACTCCAAGGCTTATTTTCATTATCCAGGTACAACGCTGTAAAATGTCACTTTTTAATTAAATACCTAAAACTAATTACATTATTAACACTTACAAAAGAGAATTTTCTATTACATGAATGATGTTGTAATATCCCTGTGTTTTCTTGTCCCACCCTCTTTACCTACCAAAAGACAAGTTTAGTTCACAGGGCACTTGCCTCTATGTTATTTATGTTTACTTTTTAGGGAGAATAGAAAATGTTTAAAAAAACAAAAAAAATCAAAATATATTATTATTTTTTTATTTGCCTTTTTTTGAGACAGTGTCTCACTCTGCTGTTCAGGTGGGACTTGAGCTTAATTTGTAGCCCAGGCTGGTCTCAAACTTGCAAGGATCCACCTGCTTCGGCCTCCCAAGTGCTGGGATTACAGGCATGGGCCACCATGTCTGGCTAATATTTTTAAATATCATATGCTAATTAACCTTAATGTAATTCTGGATGAATATATACTATAGTATTAATAAAGTATTAAAAACATCAAGTAATGTTATTTTATTTTAAAATAATCATGCTATCTTACAACCAGATGGTTACTTGAATAATTTTAGCAGTCAGCTTGTAAACATTTTTATCATCTAATTGTAAAATAACATTTCAAAAACTATGTTGTTTCATATTTTAGTACTTAAAATGTTTCCTCAAAAATTTAACACTAGGAAAAAAATTCAAATTACAACATACTGTAAATATTGCCATCTTAAAATAATTTTTATAACTTGGTATTTGGACTTAATTGATTCTAAAGGTCACATAAATTTAACACCTACTGTACTACACTACAAACGAAAATGAATCAAGACTCTACACAACTAAAAGACTTTAATATTTTTTTTTCTCCTTGAACTTTTATTTTACTTCTCCCACAGCACTGACATTTTAATGGAATAATTTCTACTTTTGAGATTCCTCTATGGATCATTTCCTTATAATTTTATGCAACAGAAGTATTTATGAAAATAAAATTAAATGTAAAAGATTCCTGGGGTTGTGAGCAGCTATGTCTTTATACCTCTTCCAGTTTAAGGTTTTAGCAGTTATTATAAAAAACTCTTGATTAAAAAATAAATATGTTGGAGAGCTACTAAATATAACTACTAAACAGTACTGGATATTGGTATGTTAGTAAGATAGATTTCCTTTGTTTCCCAAACATTTCTTATATTCATCGATGAATGTCAATTGCTATTATAAGATAGAATTAAACATAAGTTTTATTCTTAGTTTATAGATATTAGATATCAGAAAAGTAATTCCCATAAATAAATACATGGAAAGTGAAATTTGTAACAGAAAGATCATTCAAATCTTTGAACTTCTTCCAAGTTATATGCCAAAAATCACACAGGGATCTATAATAAAATATTACTGCTAATGATTTCTGTTGACAACTCAATTAATATTACCTTTAGTATGGTTGAAATGACAGAACTGGAAACTAGCCAGTTTAAAAGGATTATTAACCTAGATGTTCTTTCTTTTTCAAAATAATCACTAATATTTAAAAAAAAATTGTTTAGTGGATCTAAACAATTGAGGATCTTCTGGTTTCAATTTATTTTTCTGATT
This sequence comes from Chinchilla lanigera, assembly GCF_000276665.1. Classification (NCBI taxonomy): domain Eukaryota; kingdom Metazoa; phylum Chordata; class Mammalia; order Rodentia; family Chinchillidae; genus Chinchilla; species Chinchilla lanigera. The sequence goes on along the minus strand of NW_004955420.1, from coordinate 3,844,913 downwards.
GATTTAATGAGATCTGAGAGACAGATTTTACCACACATTACTCAGAAAACTAAAAATATTCTCTCACAATGATATTTTGAAAGATGCTTGAAGCTCAGGGATCAGTAAACTCTAGAAAATTAGAGATGCATGTCTTTCTTTATGCAATTCCTTCTAAGAAAAAAAGAAGTGAGTAGTATGGCATTTCCACGGCACACTGTGCTCTGGCACATTCATTCTAGGGCAGAGTATGTAAACAGTAGTTCAAAAGAACTTCTAAATAGAAGGGTTGACTGAATAATTCTGTCGAAGGATAAGAAATTCCCCACTTTAGTTCGAAAATGCCGATTACCATCTAACAGGATCATCTACTAAACAGTCCAGTCTTCACTCCTTTTCTCATAGACCCGAGCACCCACCCCTAGTTAAAATCTTTGTACCATCTTCCTATCTACTCTTTTCTTTTTATTTCTATGGTTCATAGTTAATTAAAATAAAGTTTGAAAATACTGAATCATATCATCTTTCTCATCTTTTGCCTTTCCAGGGCAGACAGGTGAAAAATGACAAAATGTCATATGCAAGAACAATGATGAGGATAGAAATTATTTCACATTAATTTGCTAGTCTCTTTAGAAAGACTTTTAATAGATAAATACTTGTAGGACTGAGAATAGCCTAAAGATTTGGACATTGTTACTCTCCACATTTCACAGACAAGGAAACTAAGAAATAAATATATTAATCAAATTATTAATGGTATTTTATCCAAAGCAATCTATCTGTTATGACTATTTATCTATTTTTACTCCTTAAGGAATCATTCTATTAGAGAGTTATATTATTTCCAGAGAAGATATACAACCTTTTAAAAAAGAAAGTGCTATTAGGTTTTGGCAACAAAGAACTTTCATATTCTGTTTTGTTATTACTCTTACCAAAATTTTGCCTTCATCTTTATTCTGTGAAGAAAATTCAGTTCTTTTTAAAGAAAATTATGCTTATCGGTACTTGTTAGGTATACATAATGATCACATTCATCATAGGGAACTTGTACCTGTACATGATAAACGTGATTCTTTTTTTATGCCCTTTCCCCTTCTGTCCCTTCAATCCCTTGTTCCTTCCTTATTTATCAGAAATAAAACAATGGTGTCCACTGTCACCACTCTTAGTCAATATAGTTCTGGAAACATTAGCCAGAGCAATTAGACAAGGGAGAGAAATAAAAGGAATAAGGATAGGAAAAGTAGAAGTTAAATTACCATTATTTGCAGATGACATCATACTGTACATAGAAGACCCCAAAAAATCCACCAGAAGACTTCTAGATTTAGTAACCAAATTCAGTAGTGTTGCTGGATACAAAGTCAACACTCAAAAATCAATAGCTTTCCTGTACATAAATAAGAAACTCACTGAGAGAGAAACTAGGGAAATTGCACCTTTCACAAAAGCATCCAAACCAAAAAAAAAAAATACCTAGGCATCAATCTCACGAAGGATGTAAAATACCTTTACACTGAAAACTAAAGTACTCTGAAGAAGGAGATTGAACAGGGTATCAGAGAATGGAAAGATATCTCTTGCTCTTGGGTAGGAAGAACCCATCCAGTGAAAATTGCCATATATCCACGGTTGTTATACAGATTTGATGCAATCCTGGTTACGTGAAGTTCTGCAACATTCACCCATCTTTGAGTAGTAGTGGACTCTTTAAAAGAAAGAAGAGACACCCTGTCTCCCTTCATGTATCCAAACATATTGCTTCCCTGCATCTTGGCCATTGCAGGCATTTGAGCTTGAGACTTTTGCCGAACTTCATGTGTTCAAGAGAAGTCAGAAATATGCGTTGTTTCTTAGTGCAGAATTCTTCCAGCTTTTCAGTATTAGCCATTAACTCAATTTTTAAAGTACACTGGTAGCTTACCTTCCAGACAGCCACCAAAGATTCCTTGTAACTTATACCCACATACCACTCTCCCGTGGAGTAGAGCGTGGGCACAAGTGACACTACATCGCTACCATACAATTTTTAATAATTGGAGGACATGGCCCTAAACTTTTATTTCACACCAGTTACATAAGTGACCGGAAGATAAGTAATAATCTGCTTTCTCACACTTATTGAGAGTTCTGGGCTATCCTCTGCAAAACATGGTTACATAGAGGAATACAGAGGCATTTAGCATATGCGTAAAGAAAGCATTTTTTCTGTTAAACCCAGTAAAGGCTTCAGATGAGCTGAACCAGGTGCCATACGACTAAAATCCTGTGACACCTAAGTGAGGACCACCTAGTTAATCCCAGTTGACAATGAAACCAGAGGTGAGCCAAAAGCTAACCTGCTTTAAAGCATTACACTTTGGGCATGTTTGTGAGGCAGGAAGTTCAGAAGCAGGGTGGGAACAGGCAGTATCTTGGCTCTACTAACACAGGTTGTGGATCTCGAAACTGTGACTGGTTCCTGGGCTTTTGGTGCATGTTCATTAGCCCACTGATTACCAGGTTAGTCAGCTACCTGGACATTTTCATCAAGATATAATTTTATTCGGGTATATAAAATGATTTTTAGCTTAATCATATTCTTTAAAGAGTTCAGATAGTAGGTTTTATTTTTCTCATATGGAACTGTTTGATATTAGACTACAACACATAGATGTGATTTAGGTTTCCTGGTCAAAGATATGTATTTCATTAGTGCATGTTGCCATGGCACAGTTTCTTTGTTTTTTTTAAATAAAAAAATAATTGAAATAATTGCTTCATTATTGAGTTACTCCACACATCTTTCATAAAGATAGACCCGACAGACTATCAATCTTCTGCTGTCTTACCAATTCCTAAAAAAATTACGACTATCACATTTTTTCATGGAGCAATTCTGCCAAACCTATGGCCATATACTCTAAATCATTTGAGAAAACAAATGATTAAACAATTCTCTTCATTTTTTTGCAGTAAACATGCAACTAAAAGTATATTAACTGAAATGCATTCATGCTTTTCTCTTACGTTACTGTGACTGACAACCTATATTTGCTTATTTTTTCCATTTAAAATTCCAGGAAACTTGATTAATGAAAATTGATCAAAAATAGAAGACTCAAATATTTAATTCTTTATACAACTTGACATTATTCCAAGTCAGAAATAAAATCTATTTCTATATTTCTTTCTGAAGATTTCTGGTTGTATTAGCCTGGATCAGTGTAGCTCTTTTGCTTAAAACATTTTTTTTGTAAGCAATAGATTTAGCAAATTATTAAGGAAGACCACAACCTCCAGTGAAGGATGCTAGATAAGGATTTGGATGTGTGTAGCAGGAGGACCTGGTGTTGCAGGCCTATAATCCCAGCGCTCTGGGAGGCCAAGACAGGAGGATCACAAGTTTGAGACCAGCTTGAGTGACAGTGATTTAGTGAAAACTTCAGTCAAAATAAGAAGGGCAGAGATGTAGCTCAGGGCAAAGTCCCTGTATTCAGTCCTCAGTACCAGAAGAAAAAAATGGATATTTTTTGCTGAGAATCTGCATTTGGGCTTTCTGTAACTAGTAGTATTATGCATTCAGAAAAGCATGGGGCAATTATTCTCCTCAGAAAATGAGTAGCAAATAGGTACAGGTCTGCCCTATGGGGTATGACTCTATTTCAGTTAATCAAGTGATTCAAATAATCCCAAGTAATACAGTTAGTAGTAATCAAAATCATTTAATGCTTCGCAATGTCAATTCTGATAACTGCAGTGTCAGAGTTCTCACATACACAGAAGGAACATCTGGGTGAAAATAAGTACTCGTATAGTGTTCAGTTCGATTTTCTAGTTTTGACATTCATTTTCTGCATGATTTAGGACAGGTCACAGGACTCACATACACTTTAATTGCTTTCTTCCGTGAGTATAATACAATCCTGTTGGGAAAATGTCTTGATAATCTCTTAAGTAAAGTGCGAATTCATATTTATAAGTTCAATTAAATTTGAGTTGAGAAATGATTATTTTCCTAGTATAAAGTAAATGAGATTTGATCACAATCAAAACAAAAGAAATGAAGCCTTTAGACAGACAAAACAAAGCCATTCTGATGTCTTTAAATGCATTCTTGTGATTAAGTGAACTTGAACATGAAAAAAAAAACCATTGAAACTAAAACAACAGTTTACTAAAGTCAACTGCATTATTTTCTTTTGTATATACATTAAACATCAAATGGAAATGAACTCTATTGCTTCAGGTGAACTCCATGTGAATTTCAGGAAGCTTGGGAGGATTTTAGATCCAAGTCATTTACATTCTCAAAATTTAAAGACAGCTTAAAAGGTAAGTTGGAAAAGAAAGTCAACAGAAGATCTTGAAATACATCTGCTGCATTCCAATTCACTTTTATATTGTGTTACTTGAATTTAGAACTCAATATTTGAGACTATCAGCTTCTAATTTTAAACATATTTATGGGTTTGTCAGCCAGCTGGCTATAAGGTGCTGCGGGTAGTGATTTTCAGTTTCTTCCCCTATCCCCTTTTTTCTTTCTCTCTATATCAAAAGAAGCTAAGAGTAGAAAAGCTTTGATTGGCAGAGGAGGGAGGCTGAAGCAGGTATATCTTCTGGTACCAATATTCCCTTCCCTTTTCACCAATGGCTCCAAAGAAAAGTTGGAAGCACAGTTTAAAGGTTGGTGGGTATTATAGTCCTTTCCATCAGGAACAGTCTATACCTATGCCAAGTTGTGTAGACTTTTTATCTGAGCATAACCTCTATTTTTTTTTGTAAGACACAAGATTGAGACAAAACCTAAAAGGAACAAAGACTACAATTTTCAGCTCTTAGATTAATCATAGTTTTCATTATCATAGGAGCACTCTCACTTGAGAGATAATATTTTCATTTCCACTATCTTTCCAGCATATCTGCTTTAAGAATTGATGAATCATTCTTTCCAAAGGCAAATTCATTTTGTGGTACTATTTTTGGAAATATTAGCACACTACATAAATGTATAGAGAGGGTAGAACACTTGATAATCATGACTGATAATCTAAAAAGTCTTTATTTTACTGCCTTTTTACCCTAATGCCCTTAATGTATTTGTGACTTTTCTCTCCTTTCTGACTGAAGATCATACTGGAACTGCGAGATTCCTAAGCTCTGAGGTTTATTTCTCTTTTTTCAATGTTTCATCGCTGCTCTGGTTAATTTGTACACTGAGATGATTTTGCTAAAACTTAAAAATAATAAATAATAACTCCTGTTTTATTCACTTGATTAACTCATATACAAAGCTTATCTCTACCTCTTTTAGTAATTTTTAGAGTTTTTTGTGGTACAGGGGATTGGACCCAGGGACTCACATGCTAGGAAAGTTCTCAGGTAATGAACTAGATCCTAAGCCATTTTTTAATTTTCTATTTTGTAACATGGTCTCACTGGTTTGCTAAGTTGCTGAGGCTGGCCTTGAATTTGTGATCCTCCTGCCTCAGCCTCTTGTGTAGTTGGGATTACAGATGTGTGTCATCAAGCTGAAGCCACATTAATATTTTTAACATTGACTGTTTATCTTCTAAGATTTCTAAAAATCTTAGAACAAAGTATATTATGAAATAAAAATGAGCCTTTTCTATATTTAAACATGTACATTTAATAGCTATATAGTCATAAAGATATTTAGAGTATTTTCCACTTCTAGTTTAAGAGAATATAAAATCACAGGTACAATACACATCCAACTAGTGATATTATAAACCAGAGTCTTTAGTGATTTTACTTAAATTTTAGAACTCTTTTAAATTATTCTAGCTAAATTACATGAGTTTTAGGCAGAACATAATGTAGTTCATAAAGTGGACTTTTGACTTGGTCAAGCTTATTTCAGATTCTTGATTTTACCACTAGCAGGATAGCTTTGACAAACTGTCTCAGTGGTATTGTTTCTTCTTTTGAGAGATGTTGTTAAATCAAGCTACCTAATAAAATGAGTGTTACTCAGTTTATTTTTTTATTTCATTTTTTTTTAGTACTGTGAATAAAACTCAGGACCTTATGCTTGACAGGCAGGCACTTATGCCACTGAGCTATATTCTCAGCCCATACTCAGTTTAATAAAATCATGTAAATCTTGCAAAGTTTCTGTTACATGGGAAAAATCCAATAAAAACTTCTGGTCCTATATGCTCTTCAAAACATCCTTATAAAATATAAAAGTTAAATTTGAATCTTTTCCTTAATATGTTCTTTATAGTCTTGAAGGTTTTTGTTTTTTTTGGTTTTTTGGTTTTTTTTTGTTTTTTTTCTCCGGTACTGGGAACCGAACTCACGACCTTGCGCCTGCCAGGCAGGCGCTTTTGCCGCTGAGCTAAATCCCCAGCCCCTTATAGTCTTGAAGGGATAAGTAGCTTGAACCTTCAGGTTCTCTGTAGTAAATAAAAAATGACTTTCAAAAAAATGTTCATGTTTTAATTCACAGAATAATGCATACGTCACGGTTGCTCCATGGGGAAGATTTTGCTGATGCTCACAAGTTAAGGATCTTGAGGTGGAGACACTAGCCTGGACTAGCCACTGCAATCACAAGAGTCTGCAAAACCAGTGCAGGAAAGCCAGACAGTGAGAATGAGAGAAGGAGAGGTAAGGACTGATGGGAGAAAATATAAGGGCTGGAGATACTGGGCTGATGAAAGAGGACACGAGCTAAAGAATGCACGTAGCCCTTAGAAAACTAAAGACAGAAGAGTTAAGACAGTGGCCCTCCACCAAGAGCCCAAACAATGAATGCTACCCAGGAGACACCTTGGCTTTAGGACTTCAGACCTCCAGAGCTGATAATTTGTTACAGCACCAATGGGAAAGTGACATAATCTATGAAGACGGAAATGGGTGAGAGAGCCCACCACCTGATGCATTTTAACACTCCAGAGTAATGACAGGTAGGTGTTCATAATGTATTTAACAGATGAGGGACTGAACTTGTAAGTTTAACCCGCAAAGAGACAAACTAAAAACAAGTGGAAGGATTCAAATCACAATATATTGACTGAAAATCATATGCCATTTGCCCAAAATAAACTGGTATAAGAGATGGCACACACACACACACAGGAGAAAAGAAGGTTGGTTTGTAAGAATCCTACCCTGCATTTCCTGACTTCAGAAATCAGCATGTCCTATCTTAGATACGAGCTTTGTCATGCAGATGGAGACAGTGACGCCCTATGTCTGCTGATGGCCAGTTTCTCAAGAATGCCTGTCTTAATTTTGGTTTTCATATCTTTGTCACTAGGGTACTAAGCTCAGTTTTGTGTCAGGACTTAGAAAGGAATGAGGCAAAGTGGTATGTTTACTTTTGATATTTTGCATAAAACCTGATTTTTTATTAAAATATTTTAATCTTGTTTTTTTTTACAAAGTGAACCTGGGCACGATGGTAGGTGCCTGTAATGCCAACATTCTTGAAGGCTGAAGAAAAAGAATCTCAAATTCAAGCCTAGCCTCGGCAACTTAGTCCCTTAATGAGACTCTACCTCAAAATAAAATATAAAAACGGGGGGCTAGAAACATAGCTTGGTATAAAGGCAGTGGATTCAAAGTCCAGTATTGGAAAAAAGTCAAATATCAATATCTGTTTTAAAAATTAAAGTAAAATTAAACTAAGATTTAATGAATATTCATTTTTTTTCTGGTGCTCTTCCATCACTTATCATATTTTATGTACATTATGGGTCCCATTTTTACAAAAAAGGCATTAAGGTTTACCAAGGTTGTCTATCATTATAGTCAACTTAATTCTAAATGTTATTTATTCTAATAGTCATGATGAAGCACAAATTCAGAAACATTAAAAAATCCAGGAGATTTCTCTTTTCTTGGAATAGTCCTTTGTGTTAGTATCCTTGAATTTCCTCCTTACCCAGTGAAGCAGAATCAGATTTGTCATACTAGACCTTTAAATTTATGACTATTTCTGTTATGTGGATTGTCAAGCTTCCTTTTGCACTGTTTCAGGTTTCTTTATAGAACTCTTTTTCAAATAATACATATCTTCTTTTTTTCTAAGTCATTCTTGTTCAATTAAATAGTTTGAGAAATCAGTTTATTTAAAAAGAAGCCAAAGTAATACAAAAAATGTTTTGTGTTCTGCTTTCTACTTCTTTTGACAGTTTGGTACAATCACTGGAAACATCCAGAAAATTTCATTTTCTTTTAAAAAATTATGCCATTTAAAGTATTTGTATTGGTTCTCAGTACTCAGCATGAGCCAGGATTGCCTCAACCTCTCAGTACCAGGATATTTTAATAGTCTAGAACAGGCATATTCCAGTCTGGTCAAATTTAAGCACTTATACACAAAGCTGACCTCATCTTTACTTTTTATACATTTTGTGTATTCGTCACTAAAATATGTATCTCCTCAGACACTACAATAAGTAAAAATATCATTTAAAAATTCCACTGAAATAGACCAGAAACCACTGTATGGCTTTAATGAAATCCTTATATCCTACTATGATAACATATACAAATAATTTATATATATATGCAATTAGTTGATACTAAATATAACTAGCTTGTATTGCAATTATGTGCTTACCCTATATTAAGCTAGAGCATAATTTTTTCTCGGTCCTAGTGTTTTTGGACTTATGGTGATCAATAATGAATGAGTGACTAAATAATATATTTATAACATGTGTTTTCACAGTTGTGTTCTGAGCTCCATATCACATGATGGGTCATTCATATTCTCAGTAATAGTGGGGTGGCTGAAAGGCACCTGGCTGAACATTCTTCACATGTGATGGTCTCAGTCATAAATAATAGTCGCATTAAATTCTATGTGCTGCATGCTAACATCTTCTAGATGAATGTGCATATCTGCTCTCATTCACGCAAGGAACCTGAGATGAAGTGGAGGTGAATCATCCTCTCAGTTTTACAGATATGAAAATTGAGACTCGAAGGAATAAAATAAGCACGGGATGACTCATGTGGTAAGCGACAAGGCCTGCACGGCTCCTCCTAGTAAGGTCCATGATGTAAATCCTGCTGCCTTTCTTTCAAGATCATGACTCTGCCAAAATAAAGATATTGTAATCCAAAAAAGAAGTCAGAAAATGAAAGAATGTCTACTACAGGCTTCAATTCTGAGCACTACCAACCTGGAAAACAAGCGTACATGGGCCTTGATAATAAAAGAGAAAAACACATATGAACTATGATTCTTGGGAAACAAAAACAAAGAACTAAAAGGCTCCTCAAAACCTGAGTCTGCATGGAGGAGTTGCAGTTGACAAGAAGAGCCACATGACCTCTGCTTCTGGAAGTGCAGGTTGCCATGGCTATTTCTAGCGCCTTTCCTGCAACTCACAACAGTATCTCTAGCTTAACAGAGAAAATGAGCCTTCTTTACTTGACTGCTTTTAATAGTTTATAAAACCCATTAAAATGATTCTAGAAGTTTCCTGATTAGTTGTAAGGTAAACAATCTTTTGTAGGAAGGTATAATATTTTTTCCTCCTTGAATGCTCTTGGAAAAGTTTGAAAGGCTCAATTGGATATAATTCAATAGCAATAATTTTCCAGTCTGCAGATAAAGACTTTAGTCTACTTACTGATCTATCAACAGTAGACAGTATTTAATGTGAATTGGTTTACCCCAAAATCACCATAGACAGTTATGCTTGAAAATGAATGAATGACTGAATTATGCCTTCCATATACAAAGTTGCTGGTTACTTATGAGATATTAGTCATAAAATGAGTTTTTTCCAATAGAAAATCAATTACCATTGGTTTGTTCACATGCTTTTGTAAAACACACCTTGAGATGAGAAGAATGTATTTAAAAACTGGCAGGGTGGGGTTGGAAGTATAATCTCTGATTGTGGAATGCAGTCAGGTTAGTCAGGCCCTTAAAAATTTGTGCCCGTGATCTTGGCCTTGTTAACAGAGTGTTCAAATAAATAAATTTAGGTCAATGTCAAACTAAAAGTAACAACACTTTAAAGAGAGTCACAATTAATGCTATTAGTAGTTGCAATGATTACTTTAAAAGACTTTGTGTCATTCAGAATAAAGTCACATCCCACATTTAAACACTGGCATATCATTTAATGAGTGTTACCACCCAAAGTATGTCACTTTGTTAAATTCAAAGCCAGTAAAGCTTAAAGTCATCAATTTAAGAAACATTGATCGCTAGAGCCTCCCTAGCATGAATGGTAAAGGCTTATACTAAGAACTCAAATTATTACTGCACCCAGCCTGGTGATCGTGCTGTTACTGACTCACGTTTGCCTTAGTCTTTCCCTGTCTCTGAGCCTCTGTGCTTTCACTTTTACAAAGCAAAAGAATCACCACGTCTCCACTTCGTACTTGTCCCAGAATATGGAAGGAGACTGAAAGTAGAAAGACGAGGTACGAAGGTGCACAGCTACGGTGCTGCGTGTTTATGTGAGTGTGCATCCGCGTATTTCTGTTCTTCCTGTTCCATATTGCAGTAGTCCCGGCGCTTCACTATCTCTGCGCAAGAATAAGGCAGAGCCTGTACGTCTTGCCGTTGGGGTTTCTTTCACAAACTCGAATACCCTTCCAAGAAGCTCAAAGGGAATAGCAGACTTCAAGCAGGGCAGAGGCATCCTTCAGATTAAAAACTGATTTTCCCAAAGACTTGAGAGAAGAGAAGTGTCTGTAGCTGAAACAGCAACGAGAAGTGAGTCACATGCTACACACTGATGAGACCTCAAAGAGATGGCTCTGGAGGTCCGGCGGAGGCAGAACCACAGTCCGGAGATTTCCCCATACATCATAAGGAAGCGAAGAGCTACCAGGTTTAGCGGGACCGCTTTGGTTTGTTAATGAGGGCGACAGGAACAGACACACTTGAATGGATACACTTTCTCCCTTGCACACAACCCTGCAGCTCCGTGTGATTTGGCTTAGAAAGGGAACTCAGACAATGAAAGACCAAATTTCCACTAAGACCACCAGGATGGAGTTTCTGTCTATATTTTTAATCTCTCTCTCTCTCTCTCTCTGTCCCTCTCTCTCTCTGCCTTTATATATATATATTTCTTCTGTTTTGAGATAGTCAACAATAAAATTTAACAGAGACTGTTTATATAAAGTGAGAATTGTCTCATGGTTAGAAGTAGAGGTACAGATAAGGGTAATGTGCTAAAAGATCAAGCATTTTTCTTCTGCTTTTTTGTGAAATAATTTTTGCGTGAGGTGAAATGTGGCCTGTCCTTGCAGAGTAGATAATGGTACTTGGACAAGAGCAGGTATAGTTAGAATTCTGAGAAAAGAAAACATGTCAGCATTCACTGCAAGACTTACCTAGCTCTCTCTGTCAATACCGTCTTATCTGTCTTCCTCAGTCCTTCCTAAGCTGTCAGCGTTAAACCTGGCACTCAGTGAACTGTCCACTGTCACTTAAAAAAATCTCAGCTAGAAAATCATGTGTCTCTCAGTTCCTGTGGTCATTATTTCCAGATCAGAATGAAATTCTGTCCTATGGGGGAAAAAAAACCTATGAATTGGAGTTATGTGTTCCCATATGCCAGGGTGTCCAAGGTTTAAATCCTGACTGAATGAAAGTTGACCCCAGATTTTAGCCATGCCTTTTAATCAACCTGGCAAATTGCTTTTGCTCTTCTACTCCTCTTCGGTTCACTCTGTTTGGAGTATAAACCATACATTCTTCCTTATAGATTCTTTTCTTTTTCTTTCTTGAGGCAACACCCCTCAGGGGACTTAAAAGAAATGCGTGAAAGTACTAGCAGAGCTGAGTCCAAGCTAGCACTGTCTCCAATCTCTCGTACTTGGGGTGAGTGGTATTCTTAAGAGAAAGGGTAAGAGGGACTTAAAGATTTACGCTAGTAGCTTTTCTTTGGTTAAGGCTGTTGGGTCCAATCTCCACACCCTTCTTTCATTATGTTTGTTTAAAATGAAAGGCACTGTTCTATGTTAATACAGTACTGAAGTGTAGTCATATTACCTACATTATTTTTATTAGGTAAATTGCCTTCCTCAGACATGAATATTTTATATAAGCATTGTGTGTTATAAAGCCTGTAATTGTACTTCTAATATTTGTAATACTTTTATTTTCCATAAGCAAATAATACCCCTCATAAGTCATATTTTTGAATCAGAATATTAAGTGACTACATCATAATGATGTCAATAAATCTCATTTACGAGTGAGGAACTTACCACCTCGTATTTCTTGTCCTAGCCATGTAGACTGCTTCCAAGATTTTTGCTTTACAGATGATGCTGCACTAAGTACCACATAAAAAGCTCTGTTAGATACATGTTAGATGCACATACCAGACGCTTAGCACACATGATTTATAAGGCCCCCAATCACTTTCAGGGTTGATGCCCTCAAGTCACTTTTACAAATCAGGACACTTGAGGCTTACAGAGGTAATATACTTCCCCAAGGGCACTCGGTGAGCAAGAGGCAGAGCCAGCATTTGAAATTCATAACTGTGTGACTCCGAATCCCATTCTTTCTCCCTTATGTCATAGAACTGTTTCTTTAGTGAAATTTCCCCAAGATAAAATCCCGAGTGTTGAATTGTTGAATCAAAGAGTGTGACTGTCTCTATAGCCCTTGTTACTTTTACCCATCAGTGAGAGGAACAGTGAAAAGCAGACAAGAAAATTTATGTGAAAACCCATTGTCCACGTTCTCTGAAGATCTTCTCTTTCAGATCAGAAGCGAACACCATCATTCTCCTTTTTTAATAGTTGAGAAAATTATAGAACGGCAAGTTTTGCTGCTGGCTCATATTTCATGCAACAGATTTCTCATGATTTTATGAAAAATATTAGAAAAATGCTGTACAAACTGTAGCACACTGTAAATAAAATATTATTTTGATGATGAAAGATTTAAATATTTGTTTGCAACTCTACTGGCATAGATGGAGTTCTTAGTAAATAGAGGAACACATATTTAATCTGTGAATAAATAAGGGGCCTTTGTGTAACAAAAATTGGAGGGATCTCTTCAGCCAGAAAGAAAATAAACGTCAAGGAGACAAAGGGTGCTTTCATGGTTTGAGATACACTATTATGATTATGCCTTTTCAACAAGTATCAATGCGCTCTCTTCCTTCTCACTGCAAACAGTGGAACCTTTGCTGAACTGACAGTCCATTCGAGCCAGTCAACAGAAACTGCTTTGGGTCACATGGCACCAAGAACCCTTGTTGCCATCGCAACTGCACTATGATAAATTAGCCTGTCTCCACTAAGTATTTGGTTTGCCTACACGCCCTGGAAAGTGCCGCTTTGATATTCTCCTTGACAGTTTTAAGCTAATCTCTGATTCAACCTTTCAGCAGACTTGCTAACATTTACATATATTGAAGGAGAGAAAAAGGAAATTAATATTTTTGACTCATTAGATGCACGTGTCAGTGTTTCTCAATGATTAAAACACTTAAAGAGTATTTTTGCATCCTCATAAAGTTTGATCATGGTTTTAGAAGCCATTCTATATAAGGTTAATATGGATTTATTTCACCTTTCAGATACTCACATATTACTGTCACTTAAAAATTGAGATAAATTACTAGATTTAGCAAAGTTAGAGAAAAAATGTTAGCTATAAAATCATTGAAGCTTGTAATAGCTTGAATAATTATTTCTCAAAAATTAGTACATTGTTATTGTTTGGGATTACTTTTCTAATATGTTCTTTGTGCGTATTATAACAAACTTTTATTTCTAACTGTAAAGTGAGTTTGGGAAGTAGTAGAGACTAAACAAGCGAGTCTTGATTTGAGACTGTAAGGTCTAAGATGTCTGGGATCAATCTGTACCACACACACACACACACACACACACACACACACACACACACAAATCCCTTTTAAATTTTGTTTAGGAACGGTCTGGAAAATGAGAAGTTTCTGTCTGGAAAATTCTATGGTAAAGGATGAGCTGCAATGTAAATACCTGGGCACAGATTATCAACAGGGCAGAACAGACCAACAGCCCCTCGCTTGCTAGTCAACCCAGGGTTCAACTGAAGTTTGCTTTGCTTTTGTCTTCCAGATGCCAAAACCATGTTATGGGCATTTTCTTTATCATAAATGAAACTACTTCTTCCCCGAATCAAATTTTACTTGCGTTGGGCCATTCAATAAGGACTTCCTGGCTTTGTGACCAGCTAATGAAATAAAATGCATATGCTAGTCAGTTCCTAAAAAGGATAACATTAATCTTTGGAGATGATATTCTAATACAAGTATGTGCCAGTAATGGAAGAATAATGCATTTCCCCACTTCATTAGTAGGAAGAGATACTTTGTGGTCATTAAGACAAATAAATGGTGATTTCTAAGGCACTGAGTTTAAGTTACCCATTGATGTCTCATATTTTACTCTTTAGATAAATTAATAAAGGTAAAAAAGTCTTTGCCCTGCCAAGAATTCTCACTAAAATTTTTGAGCTGACATTAAAATTATGTTAACAGATATCAAAATGAAAGAAAAATAATCATTGCACAATCCTACTATCTCAACAAGCCAAATCATTTTCATTTTCTTCTATTTCCTGTTGGTCATTTACAAGCAGTGTCTATTTTTCTTCAAAATATAATTTTAACAGTGACATTAATTCTAATTGCCCCGTCTTTGCCAGGCTCACAAAAGTCAAAGATATCTGTCACCAGTAGGCTAAATCCTTCCTGGTTTCAGAGCCAGAGCTGCACTGAGCAGGTTTCAAGACCAGCATAGGCAGGTGGTGTTATATGGCTGGATGTGAGATTATGAGGATATAAATTACTGTTGCCCATTAAGTATTCAGGCTGTTTAAAATCTCAAGTATAATAAATTACTCTGAGCTCTTCTCACATAGCTTTTTACCTATTTTGAATTTTTTAAAGATAATTTACCACAAGTGAATTTATAGTTTGGAAAGGCAAACATTTTGTGTGATTCTTTAAACATATTATGCTAAATATTTTCAGAAGACTTTTTTTTAACTCCATCGCTGAAGGGTGGAATGAGGGGAATGGTGAGTTGCACAGTCTTCCCAGGTGGTTCTAATGTAATGAACTGAGACCCACTGGGTGAGTGTTACGTTTTCATTTCAGTCTGATCAAATTGGGTATTATCATTTAAATATTTTCCCATAACTAACAAATTACAAATAATCCTTTATTATTCCCTACTTTTATAGATTTAAGTAAAATATAATTATCAATGTTTCTAAAGGAATTTTACTGTTTTCCTTTTACCTGTAGGAGATGGAGGTGAAAAAGAAAATTAAAACAATCCTAAGCCACACCTTGTCTAGTATTTTCCTTTCTTTCATAGTCACTCTCAACTTTCTACACGGGATAACAAGACCAAAAAGAGCTCATCCTGAAAACATAAATCTGATAAAATGGACGCATAGGGTATGCATCCTTGACCCTAAAAAATTTCTCTGCAGCATCCTAAATCTGGACATAAAGAAACTGTTTTCCACCAACTTGAAGTAGCTATACATATTCTAAATGTGTGTCAGGATACAACAGTACACTAACAACTGCCACAACATTTCAACCTCAGTCGGAAGGAATTGCTGGGCAAAACTTGTGCACTTATCCTTTCAGAAAGAGACGCAAGAAGTGCTGGTGGTGCATTTCTTTATAACAAAGCAGAGCTTTGGTCTTCCTGGGTTTCGAATCTTTCTGCCTGGTGAGCTTGTCCAGAGGCAATAATACGTAGATATTTCATGTCACCAATTCTTCCTCATTAGGTTTTCATGATAACAAGGCTAGAAGTTGGGAAAGCCCTTAACTGTTCCTAGGAGGGAAAATGCCAAAAGCTGTGGAAGAAGACATTTTACAATCTGCTTTATATTTGAGGCTTTGAAAGACCTTTTTCATGCAGTTATTAATTAATCAAAGAGAAGCTTATCAAGGTGAACATTATTAATGCTTACTAAACAAAGAGAAAACAAATATCTAATGTGGAAAAAGAAGGTTTGAAATAGCTTTTTTTCACTTCAGTTATGGAAATGGAAAATGTAGTTATAATGTATATCAAATTTGTTTAAAAATGATAAGTTGACTAGAGAGCTGGCAGTGCAGTAATACTCTGGGAATTTAAGGCCAGGGTGATATAGATCCCCACAGACTATTACAATGTAGGGAGAAAGCAAGGATTATATGGCATTGAGACATATCAAATATTAATATATCATAATTTAGTTCATCAGATGCTTATGAAGCCCACAGAGTTCAGTAGAGTTAAATATCCCCTAGGTGAATTGGATAGGGAAAGAGAACAAATGATTTAGATCATAATAAAAATATGATCATAAAATAATAAGATCGAAATATAGAAAGCATATAGGCTTATGACCCAGGCAAAGTTGTACTGTTCAAATTCTGATGTTGCTACTAACCTGTGTAATTATTGAATACATTTTTCATATTCTCTACTTTTCAGTTTCCTACTTCGTAAAATAATTGATATAACTATTAAAATATTGATTTTCTTTCCCTTGAGAAATTAAGAGACCCACTTGGTTGAGATGCCTCAATTTCCTCCACTAGAAAACCATAATATCAGAGTTGATGACCCTTCTGTCTGCTCTCACTCCAATAGTTTTTTAATTCTACACTCTACTTTCATGGCAGAGCTTAATTTCCTCACTTGGCTACAAGAACACATTTCCTATGATTACATTCCAAAGACCATGCATAAGTTACTTAAAAGGATTTTTATTTTCTGTTAGTACAAAAATTTTCAGATCCCAAAAAATTCTATCATGTCAGTGACATCTGTTTTGCTTCTAGGAAAGATTATTCCATGAAACTTCCTTTCCAATCATAGAGGGAAATTTGTTAGAGAAACTAGTGCTAAATCCCTGTCTTCTGTTACTTTTACCCACTGTTTCTGTGCTTGCTTGAAATGTGCCAAGTGATATATTTCTTATCACATCCATTATCGCTGGCAGATCTGGTAATATAACTCACTGCTAGCGTCCAGCAGGCCGATGTATGCCCAAGGGAGGGCCACATGTGAAGTCTGTCTCCGTCTCTCACAGAGATTTAGGATAGTGCTCTATCAGAAATGGGGAATGTCAGGGTTGCACGCCATTATTCCTCTCTGTTGTGTGTGGGGTGTTTCCCTGGTGTGCCAGAGAGCTCTCTTCCGGAACCAGCATGGGAGTCTCAGCATCTCCCTTAGCATATTGCTCTAACCAGGCAATACAAATTGGGGTTGGAGGTTAACACAAAAATGTTTGGTTTTTCTTGCCCTAAAATTTTTAAACAATCAGGCTGACCTTGCAAACTCACGCTGTGCAAAATGAGAATAAAGAAATGAGCAATAAGACTGTAGTATCCTTCATCTTCAATAAGACTGTAGTCAATAAGACTTCCATGAGGAAGATAGTGAGAAATAACTCTTCAGAGGAATCACAGAGGCTTGACATTCCATCAAACTAGAAACTCTGTAATGTTCTAAGAGGACACTCCCCTCCCAAATATGGCAAAAGAAGCCATTTCAGAAATGTGTGGGATTTGAAAAGTCAACACATTGTAGGATTCTCCTGAGAGCATCCCCGGCTTTGTCTAGCCAGTGTCTGGTGAGGTGAGCATGTCCCTCACCTATCTGAAAGGAGCTCACTCTGCTCCTGCATCTGTTGACCTTTCCTGTCAAATCTTATCACCATTACTTCATTGACTTCCAACTAGAGTCATAAATGCAAACATACATACCTTTTTAGTCAGAGCTCATCCAAGGCATTTTCTTATAACATGGAAGAGATCTAGCAGAAGAAATGTAACATAGCTCATCCACATGCTCTTTTACCTGCTCTGTTCAAGATGAAATACATGGTAGGCCTAGACATAACTTATTTGTGCTTGCCTACTTGAAACTATTTGAACAAAAAGCTTCATTCTCACTCAAACCCAAAAGTATTTAGTATATTTATTTAGAATTGGAAAAGTCTATGGAAAATGAACAAGAAAATACAAAACAGGTGACCCTTCTAAAAGGAGAAAATCAGAGGAGAAATAGATTCTCATCCCTGACAGTAGGGATAGTCCTTCATTTTCTTCTTATTTCCAGGACTAGTCTGATTCCTTAAATATGATTAGCCTAACAATATTTATTGGATTGGAATGGAAAATAAGAAAAGGGACAGGTAAAAGGAAACAGAAGAAAAATAAGACCGGTATATTTTTACTTCATCCCAGTTTTATTTTTAAAAGGCTATGCAACACGAAACTATGTGTGGTGCCTAAGAAAGCCACAGGAATTTATTTGCAAACTGAATGTCTCAGATAGTTGTGTTTTCAAAAAATAAAACCAAATTGGCAGCCTAAAGTCATGTAAGTTGAATGTATTACAGAGTTGTTAAAAGTTTAAATTGTACATCAGACTGAAGTCTTTCACATTTCTGAGCAGAGTAAATCTGGAGTTCAAAAGTAAACTTTTTAGCTAGTTGGAAATTAAAAAGAGAGAGAGACAGTTTTCTGACTCTATACTGGGGAAGAAAACACACTACAAGTATTTTTAAAGCAACTTCTAGAGGGCACATCAGGATTTGAAAGGATGTAATAAAAGATCCCCTTACAGCTCCCTGAAATATATGACAGTATTTCAAGGAATTTGGCTGAGTCTGACACCGACTCTCACTTGAGACTTTAAAATAGAAGACAAACTGTCCTAGCTTTCAGCAATCACTACACTGTTTCAGGAGACCCTCAACTGCTCTGGCCCACAGGTGCAATTCATACCTGCTCTTCTTTATGCTGTACCTAGAGGCCGCTCCTTGCTGAGGTAGGCCTGGCCTCATAAACAGGTAACTCAATTTCCAGTCACTGCCTCATCTGTGGCTGTCATCTGTCCCCTCTAGTAAGCAGATATGTAAATACAATGAAAGAGCTTGACTTAGTAAGGAATTTACAGAAATAGGTTCATACGTTTTATAAATAGTATGCATACATTAATTGTGCCTTCAGCATAAATACACATGACAATTGTTAAGGGCTCATCATCTGTCCATGCCAAACCTTCATTCCTCCATTTGTTTCACTCTCTTTGTTTAATCAGTAGCCAAATCTGATATACTGTTTGGCCAAACCATCCTTTTCTCCCCATTCCATGCTGCTTTCCTTAGATCTAAGCACCAGTCTCCTGAATTTTTGCAGACCCGAACTGATAAAGCTCTCCTTCCTGAAATCATACCAATGGTATCTCTTGTCCCCAGGAAAACCACCTTATACGGTCACACAATATCCTTCTTGATCTCTGTACCTTACAAGTCAGTTGCCTATGTTCAACTTTTCTTGACATTTACCCATAATATTCACAGTACACAGGGTGCCCTGAGCTATCAAAGCTGTCAGGTGGAAAACCCAAAGATTCTTACAGAAAAATAAGAAGCACTAAATGCATAGTATTTGATTTGTGTTTATTTCCTGAGAGTTTTTGAGTACAAGTCCTGAGTATCATATTCTGTTGCTTCACTACTAAAACACTATCTGGCACATAGTTACAAAACGTATCTTTGCAAAATCAGTGTTTTGATATCATCTTTAGATGTAATATTCTGGGCTCACAGCATAATTATGGCTTCATCTAATTACAATTATGTTTGTACTTTGTCCAGTATCAAGTCAAAGTACACTATTCTATGCCTACTTTATGATTATCTTCAAGTAGCAAAAAGGAGTGAGAATAGTCTCTTTAAAATTATGAACACATATTAAATTAAAATTGACAGAGGCTTGGCAACTTAAAACCTATGTTTAGTAACCATTGGCTACTCAAAGCTCATGTGTAATATTAAATATAATTTACATCATTCTATCTCATGAGGAACAAGTTAATATAAAAATAACTATTATAAAATGTCAGTCTATGCACTTGGATTGATTTGTAACTGGGTTATCACACTTTTGTCATCCTTATACAAAGTCTCTTTGAATTCATAGTTTCACTGCTGAAGTCAGTGATTTCTATGTCAACTGTGAAATTCTCACCCATAGGAGGGGACTGAAGATGTGGATCCCAGTCATGTCCAAGCACATGTCTCTTCCTGTGGAACAATCAGAACTGAGAGGGCTTAGCTTAGTTCTCTTCTTTGGATCCTATCCAAGAAAAGCATAAAAAGTATGGGATTTGGAAATATAAATATCCAAATTAAGGAAATTATGGTAAAAATGTGGGATATGGTAGAATAGAGGAGACCAAAATATTTCTTGAAGCATAAGCATCAATTAGTATTATCAAGTCACATTCTATCAAGGGCTGAGTGTATAACTAACCAAATTTTGGATGTCAGGCAAAGTACAAACTCATCATAATAAAATCTATATCAGAAGATCTGATCATTAGTTTTTATACTAGCTTGCTATTAAAGTGACTTAAATATAAAAGCTGTATTTTAGATAATCTAACTGTATCTGAAGTCTCAATATACACTGTGTAATGTTGTGAGACAAATGGCTTCGACTCTGATGCAGCAACTGCAGTGTATCCTTTCAGCTCAGATTACTTGAAGGACAGTGCAGGGCTTCTCAGAGTAAATCAATAAAATTCCACTGCATTTTAGGGCCTATTCTCAAAAAGAATTAAACCCTCTGTGTAAATTCAGATCATTTTCCAATAAAACTTCCAAAATGAAATGATCAAATCAGAATGTCTTGAGTATCGTGAAGACAGATAACCTCCATTTTATACTTCAGTTTGCAGAATAAAATCTTTCATCATTTTATATGGAATTTAGAGATGAGGACCACAATTCCCTGCTTTACATATAGAATAAGCATGTTCTGAATAAGCAGAACAAGAAATATTCTTCAGGAGACAGCTAACAAATAGAACAAAGTCTAAAATAAGATTGCAAACACATTTAAGTGTAATTTTATACTATTCAAATGTAATACACAATAGAAAGAAATGCCAAGCCACTAGAAGAAAGCATTTGAAAAATACGTATAACCACTCAAAGAAAAATAATATCTTCTAAATAGCCTGTTTACAATTCTGCATTTTAGTTACTGGTTTCAAAGATACGTGTATGTAAGAATGCTGCCTATCTCTCCTCCCCTGCCATAGCAAGGCCATAACAATACAGAGATTCTTCATAGATTCTTGGCCAGAATTCTGTGATACACACCAAGAAAGGGATCTTCTTAGAAGCTGACAGAAGATAAATATAGACTCTACATTTGGATAGGTTGAATAACATTAGTCACTCATTAAACTAGACGTTTAAAACTTCTAAGATCATTCTGAGGTGCTTTTCTTAAAATCTATATTAATTTCCTAAAGATCTGAGATTAGGGTCAGAAGACTTGGCTATAAAATTAGTTACTACTTTTGTGACCTCAAAACGTCATTTTATACTTATCAGTTTTTCTCTGCGATAATATGCAGAAATATTGCATATTCCCATATCATTACATACTCGTGCCATGATAAAATTCTAAATAATTGATAAATGTTTTTCATATACACTAGAATTTTTCTCTCAGTAAAGATGATTATTGCCTTATCCTATTATCAATAGTTCCTTCCCTGATCTCTGTACTTTGGATATTTAGCTTCCAGTAAAACTGTGAAGTTCTCAAAATGGTTTTGCATTCAAGCAGATAATTTTAAGCAAATCTTGCTTTTTGAAAGTGAGAAGTTAGATTCCCTTTCTCTCTGCCCTCATACTTATGAAAGCCTAAAAATGGTAGAAGTAGATCTAGAGTAATTCAAAATCACATTTACTAATGTAAGAAAAATAATAGGAAAGGATTCATGAGGAAAACCCAGGAGCTTTTGAATGGCATTTCTGTCTATATTTGTCTGCCCTTAATGTGGAAAGAATTACTTTTTCTCCTAATTGGTTATGTGCATGTCCACATACCCATAAGCAGGACAAATAACATGAAGACATATTAACATTTCCATTGTCGCAGATGCACCCAGAGATACGGTGAGGCCCTGAAAAGCTCCAGTGATTCTAATCATCCATGGCTCTTGATATTTAAAAATGAAGGAATGCCAAAGCAGAGTGTGTACAAATTGGGCGTATTTTTAAAGCATCCATTTGACAAATTAATGGTTTAGTGCTTAAAAACTGAACACCATACACTTATGAGTTTCCTTTTATTTTTTCTGTTTTGAGCATTTTTTTGCCCTTTTTGTCCTTTGTGTTCTTGTAAGGCAGGAACATCAGGAACAAAGATTCACCAGTTGCTCAAGAGCATTTGGCTGGAGACAGTTAAAAGAAAAGGAGAAATCTGAACACGGAATCTGTTAAGAACTCAGTTGCTGACCCATGCATCAATTCCTTCCTTTTTCACATGTTTTATAATAAACTTCTGCAGCTCTTAGATATCCTGAAGAAAATTGTTGATCTTGACTTAAGTCAAAGAAATGAAATTAAAATATCAAATATAAAAGCAATGTCATCTAATTGATGGGTTAAGTAAATATTTTTTGGTAAAGAGACCAATAGTAGATGTTTTAGGCTTTGCAGGCCATACAATATCTCGGGCAACTACTCTCTTCTGCTCTTACAGTTTGGAGCCAGACATATATGATACAGAAAATAATGTGCCAGACAGTATTCTTCTAATAAGTCTTTATTGAGGCAGTCTGAATTATCTATAATTTTCACATATCACAAAATCTCCTTTTATATTTTTTGAATACTTAAAAATACAAAAATCATTCTTATCTCAGGAACTCTATACCTGAAATGGTATGCTAGGTTTAATCACTGGCAATAATGTTTCTAGTCTTGATTTAGCCTAGAAAGTTCAACTAGATGTTAGAACAAAAAGTATCCAAGACTCACCTTATTCCTAGCTCAAGCGTTTCCTGAAAGAAATATATTACGGACTTACTCAAATTGTTTCTTAAAAACATTAAGTCTCCCTAGAGTAGGAAACTGAAAGAGTACACAAAATCTGAAAAGTACAATAGATACTGTGAAAGGGATAGAAACTGCTCAAAAGGAAAGAACAACTGGAATGAGGGAAAGGAGAAAAGAAAGAAAGAAGGAAGGGAAATATATATATATACAAGATAGTTAAGATAATTGTACTATTATTTTCTGTCAGTTTATTGAAAAGAACAATTAATGCTTAATTTTTTATTAAGTTTTGACCAACATTGCATGCTTATATCTAGCAATCTGAACAACTACTTTGAATATAATAATATGCAATATAACAACCATTGTTCATATCCTATCATCTTGCATTGAGATTCTGTATCATTTTTAATGTTTTTAAGAGATTTTTATTCTCTTTAAAAAAATTAAGTCTATTAATGGAAGGCCTTCTGAAACACTTTTTACCATGATGTCTGAAAAAAGTCCTTGCCTTGATTTCAATCACAGAAGTCACTTAGGCAGAATCTGTTTCAACTCTGTATTAAATTCAGTAATTTTTCTGTTGTCTGACATTATAACTTAGGTTATTTAAATGGACATATCCTCAGACATCTAAAGGTTTCCATTTTCTGCTAAACTAACAGGAACTCAAAAGTTTGATGGAGTTAGAAAGGTAACACTAGAGGAAAAGTAAAATAAAATTGGTTTATTGTCTATGTTATTTTAACAAAAAATGCAAAGATGTATGTGCTTATTTTTTCTCCCTAAACTGAATTATTTTAACACAACATTTTCAAACTCTTTTATTATTCTCAGAAACAAACCAAACTCCTCACCCTGCTGATCAAACTTGATTTTTATTGCTGCTGTTGTTTTCAGTGTGCTCTTGAAACTCTATCTGAATAGTGCCCAGAACAGTTTCAGTTTCCCCTTAAAATTTAGTTTGTTTAAAGTCATTGATGCAACTATAATCTGACATAGTTTATGGAGTCTCTTTGAAATAGTGAGATTCTGTGGCTGACAGTCCATTTGTTACAGTAACTGTGGCTAGTGCCTTCTCAAAGTAGTACACAGCCTCACTACAAAAAAGGGTTCACAGTTCATTGTGACAGTTCTGCTGCAAAAATGGGTAAGTCTTTAGTTAACCATAAACAATACCTGCACACATAAATGTACAAGCACACACACACACACAATAACCAAAAGAGCCAGTTCACTCTGCTTCCCAGAGCTGGCAGCCCAATACATTGTTACAAAAGATACATGTGCATAACGCTAACACACAGCTGCTTCAAACCAGTTATGGGGATAAAAGGTCTAATTTGTAGCATTTACTAATTTCTGTGCTGTGAGTAGTCTCAACGTGGCCCATTTCTAGCTGCCAAAGTGACATTTCTGATGGTAGAATTGGAAAAGAGGAATATTCTTGGCTCTTGGCATAAGCAGGATTGAGCATCTCACTGTATGGTACTGTAGAGATAAATTATAGTTATTTTTATCTTTGTAACCAGAAGATGAACTGAAAATTACTTCCTCTGTTTGCTTTTTCCAATATTATATGTTTCTTCATTAAAATAAAATCATGTCATCACAACACATTACAATATGTTGAACTTAAAACACATGTTTAAGGGAACATACACGTCAAGGTACTGACAATAGCAACATTAGAACTGTTACATGTAAGGAGGAGGAGAGAGAGGGAAGGGAAATAATTATTTATAAATGTCAGAGAAAGCTAATATTTCAGAAAAGCTTTCATTAGATGTATTATTTTTCTATCAAATAAGAACAATTCAAGTATAACCCTGAAATGGACTTTTTATTTATGGTTTTGAAATTCTTTTCTATTTTTTCCATGGTAAACTTTCATGGTACACCCTGGGTTCTGTGAATGCTGATCTGACTAATCGCTATGATTCCTATAGTCCAAAGTAACAAGGACACCGTGCTACTCTATTAGTATCAAGGCACAACAGGAGTATTAAATGTTCATGGCAAGGACAAAATAAGTGTGTATTTACTTGTAGATAGAACTATGTCCCTAAAGCTTATCCTTTTCTTTTATACCTATTGTTTATCCTGCCTTCAGTAGTTGGAGGAGAAAATGCTTTACTTGTTTTACATCAAGTGAATGTAACAGTATGACATTTTACCTAACCTGGACATAATAAGGTTAATGTGTAAACTGTAAGTGGATTGGAGATCTAAACCCCAAAAGTAAAGTTGCTCTAGTAATATGATCTATGCCTATACTTAGAAACTCAACAACTACCCAAGCTTTGATAGTTACATTTGGATCGCAGTTGCTGCGTTAGAAAGCTTCAGAAACTTTCAGGGCAGGATGCTTGTCTAATGGTATGTTTGCAAGAGCTAAAAAGGGCTGCGTCACTATGGGAAGGTGACTTTCAGAGGAAGACACCAAATTTCACTGCTTCAATTTAATATGTTGGCTATGTAGAAGACATAGATGGCTTGTGGGTTTATTGCAAAGTCATCAAGGTCCTACATAGGTGATGAGCTCTACCAGGATTGCACAGAGAGAAAAGGAAGGAAACTGGGTCTCGGGGAAGATTCCCCCGAGGTAAAGGAGTGAAATAGATCATGAGAAGTTTAAAAACATCCAGAAACAAGATCATCAAAACATTTTGGAGTTTCAAGAAAAAAGGCCAAATACCAAAGAGAAATAGGATGGATGAAAGAACATTGGTTCTGACGAATAAGACTGTTGAGAATTCTGAAAACAGATTGGATGAGAACGGTGAACACTTACACTGAGGTGTTGACAGGACATACTTAGTTTCGGGAATTGAGGCAGTTTGGGATCACTGGCTATTGAGCACAGGAAGGGGAATATGACAGGAAAGGGGATATATGTTTGTGTGAAATGAAAATCAGGCATCAAGGTCTGCAGGCGAGGGAGGAGGTGAACGTGCGGGAAGAAGGCGGCAGAGTGATGCCAGGTAACGAGGCAACTTTAAGAGTTGAAGGGTTCAGGGCCGGACGGCACCTTCTAAGGAAGCTTTCCAATGTCCAGAGGATGAAAGACAATGGCAATAGTTGTTGGAAAGGAAAGGAGAATGAAAAGGCCGCGGTGAGGTCTGAGAATGTGTGCTCACAGGGTATACGTCAACTTTATCTCAGATTTTTATACTTTGCACGATTAAGTTAACATTTGTTTGTTTGTCAA
The DNA here is from genome assembly GCF_000276665.1 of Chinchilla lanigera. Classification (NCBI taxonomy): domain Eukaryota; kingdom Metazoa; phylum Chordata; class Mammalia; order Rodentia; family Chinchillidae; genus Chinchilla; species Chinchilla lanigera. The sequence continues at coordinate 3,818,889 of NW_004955420.1, read as the reverse complement.
ATAAGGTAATAAGTAGTATGGGAGTAGGATGCATTCCCAGTGCACAAAATCACCCCAACAACCTTAAAGGCCTTCTCTATGCTAAAAATGTGAGTTTATTTCTGCTCCTTTCAGGAAGTTCTCCACACGGTACTCAGAGGGCTCAAACTGAAAGAAGAAATCTTTTTCTAGAACTGGGAAGAATTTCACTCCTTATATCAGGGAACTTTTGGCTCCTAGAAGGACCAGCCAGATAACAATACTTTGGTTCTACACATAGCAGACAGAATAATCATTCTTATAATAACCATGCCTCTATTCTAAGAACCCATGAATTGTTACTTCAAATGGTAAAATAATATCTGAATGGGTCCAATCTACTCACAAGAGTCCTTAAAGATATCTGTGATCACAGAGAAATAAGGGGGGATGGGAAGGATTTCAAGAGAATATCGGAGACCTCTAGAAACAGGAAACAGTCCTTAGTCCTACAACCCCCACCCCCAAAATCAAGGAAATAGATTCTGCCTACAGTCTGTCGGAATGAGTGCAGTCCAGGTGATACCATGATATTAGCATATTGAGGCCAGTACCAGACTTCTTAGCAATTTAATTGTAAGTTCATAAATACATATTGTTTAGGTTGCTAGGTCTGTGGTAATTTGTATGACAATAAAAATCCTGTACATTATATGACCCTAATTATCTATGAAAGTATTTCTTTGATAAACATCAAAAAAGATAGAAATCAATTTTTATGATCTTACAGGAGAAGGAATGACCTTCCCAAAGAGGAAGAAAACTTGCCAGCTATCAAAGACTATTGGTTCCTATAGACTTACCTTTCTGGAAATAGGTTTGGCAAACAGCGTATGTGTGTCCCACTTACCACCGGTTAAGTCACCAGACTCCTTCAGTTCGCTCAGAGCTTCTACCCAGGTTTCTGCTGGATACTGTGCTAGCTATTGGCATCTAAGTGGACTAAGCTAGGCATGTAACAACATTAATAAGAGGGACATCCAGGGATAAATGATATAAAGAAATCTATTCCAAGTCTGGTATAAAAGAAAAACCAACCAGCTCTCCCCAAAGGAAGGGAGCAAAAGAAAATATGGCAGTGTTTCCTGGGATTCGCAATGGTGAAAAAGAATTTGAAACTTGGACAACATGGTGGGACACGTAGGGCAGAAGTAATTGCACAAGTGAAAGCAGGAAGAGGTGGAAAGACTGTCTTCTTCTCACTCTTGTTCTAGAAAATGAGGATAAGATGTATGACAGGCAGGAGGATAAACATATTCTTAGATAATATTCCGAGTTTTTATATCATGCAAAACTCCCCGTGATACAAAAGGGAGTCTGGAATGCATAAGTAGGAGGCAAGCTAATGTGAACCTTAAGCAGAGGAAAATAAAATTTATTTCTTCTTCTGGGACAGCGTGAAGGACAAACAGAGGTGGGACAAGTAGGAAGTAAAGAGCCCATACAATGATAATTATGCAAAAATTAATTAGGGCCCAAGGCAAAATGTTAGGCAGAAGGTGAAGATCTGAAAGTATTTAGCTGGCTTGTGCTGGACTGGATGACCTTTAAGGTGAAGGATGGCTGAAGAAAAAGTCAAGGATCATCATTAACCACCATGGCTATCACCATAATTAAATTTTGCTGGGATCCTTAATACTTGGATTATGTTAGGTGTACTGCACAATGATATATGAGAAATGCTTGTTATTTTTATTTTATTGATTAAAAAACACTCCAACTGAAACTTCAACAGGCAAACCACCTTCTTCTCTTAGTTCAAAGCCAAAATTCAAACCCTAGCAGTTTACCTCAGAACCTACTTCCTTCTAAATTAGTTTTCTAGGCTACTGTGCCATCTCTGCAAGGCTTACTCCTGGGTTTTTCAGTTGAGTGACTGGATGGATCTGCTACTGCTAATTAGAAAAGTCAAAATGGAGTAGCCAAGCTTTGGTGATGCATTCCACTTGCAACGTTTGGATTTGAGGTGCCTAAACACATCAAGGTGAAGAGCCAAGGGGCTCCTGGATTTCTTGGTTAGACTTCTTAGTTGGAAGTGGTGAGTGATACCTGCCTGGTCTTTTGCTGCATCAAAGTTAATGAAACTAGCAAAAATATAAGAGACAAGAGCCAGGAAATGTATAACTGCACTACAGGTTAATTTCAGATACTGAAAGAAGAAAATTCTTCCTTTCATCTCCAAGGCAGTACAATGTCGCCACCTACTGTAATGGTTGCCAAGAATAACACATCTTCTGACTCAGTTTAAAACTAACCATGGGGTTATGATAGTAGTACCGCTATGTGATTCCTGATTTTTCTTCTGCTCCATCTGCGGCAGTCATCTTTGCTTTCTCACATCTACTTCACTGGGAGCTTTGAACCCTCATTGGCATAAAAATTTCCTATATTCCACATTCCTTAACTGTCATTGTTTTTGTTTGGTTTATCTTTTTCTGTTTCTGGATATGGTGCTGATATATGTATATATATCTATATCTATCTATATATATAGAGAGAGAGAGAGACAGAGAGACAGAGAGAGAGGAGGACTCAGTTTTGTCATCTGTAAATTGGAGCCAATGATGTTTACCTAAAAGTGCTATTCTAAACTTTAAACAGAAATGATGTATATATAGGAAAACCTTACTAATGCTTTGTTCCTCTGACCCCTATTTAGAAAGCATATAACACATTTGAATAGAAGCTACCTAAATTGCAAACAGAGAACAGGGATGGCAGAGGATGACACAAACATGTCCAAAGTAACTTTTTCACAGCTTCGCTAGAAACAGGAACAAAAAGAACTAATATGAAAATGTATAAGATGCAAAGCAATTGTGACAGTGTATTTAAAAATATGTGCAAAAAACATCCACTGTTTTAGCGATATAAAATACACTTAAGGGAAGTAAATGGTAGCAAGGTAAAGATAGATGAGTTCCTAAAGTACCATATTTCCATTAAAAATAAAACCATTTCATTTACTTCCTTAAGCAGAAGAGTGACTCGGTGATTGCTCCTTTCCTGGACTCCCACTTCCAGCAACATAATTGCTCTGACCTTGGCTGTAGCTGTGCATTCTGCCATTTAGTGCACTTTCTTGGATATTCATTCATCAAGTATTTATTACTCACCGCAAGGTGTGAGGCAGTGTGCTAGAAGCAATTTTGTCTTTTCTGCATGATGGGCATTATCGTGATTTCATTAGGACAGAGCTGGAGGGTTTATTTAGGGATTATAAAATTACATTTCATTTGAGCAGACTGTGAGAATGTCCCAATCTTTCTAAATTTGGATATGTTAGATTTGAGAAGAATCCGAAGGAGGGTCCTCCTGGGTTGACTGCTGATAACCTACCACGTTAGTTAGTTCTGAAGATTGTGCTGGAGAGGTTGGCGACTGGTGCTGGACATTAACCAAGACTAAATCATCCCTAATATTCAAGATATGCAGACGTTCATACTAGAAGAGACTGAATTTGGGAATTGCAGAGGAAAAGGCAATTGTGAAGTGAGCTATAGAGGACAATGTCCCTGGCAAAATGCATGATAATGCATGTGGAGAAGCGCAACATTTTAAGGTTGCACTTTGACTAGAGACCATACTCTGAAAGGATCTGAAAATCTTTGCTGTTTAAATAGCAAAATAATTTCCTGATTATGAAGATAATGATTCCTGATTATGAAGATAACTTTGTGAAACTTGAGTTTCACAAAGTACTACATGAAATAAAGAGGAGGAGATATTGCATCAGCCCACAGTGCTTCCAGCTGGAAACAGATTAGTGTGTATATTTGCTGTTTCCAATTATTTGGACAACTTCATATGATTAATAATTAAAATAATGATCAGAACATTTTAACTATTGTGTCTAGAGTTCGTAGTACTTTGCTGGCTTTGCCAGTCTGCCTTCATGATATCTCTGCGCTGAATGGAACTGTAGTCATGTAGCATCCTCTTTTATTATACAACTGTGAATGGAAAAATGCCTTGTTTGATAGGGCTACTTCACAGTAAACAATAAACACAGGAAGATATGTCTGATGACAGCCACTATACACTTCTCCAGCCCATATATTAGTCCCGCCAAGATAAACACTCAGTGATGAAGGACTCAATATTTAATTTATTTCTAGCTTTGTCCTGGGATCACTTAATTGAACTCTTATTACAGGTGCAACCAATTCTTTTTCAATTTGTAGCTGAAAATTGCCATGGCACACAGATTCCAACCATATTTTAATGAAGTCTTTTTATTAGAGCAAGCCTCCTATTGCCATGTGTGAAGGAGCTCTCAGATTTTCCATTAGAGGCCATGCTTTGGATAGGTTTATAACTTGGAAATAAACCTTTTCGTCAGGTTGAAGTAGGGCAAGGAAGGTTTTAGCCTTAAGAGTACTTTGTTATTTCATAATAATAAATCAATTTTCCTTCCAGATCAGAGTGCAATAACAATTTTCTTCCAATGCTATCTCCTTGTGTTTCTCTGGGTTTATATAAATGACCACGTTTCACACATTTATATCTCCAGAAAGCATTCATTTGGGGTCAGGGAAAAAGGTTCAAGAGTAAGGCAATTGAACATTTTGTGCACGATGCTAATGCAATATCCGTAAAGTCAGGTTGGCTTTGCACTGAGGAGAGCTCCTGTACAAGGCACAGACTGTGTCTCCCCTCCAAGCAGCCTTCTTACAAATGCATTCTCTTGGTCACACAGGGACTAGACGAGTGTGTATGGGGGCGGTTCTGAACACACGTCAAACCATGCACTGAAAAGCAAGTAAGAGGATAGGTTCCAGGAATGAGAGTATTATTGTCTGAATACATAAAAAAACCAATCCCCTACTTTTATTTTTGAAAGGAAACTTGCTCTTAATGCCTACATTAATCCCTTTAGATTCTTTAAAGAGATTGGGTTTTGATTTCAGATTCCAACTGTATACTCTTTATGGCTAAATGTGGTAATTTAAAATAATTACTGGGTCACCAAAAATGTTGCAGAGCCTAAATGAACTTATGTAACCTAATTAAATGCACGCATACTAACACAAGCATATACACCCGAACCAGTAAACTCCTTATTTTTGGTGAAATTTCTACCAATTCCTGTTCTTTGTTATTACATTCTTTTTATATCTATATGCTTGAAGAATTTAAATATTTTCTCTTTTTCAGAGTCATTCGGGATTGGAGATGATGGTTATGCTTTTTAAAGTATAAATTTATACACCATATCTCTTTTGAAGGATGTGTATTTTATTGGATGCATCTGAATTAAACAGCTTCTCAACCAGTACAAGTAGTCTTTATTACCGCTGCTGGCAGCCAAACAACTATCACGGTCGTTGCCAGACCTTCTGTTGGCTGTGTTCTTTTATTTCTCTTTATGTATCACTGTCTTTCAGGCTCAACTATTGTAGGTATCTTCTTTAACATAAACTGGATGGCTTTTGAAACATCATTGAAGGACAACAAACACCCTTTTTACTTCTTGACAACCCAGATTCTTCTAAAAGAAAACAGAAATGGATTCTTCTAAAGGAAAACAGATTGCTTTAAAACATGTCACAACTAAATGGTCATGCTACTAAGCTTTGTAAGAAAAAGCATTAACCCCTCTGGATTCCTTTTCTGATCTGTATTTTGCTCTCTTAGTTATAGTCCCTGGTAGCGCAGGGGCAAGTAGCTGGCTAGAGCACACAGTAATGGAGAAAGAAAGGTCAGAGAGGCAAGATGGCTGTGAAGACGAGCATTTCATACTCTGCCCCACCTTCCTCCCACCCGATAGCAATCTTGTCATACTGCCTACAAGCAAAGATCCGTTTGCTTATATGCAGCTCTGAAAATTATGCTTATTATTGCCATGATCTCAAAAAGGAAAATTATTATTATTATTCATTCCCATGGCCTACTTTCACACTGAACAATTATGACTTCAGATGAGAAATAACAGTTTCATGTCAAAATGCTCATACATTTATGGAAATACATAGCTGTCATTCTGCATAAAATTAGAAGCCTTCAATTTTCATTTCAAAATCATTCTGCATGCAAATAGTGAATGCAAACAAGAAACTTGTATAGCTAGTTTAAAATCCAGCATTCTACTCTGATAACACAAAGTTCCTAGTCAAATCAGTTAATTAACAGCTAAATCATGTTAACCCTGTCTTTTAGCCTGTCTTGTAAATTGCGAGCTGTCAATAGTTCACATTCAAATGACAAAGGGGGTATCAAAATGAGGATCTCTGAGCCTCGGTTTTAATTGGGATATTACAGAGTTGAATGTGCCTAAAACCCCTAACCTTTTCTTCAACACTTAAAAAATTTCATGAAGATACATAATTTAAAGAAAGTAAACACAGTAAACTTCCCTGACCTATTATTTTAGATAAATGTTCCTAAAAATCAAATATTCACATTAAAATATCATCATACAGTGTACATTATTGTACATTCAAAGATTAGTAGGTATTGAAATGAGGACAACACAAAATATGCTCACTGCTACTTCATTTATGCTGTTTTGGAAGCAGTTTGGTATATCACTGTGCTTAAGGATATCTATTGTTAAAATCAATTATATTTGGATTGGTAAATTCAAATATGCCTATAATTTAGAGTCCTGGAAAAAGAATAGAAAGATTATTGTCATTCACAAAGTATTTCCTACCTTCCTCATGTGCTTGAATCACAAATGCCAACATATTTTGCTGTCCTTTGCAATAAGCATTTCTTACTGGTACTAAACATTCACATTTTTAAGGCATGAGACACAATTACAAGTTCAGATAAACAACTACTTACAAAGGTCTAATTATAGGGCATAAATTATTTCCTTGAAAATAATTCATATTTTAATTAAAGTGGTAGTAGTAGAATGTTTTTTTACTTTTTTTCTGTTGATGAAACTGAGTGAAAATTTTACATATTGACAAATTTAAAATATAGTTATTAAAATAATGATAATGCTTAGAAAAGATCACTTTCAGAGCTGGTTATTTTTAGAAAGCAAAATATATTTTTCTATTTTTTGATTATTGTATTTTAAACCTAACCACAGAGAATTAAAAGTTTCCTAAATATAAGCATGTTACATGCAGAAATCATTGAATGTGAACCAAGGAGCTAGAATCGAAGCTTCTTCTAGAACTACACCTCTAACCATCTGCGGCCCTTCAGGGACTCAGTCAAACCATTTTCAAACCTTGTGTGAGGTGGGAAGTAGGAATTTGATAATAACTTCCAAGTCCCTTTTAATTCTAAAATTTAATTCTTTGATGTTTTAGACAAAATTCACTAAACATTTTTTGTTACTGCTCAAAAAGATATTTTGACTAATCTTTATATTTATAATCAAGTGATTAGCTACAACAATGAAATTAAGAAAAGAAATATATGAAGTAAATTATGAAGTTTGTAGGCTTTCAGAACCACTCCGACCCAAGAAATAGAAACAGGGGGCTGGGGATTTAGTGCAGTGGCAAAGCGCCTGCCTGGCAAGCGCAAGGTCGTGAGTTCGGTTCCCGGTACCGGAGAAAAACCAAAAAAAAAAAAAAAAAAAAAAAATAGAAACAGGATCCCCGAAAAAAAAGCTTTTATTATTGTAATGAAGTAATCTCAATATGCGTAGTTCTAGAAAAATAGGTCTACCTATGGATAAATATCTGTATTTATGAATGGTGGCTACTGGGTTTTACAAAAGAACAATATTTGAGAATTGTAGATGTCAGGTGGAAAATGCACTTCCTCACAGAGGATATGAATAAGCTACAGGTGAAAAACTGATGACACTGGGGCTGGGGATTTAGCTCAGCGGCACAGCGCCTGCCTGGCAAGCACGAGATCATGAGTTTGATTCCCGGTACCGGAAAAAAACCAAAACCAAAACCAAAAAAAAAACCTGATGACACTAATGAATATTGACTATTTCAGTTTTAATTTATATGATGAAAGCTGACCAGTTCAAGAAATGACAAAGCAATGCAGAAATATTTTCTTCCTCACATACTGTGAAGTCTGATCAAATGAGAGCCATACTTTTAAAAATCTATTTTCCTTGCATGCTCCTGAGTTTAGTATATTTTATATTGTGAGGAGAATCCTAATGTGGAGTAATTGCAGGGCATACAGAGGTTAATTTTATTGGTTTCAGTGATCTCTGCTCACACACATTACACTTCCTATAGTCAGGAGGTTACCTTTGCCCAAGGAATGGGCTAAATTGAAACAACACAGTGATACATATCTTGCCAGCTATCTTGATTTTTCCACTCATCTATGTTTTAGGTTTTCTTCAGCAAATGCATTATTGGAATTACTTTTTAAAATTCTGGCTTATATACAGTACAAGTATTTGCTCTGTAATTTATGAGCTACAGAAATCTTGAGAACGAGAGTGAGGCTTGTATGTACTACTTGCTCATACTGAATATACTTTGTATAAAAAAAGGAAAATACTAACTAGCAAAACTGATAGAACTCTTTGCTAAAACTATAAAATGCACATCAGATTATTTTCAAAGAAGCATAATTTGTTTCCTATCTTGTCTTTACAACATAACTGTTTTGATGCAAAAGTAATGGTTACATAACAGTATTTGAGGAATAGAAGAAGGAAGGAAGACTTAGGGTCTGTCCTTCATAATGCAAAACATCTTAAAATTTTGAAATAATTAATTTTTTCCTCATGTCTGTCTTTAGCATACCTGTGATTTTAGTACTTTCACCCCTTTATATGCTGATTTTTCATTTATTAGGATACAATGAACAACTTAATACAAGATTGTAGTGATGACTCTCTGTACTTGTTGTGTAAGGGTTTTTACATATGCCATAAATATCTAAATATTTCCCTATTAATAGGCCTCTGGGTGGTATGGAATATGTCAGTAATGTTGAAATAAACATCCATGTAATGTAACTTTCCTCATATTTTGATTTGTTTTCTATTAGCAGATCCTTTGTAAGGAAATATTGACATAATCTTGTAATGTGCATAGTTCCTTATACATTTCCAATTATCATCTAAGTATTATCACCAATCAAAATACAACTGAGTATAAAATTATTTTCATTTAGCCAGTATACATTTCAGTGTTAAAAATAGGCCTTCAGTTTTTACACTTGCATTTTTAAATCCATAAACAGGTTAGTTAAATATTTAAGTAAGTTTTATGGTGTATTTACTAATTGTAATTTTGCATAATTATCTTTATGTCTGTCCATTTGTTTTATGTTTTAAAATGTGTTTCAAGAAATTATGAATGTTTTAGGCAATATTTTTATTGATCTTCCTTATTTCAAAAGATAATTTTAAAGTTTTTTTCTTCCTTGTAAATAATTACCATATGTTTTTCTCTTTCTTATTTTGATGTATGGTGATTTAAAAATATTCAAGTGTTTAATTAAATATTTGGGGAATTGATAATTACAACATTGTAAAACTTAGTTTCTTTAGATTCTTATACATTAACCATGTATTGGATCAGATTTCACTTCACGATTCACATTATTTATCCTGTAATGTATAATATCAAGTTTTTATATATACTTCTTGCCTAACTACATGAAACTCACTATTTTAAATATTTTAATTTTATAGTGATTTAAAGTGTTTCCCATGCCTTTACACTCTAGGTAGTGACAATAAATAACTTAAAAGCGTTTTTTCCACTTCGCAATCACCTACTGTAGTTACAGATATTTCAAGTTTAATGTACATGATGTGGTTCAAATGAACTAAGCAGATACAATTTATTTATGAAAACACAAGAGAATACAGTCCTTCAAGAATGTTGTAGGTCTTGAAGAAATGATTATAAAATGCATTAAATGGTAAAATTGAGGATATGGAGAAGTGTACAACATAATTTCATAGTAAAATATTAATGTTTGCTTGATTCTTCGGGAAAGAACTTCACAGTTCAAAAAGATGGTGACATTTGTAGTGAATTATATTATTGACTGTGATCCCTGTAAGTCCTCCAAAATTCACATGCTTAGGTGTAATTGCCAGGCGATGGTCCTAATAGGTGGAGTCTTTAGAAAGTGATAATGCTATGAGATTGAGAGCCCTCCTGGACTGGATTAGAACCTTATAAAAAGGTTTGAGGGGAAATTCCTTTCTGTCCTCTGCCACAGGAGATCACAAGTTTGCCCCCACCAAAGGGGCTAGCAGTATGGTGCCATCTCAAAAGGAGGGAGCAGGCCTCAACAAATGCTGAAATTTTGATCCTGAACTCATACTTTTCAAAACTGTAAGAAATACATTTCTACAGTTTCTAAGTTAATGAATCTGTGGAATTATGTGCTGTCAGCACAAATGGATTAAAACATTGGGAGGTTATATTCGCTCATCTGATTTTAGTCCATATGTGATAAAAATAAGTATGCAGACATAGATAGAATTCAGGATCCTGTGCATATGCATATGTAGGGAACTTCCAAATACTCTAGGTACATGTGGCTGTAAATATTCCAACTCATCCTGAAGTATGTAGGGTCTTATTAAGCTACCTAAATTAATGCTTTCTATCACTCACTGTCAACAGCGTTATTAGCAGATACTACAGAAAGTGTTCTATTTATTCTCCTTCCTTGAAGATCACTATGAACAGATGTAGGGCACATCATGACACTACCACCTAAATTCTCATTGTGCCTCACTGGAAATAGCAGTAAGGCTAAAACTTTAAGACTAGGACAGAATGTTTAAGCATGTTCAGAAATGGAAACTAGGCACTAGGAAATAAAGTTTGAAATTGCAGTTGATCCCTTCTGTCTGATTTTTCTGCCTTACTTTAAATCTTTTTTAAACATCTATTTATAATTTTATCTTCTCCAGAGAATTTCTGTCAATTGTGGAACAAAATTCTTTCCAAAGGCAACATAATTCAGTCAAGCATTGCAAACAAGTGTTCGGGGTTAATATCACAGAGGGCAAGCAGCACACTAAGATGATTTAGCTGCTAATGATTCTTTTGATTTTACAAAAAGAATGTCAGTGGGAAATCTTTATTTTATCCATTTTAAATGAAAGAAAAAATACATGTTCAAAGTAAAATGAGAGACAACTTATTACAACTGGCTATTGTTATTCAAAGAAAGTGAAATATTGGAACAACGTTTCTTCAGGCAAAATACAAAGCGTTTTTGTCTTCATTAGAAATCATATACAACATAAATATCAAATTTCCATTAAAAATTACATAGGTTTAAAGAAAGTGATAAAACTCATAAAGTTGTTAGATGTCCACTTTGGAATTATTTGTACTCTCAGTTGTAGTCTACTACATAATTTATATATGAGCTCTACATTTCTTTAAGCGTTCTCAATCAGATTTTTAAAATTCTGTGATTCAGGTTTAGTTGTTTACCTAAACTTTCTATTTTTTTAACTTTTACTCTCAGGAGGAAGAAAATCTTTGCAATATCATATATATTAATAGATTTAACATGGAAATGGAAACACTGTATTCACTTCCTATATTCACCATATAACTGTAAAATAAAAAAATTTAAACAAAACCCAAAGAAATTGTATGTCCCAATAATGGTTTATTTAGAAATAAATAGTCTGATGCTTGCCACACTTTAAAATACACTTGGCAAATGCTTTCCAGAGTCAGTTTACATGGTATTATGTATCTGGTCATGGCTAAATGGCTCGTGTGGTTAAAGTCTTGGGTTGATGAGTGTCCTCAACAGTAACTTCTCCACTTTTTACCCACTTCTCTTTCTCCCTTTCTGTAAAGTGGTGATGCTAAGAACAGCTACAAGACACCACTGTCAAGGTTATGTGCAAATATTATATATTTACAACACGTGTGAGGCATTTAAAATGGTGGTTGGTATATATTGCTATAAAAATGTCAATTATATTTTATTATTAAAAACTACAGAGTTCTCAGTAGGCTTCACCTAGGTTTCCGTTAGGTTGTTATTTTACCTAAAGAAAGCAAATTTATCAAAATGAAGAAATTAACTGTTTTCTAATATTATCCACTAGTGCAGAGAAGTTATTCAAGTTTGGCTTCCTCTCCACTCCTGCATACTTTTTGCTGTTTTAGCATTCAGTCTGTAGGACTGCATCACAGTTGGTCCTCATGTCTCCTTAGCGTCCTTTGATCACTGACAGATCCTCAGTGTTAACTTATCTTGTATGACCATGACACTGTAGAATACGAATGGCCAGTTGGTTCATAAGCAGTTCCACACTTGGAGCCTGACTCATATTTTCTTTTTTAGGATTTAATTATTTTTGTATTGTTGAGAGAGAACAAATAAATAATATGTCCTTAGTACATCATATCAGAGGGTAAATGGCATCACTAACAACATTGTGGCAATATTGAACTTGATCGTTTCATTATGTAGTGTCTGTCAAGATTCAATGCCGTAAGGTTATTTGTCCCTCTCTAATAATGCATAGGGAGAAGAATACTTTGAGACTATTTAAATATCCTGTTTCTATTTAAACTTTTACTCACCAAGTTTAGCATCTAGTGGTACTATTTAGCTAAACTAGTGATTACTTTGGATTTTATTTACTTTTTATTTTTTTATTTTTTATTTTAAAAATAAAAGGAGGAAAATATTAACAGACAGACAACATTTTACAAAATAGCAAAGGAACAGTACAGACAG
>NW_004955420.1:3753856-3805865 GCF_000276665.1 Chinchilla lanigera | reverse complement strand
ATATACCTGTAGGTATTTATTTTAGTTCTGGGGTATAACCTAAAATGTGCTTGTATTGTATTTTTATTTATGCTATTTATTTTGTTGTCTACCTGATGACGAATTTCATCATTAAGAACTCTTTCCTGTTATCCTCTATGCTTTTTTGATGTGCCCCAATTTTATAAAATGTGCTTTATTTTCTGGCAACACAAGTGGCCCTAGACCTATCTTATATTTTCCTGCCCCAGCTCTAGAATAATATGATAGTTTCTAAAAATCAGACTACTTTTAGCAGTGCTCTGTATTTCTCTCATAGAAATATAAAAAATATTTCTTTCAAATATCTAGTTATTGGAGTATTTTGGTCTTATCATTAATTGTTTTGAATTGCAAGGTTATTTCTTCAGCTGGATAAATGCAAGCCAGTGAACACCTGAACATTATTTTAATAATTAAAAATAGTTAATTGCTGCTAAATTTTTAAATACAACAAAATAGACCCAAATGTTTAAAAGCATGATTGTGTAAATATTCAGTGGTTAAGTTACTACGGGAGAAAACATTTTGTTAAAGCTAATTGACCTGTTCTAACTCATAACCACTACAAATGTACTGTCAAAATCACTACTTCCACAGCTGTCAGAACCTACTGTTCAAAAATTATATATCTTGTTTTCTCTAGGAACCCTGCTAACTTGACATTTCTTAATATGTTCCTGCTTTCCAGGGGAATCAATTGAATTTTTTCAGTTCTTTATCACTGTTGCTATACTTAGAACCTTATCACATTCATCAATCACTATGTACAGTTTTAAATTTTCTCAAGAATTTTTCATGAGAGTTTCTTAAGATGCGTGTTAAACCTTTAAAACTTTTATCTATCTCAGCCTGACACACACTAAACACTTTGTAGGTATCTCCTAAGTTCTTGCTATATGGTTAGATTTCATTTGCTAAGCCATATCTGAGGTCTTGCATCCTACTTACATGAAAGTAGACATTAACCAAGAGACTAGATAAAATATTCCACTGAAGGGCTGAACTCTTAGCTCTCAGAAGAAAGAAGTTTGCCTGGGACTCCAGTCTGTGAATACGACAAAACCAATTGAAGCTGTCATTCTATGCAGAAAAGCATGCTGTTCTTAGCAATGATTTTGACTAAAGGTTTAAAATCATAATACAGTACCTCCTCATTTAAAAAGAGATAGTAATATCCTTTGTTTAAAACTTTTTTGAAGAGATAGAAAGTCAATGAGTCTTTGGTTGACCAGTATTGCATGTCTATATCTGTTTTCATGAGAAGCCACTTTGAAGATATCAATATGTAATACAACCACCATTGTTAATTCCCTACCACTTTGTTTGTAACTCTGTATTGTCTGTATTGTGCTTGTGATATGTTGTAAAATGTTGTATGTCTGTTAATGTTTCCCTCCTTTTATCCTTAAAATAAAAAAAAAAAGAGATAGAAAGTCTTGCTACATTAATTTGAAATTGCTAGTACGATGCTCAGTATGTTTTCTTTACTGTCATATTATTGCTTTATATTTTATATTACTTTTCCAACTTGCATGCAATGGCTTTTGATTGTATTAGGACCCACCCATGAAACCTTTTTTCTTACACTTTATTCCTTTAAAGGTTCTATTTCTAAATGCGCTCATGCTCTGAGATAGTAGGCGTTCCGACTCTAACATATGTGTAAAACATCTTTCAGAAATAAAAAAATCAACTACTAAAATGAGAATTGTAACTAATATTTGGTTGACATAAAGAGCAAAAAAGTGTAGTCATGATTTTATCTTTTTAAAAGCTTGCATGTAAAACTTCAAAATTATAAGTGAATTTGCTTTATATTGACCAAAATAGTTTGTTTGAAAAAATCACCTTTTTAGCCTAAAAGTATGATACCTGAAAATTCACTGGGCAAGTAGTTTATTCTTTCCATCATATGGCAGGCCCTCGTAGCATGGAGGTGGGGGACACGGCACAGTAATGCCAGTGGATACAGCGCGTGCCTTCAAGCTCCGCGATTCTCCCATTCCTCCTTTACCTCCTTTTCCTGTATTCCCTCTATTTCGCCTATATGAAAAGAACAGAAAATACAGCTATGGAAAGAGGTATTCTAGACATTATTCCAATGGAACTCCTTTCTGTTGAGAAGTAAACTGTACCTACTAGGAGACCAAAATAGTTAAAATCCAATTCAAAATTTTATATTTAGATAAACCAAATAGAAATTGAACACTGAAATCCTTGAAGGAAGCAGCAGGGTCTCTGTGGGAAAATAGCTGCCATTCTGATAGCTTTAAAGCCATTTTAGCCCTGGCCACACACTGGAGAATCCTCTGAAATAAGTCTTCTGCTTAGCCTCGGGGAACCAATGCACTGGGGTTGGGGTAGGGAATGAACACACAGATGCACTCACACAGTCCAGACGGAAGATTTTCTATACAAAAGTAGCAGTAGACCAGTAGACAAATTTCCTTTCCAAACTGGGAGGAGGGGAGGGATAGACAGACAGAGACAGACAGAGACAGACAGAGACAGAGACAATATCTTTTTGTGTGCTGGATATTGTGCTGAGTCCTAGGGAAGCAAAGATCAAGCAGATATTTTTGCCTTTTGGAGACTCAGTGTAAAATCCTCACTGAATAAATATTTACTTTCACGTTGTCCTTATCATTGAAGACTAGTAAAAAAAACCATAGAGATTGTCCTTGCCCTTTTTGAGAACTGTATGTGTCCAATTATATTTCAGCTTCACACATTCTTAAATTCAACACCAGATAAATCTCTTATTCTAGAGGCTCCTTTTGTTGGACAGACAAAACAAACCAAAATAATTCTCTCTCTCTCTTTTTTTGCTGGTCTTGTCAGAAAGCGCTAAGCTAAATTCAGTGATAAATTTGTTATCTACACCCAGTTTTCAGGGTCCATTTGTTTTTCTCCTTGTTTTTAATTTCCCAAGCTGCCTAAAACTAAGCAAGTATTCATTCCTTCCATAAACAGTCATTAAGCACCGACTAGATGAGGTGCTCTTTATTACATTTTTGTGAAGATGTGGACTCACATTTCATGGAACTGATAGTTTTGAGCATTGGAATGATGAAATGCACATTGAATTATTTTAAAACATATTTAAAATAAAACAAAAATAATGGTAAAACAGTTGTGCAGCTTATTAACCAGTCTGAAGAAAATAAATTGGCACGGGTATATTAATTACTACAGTTATTTGTTACCAAGTTAACAATTACTAAAACCTAGGAGAACTTCCATTTCTATTACCTTCTGATAATCTATCTTACTTCAGTCATGAAAATGCATTTGTACTGGTCAGCATTTCTTCTCGCTCAGCCTTTGGATATATTGCCGAACATCACAGCTAGCAATGAAGCCAGCCGTGTCTAGAATAAAAGACTTTCTTTTAAATGTATGCTCAATTTATCTGGATCAGATGCCTCTGCCTGCTGGAATTCTTGATACTGTGTGAAACTGTAATTTGTCCTCTGATGAGAATTCGATATAAACAGAAAAAAACCCAAAGAGAATAAATTAGAGCCTCGTTTGGATGATATATATCAGATAATATATATAATTATATATATATATGACTATATAACATTTCAGTAAAATTTGAGTGGTCAAAGTGGAAAGTCATGCTCTTTTTGGGATTATAAGCCATTTTCTGCTCCATTTGAGAGTTTACTTTCCCATATCCAAAATAAATATTTCCATTAATGTGGCCAGGTTAGGTTACTGACCAGCAGCAAACAAGGCTTTCTACAGACAGATATTTTCATCTGTCTCTTATTGAGAAAATAGAAAATATGTTCTCTTACTGGTAGATTTTGGGTATTCACTTACAGAGAATGTTCATTTTCCTTACAATGAAAGATCCTGATATTTGTACAGTATAGTAAGCCAAAAACTATTCATTTTCATCATATTCATGGAATTTCTTTACTGTTTTCTACATAGAACTTCTTTGAAAGACACTTATTGACTTCTATGTAGAGAAAAGTTCATTTCTATTTGTTATAAGCAATTACTAATTGAAAAAAGTTACTTTTGCTTCTTCCTAAATCTCATAACAATTTCAGTAGCTGTGCATGATTCTGCCATTTAAACTTCAAAGTTCATATTTAATGCTATTCACCATTTATCTGCACTTAAAAACATAGTGTAGCTGAATGATATCCTCTACAGTTGGGATTAACTTTCTCTGATCTATTGCTATATTCCTTAAAAGTTTGAAATACCACTCAGTAAAAATATACTCAAAGTATGAAAAGTGACATTTAAGTTGAGAAGAGACAATTTCTTATGCTCTTTGAGAATCTACTGATAACTTTTGCCTTTCAGTCTGACTCAGGATGCATGCAAGCTATTTTCTTTTGTTTCTGCTTTGCTTTCTTCTTTCTCTCCTCCTCCCTTCCCACGCTGCTTTCTCCCACATCTCTCTGCTTTTCTTACACTTTTATGAGCATCTCATACATATATTATGGATCTAAGTCCGTTGACCATACACCACTAAAGGTGCTCACTAAAATGCCAAATACGTGCCTATTAGATTTACTGAATCAGATTCTTGTTGATTAGAGTCCTGATTAGTCCATGTTTTTAAGCAATGACTGGCTGCCTAGGAAAACTTGAGAGCCTTTGACCTAGATTTCTTCATGTAGAACTTTTAAGCAGTGAGATTCTGCTTGATTTGTGGTTGAATATCTTCTTTCCTACTAGGTGGAATCATTTTAATCTCACCAAAAGATAGAGAAAGCATGAACCTATGTGCCTCTTTATCCGCTACCGAGTGAACAATGGTCAGTATAACTTTGTGATGTTATGTTCTAATTCTTGAACACAGCAATATGCATAAATCTAGTATGGAGCTATTAATATGACTCTTTGAGCAAGTGAAACAAAGTATTTTCAGCCTCTGCATTATATTGATAGTTATAAAATTTTTAATTGAATATGTATAGATGATGCAAGATACTACTATCCTTAGTGTATTCCCTTAGCGTCTAGGTTATCCAGTTCTGATATTACACATCCACCTTCTTTAGTGCCCATACTCACCCGCTTGACTTGCTTCCCCCTCTACTCAGTAATTGGTCCACTAGGCTTCTGCTAAGAGCTAGAAGTTTGGGACTCTGCACTGTTTCATTTCTTTTTTCTTTATTTTAAACAGAGTAAAAAATAATTTTAAAAACATTAGAAATGATACAGAATTTCAAAAAACAAGATGATATGAATTCAACAATGATTGTTTTATTGCATATTGCTGTCTTCAGAGTAGTTATTCAGATTACCAGATATAACCATGCAAAATTGTTAAAAAATATTAAGCATTAACTGTTCCTTTCAATAAACCAATACAAACTAGCAGTATGATTATCTTAGCTATCTTGTGTGTATATATATACATTTTCCCTTCCTTTCTTTCTTTTCTCCTTTCTTTCAACCCAGTTGTTTTTTCCTTTTTAGCAGTTTCTTTCCCTTTCACAATATTGTACTCAAGAAATCAACCAATACAAAATGCTGGAGGGGCTGTAGGGAAAAACTGCACTACACTCCATTGTTGGTGGGAATGTAGACTGGTATAACCACCGTGTAAGTCAGTGTGGTGATTCCTCAAAAATCTAGGATTAGAGGTCCGTTCAGTCTCGCTATTTCTCTTCTGGGTATTTTTCCAGAAGAACTGAAAATATCATACCATAGTGATATAGGTGCACCCATGTTTATAGCAGTGCAATTTGTCACAGCTAAATCTTGCAAAAACCCAAGTGCCCATCAACTGAGGAATGGATAAAAAAGATATGGTATTTTTCATACAATGGAGTATTACTCAGCTATAAAGAAAGACAAACATGAGGATTTTATAGGTGAATGGATGCAAGTAGAGACCATACTCATAAATGAAATAAATCAGACCCACATGTGTAAACATTGTACTGTCTCCCTAGTGTAAGAACCTGAAAGTGCAGTTTCATTTCTATTAAGGCCTTCTCATTCTTCCGTGGAAATAGAAATTCATAGCAATAAATTGGAAGCATTTCTTAATGACACAAATATTAGAAATGACAGGTTTGGAATCTACAATAAACTGCTAAGATATGCAGAATATTTGTACTATTATCCTTACAAGAATTAAAGTTTTGTACAACAAATAACTTTCCTTTTTAATGATAATAAAACCTAATGAGAACATTCTTTGTTGTGGAGGCTGTTATAGGTAAAAGCAGTCTGATTCTCAGTACAGAGGAATTACTAGCCTTCCTCACATTGAAATAAATACCTTAGAAATATTACACACCTTTATGGAATGACTTCATTGCTTTTTGTTTAATTAAAAGATGGTGATTATTCCTAAGAGGCAGGTGTGTAATTAACACTACTACAATATAAATTCCTTTTTCCAATGCAATAGATATATTCTCAGAACAGAAAACATAGCTTTATTGGAAATATTATCTATTTATTCATTCATTTATTTTCTAATAATGTTGAATATATCAATCTATCACGTTTCTATAATTTACCTATTCAGATGATTTTCTAGCAATTAAATGTTTACCTTATGACAACTGAAAAAGTAATTGAAGTAGTTTTCCAGCCACTATTACATAATAACTATAAGCCAGATATGTTTGTTTATCATTTGTACTATCAGAATGTCTCATAATTAATATTAATTAATAATATTTAATGTAGTAATAAACAAAGATTAGAGAATATAACTTATTGTGCATTTTATTAAAACTATGAATGTATAAAAACTAGTTTCTTAATATTTAGAGTTCAAAAAGTATTCATAATGAAAATTATATTAAAAATAGACAAAAGCTGGAACCATTTTATAAGGGATATAAATTGGCAGTGACAGTAATCTTTCATATCAATTTAATGTAAAGAACTCTGAATTACAGAAAATACAGAAAAATGCACATTTCTCTTCATCTAATGTAGCCAGGTAACTAGATTTATTAAATCGAGCCACAGGCCAGGATTATCTTTACTTCGTGAGGCATTACAGGGCATATATTTGTTGCTAGGTTGAAACTAAATGTAGGAGAGACAATAGGCTGATTACTAAGATAGAATCTGATGACATCTTTGTAATTTCTTATCAGGAGTTTATATTTTAATTTCTATTTGATAATGTTTATGGAAATCAGTGTAGAGCTTGCCTAGAAACTGCAAGGCCTGTGTTCGATCTGCAGCACTGTAAAAAACCACATAAACAAATGATCTTTGAGAAAAAATGCTTAATTGATCAGAAAAAAATGATCCTTAATGTACTCCGATTGTCCAAGTAGACTATGGTATTGGAAGATAATGCTGTCAGTTATAGCTGTTTATAATCTATGAATATTCAAAAATTACAGATTAAAACTTACATTTCTGATCTGTGTCATATTCTAATTTTAGCTGTTCTTTATTCTCTCCCCATAAATTCATTAGAAGTATCATAAATCTTTAAGGAATAAAACAAATGTTTTGAGAGTGACCAACCCTAAAAGCCTGCAATATAATTAGCACTACATCTTTCCAACTTAATGCACATATTCTTAAATCAGAAAACATGGTCTTACTGAAAAATCAGTCTTTTCAGCATCTCTGTGTTTCTGACACATCTTCCATGAGATTTCTTTTTGTCTAAAATCAACAAATCAATTGGATGATGCTGAGGTTTCAAACTTGATATTGACTAAAACTTAGTTGAGAATATAAAACCAACTCTATTTAAGTCACTTGTCAAAAATTCAATTCCTAAAATGGTTTTAATCCTAATAGATTATATCAGAGCCATGGTCAATTTCTCAAGAAAAGTCATTATTCTCTCTCTCATTCATTCAGAGAAAAAAACATCACTAACTCCTAACAGGTAAATAGTGCAGGAAAAGAATGACTAGCTACCTAATTTCTGTTATTATTGTTTCCAAATGCCTTTTCCCTACCCCACCCCAAAATTCTCAAGATAATGAGCTGTCTTTGTTATATGATTTTTGGAACATTCTGTAGAGAGATACTTGAAACCAAATCCTCCCAAACTACAAAAGTATTCTCACGAAAGTACAGATTTTAGGTCCAAGAGAAAGACACATGGGGTCATAGTAGTTCTCAGTTCTGTAGGACTATTGCTATTGAACCAGAAGAGTTAAAGAGGGAGCCTACTGTCGCTTACATCTCCAGACTCCGGGACCTTTTGGCTAACAACAAAGGAGAGCTCATACATTTTCTTCTAAAGAAAATTATGAACTAAGGTTCTTTTGTTTTTTGGTTATTTGCTATATTTTCTCCTCCAAACCCTCTTGGTTTTCCAATGTTTATGTTCATCAAAGCCTTTTTCCTTGCCATTCATTCTGAAATATAAATAATGTCCAATAATCACATCTGCAATCACCTTTCCAAGGAGTATGTATATTTTTAAATATAAAAACTTTATGCTTAAGATTCAGGCAAAAGGCCGTGGACATAGCTCAGTGGCATGGTGTCTGCTTGGCAAGCATAAGGTCCTGAGTTTGATTTCCAGTACAAAAAAAAAAAAAAGATTTTTGCAAAAATCTCTGGAGTCAAGCTATCTAGTTGTAATTTCTCCAGTTCCCAGATGGGTTATCTTGATCAAATTTCATTGTATTTCTCTGCTAGATGTTTTTTTCCTGTCTATAATTTTGTGAATATAATAGCTCCCACAACATTGGTATGTACTGGAGAAAAAATTTGTGTGTGTAAAGCACTTTGAGTGTTGTTGGCACATAGTTATTTCCAATAACTTTAGCTGTTATTATATATGACCAAGAACTAAGGACAAGATCCACTGATGTTGCATTTTAGAGGTGGAGCGGTGTCTCTCCTAAAGACCCTGAAGTGATGCAATCTATATGAGTACATAATGCGCACTGATTTTAAGATCTTAGGAGACATGAAATCGAATGCAAAATTGAGGAGTTCTTTTAGTGGACTCAGTGAAATAAGAATGAGGAGTGAAGGATTAGCTCATCTGAGGTTATATTTATTTCACACTAAATCTTAAACTTTAAAATGTTGCCCAATAGAGAGTAATTTTCATTTTAGACAAATATCTTACTGAACTACGATAATCTAAAATTAGCATGAGCTCACATTATTTAACTGAAAGTCTAACCAGAAATAATTAAAACCAAAGTTTTACCGAATATCACTCAGATACTCTCAGTTGTATTCCAAGCAGAAGTTGATCCAAAGGTATCAGATACATAATCACAACTTTTTCTTCCTCCCCGCAAAAGGCAGTCCAGACTGTGACATTTTCCATGTCCCCCCACCACGACCTAAATCCCCAAGTTCCTCTACAAATATTTCCTTTTACAGGTAGAACCACATGCTCTAAGAGTCTTTCTATAGGTGGAAATGTGCATGTGCCGTGACAGGAGAATCACGGTTTCAGGGATGACTAGAAACATTTGGTTATGTGTGTCGCTGGGTTACACGTTCAGTGGCATACCTAAGCAGAACCTGTCTCTATCCAATTCTTTCATGAAATAGGTAAAGCGTTAATAGCAAAATAATTAAATATTTGTGGTAAGTGTAATCACTAGGAATGTTTGGAGGAAGGCAACTGTGGAAATATCAGCCACTTAAAATATTTTTCATTGTTATCAGAGTACAAGGTGCCTTGTACTCTGAAAAGTTAAATGATTCTAAGTATGGCTTCTTCTCTCTTATAAGACAGGTTTGGTTAAAAATTGCCTTATGATAAATAAAGATTTTGCTTAAGGGTAAGAAATTTGTCATCTCTGATGTAAATAGATTAAAGACAATGAAAATCAGATTCTAATTTAAAAGTGACAATAAATAATAACTTACTAAGCAAATTGCCAATACATACATATATTAACTGTCACATCCATAAAACAAAACAAATTTATAATGTGTTACATATATTTCATTTCTGAAATGAAGATAAGAAGTTACTTTTTCCTGTCATATCATGTTTATGAAAGTAAGGGGTTTGTTGTCATATTTCTTGAATAGCTTGCTAAATTCTTGTGTTTAGACAGGCTACTCAAGAGTCTACTATTGAGGTGACTACTTTATAACAAAGGAAAATGTTTAAAATTTTCCCCTTTGATCATAAATATGGCATTTAATATAAATCATCATCATTCCTATTTTTCTATTATCACTATCATCTAAATACTGGGAGCTGCTGTGTTAAGTCAAACTTTGGATTTTGAAGGGGAAGTTAACAATATCTGTTGCAATAGACTAAACTTTCCTCTTCATTAATAGAAAAATGAAGGGGAAATTACTGTAGACTAAGCTCTCTTTTGCTTAAGGCTTCCAGGCTTCTGTATTATGGTCACTATCATCCATTTCTATCAGTAAAACACTTGATTTGCATAATCTATCCTATTCAGAACAGAGAGAAATTAAGCACCCTGAATTTTGTTTTGTTTTCCACTTTAGTCCAAACTCTGAAGGAAAATGGAAATAAATCAGAAGCCATTGCCATCAAATTAGCCCACATATATATTTTCCTCTTTTCTCATTCTGGTCATGACTGAAGCTTGCTGTCTATTAAAGATACTCAGAATGACTTCACTGACACAGCTTCTAGTGCATTCACAATGAAATTTATTGAGAAAGTAAATGTCATTACGTAGTGCTGCATTCAGAAGGGTTTTATTGTAGATAGGACATACACAATATGCTATACTTAGTAGAATTCTGAAACCTAAAAATAAGCACATCTTTTTGTTACTGCTTGCTGATATGAGGGATGATAACAATAAAGAAATATTTTCTGTTTTAGATAAATCTAGGTTAAATATAAACAAAGGTATATGCATAGAAAAGATAAAAAAGGGAAAGTTCTGACTTTAATCCTGAACCTAAACTACCTGGAATTAACTTTTAATAAATTTTAATCAAGATAATGAAATCTATGTTCAAATAAATAATTTTAAACTGAGACTGGGAAAATAAAACATGAAAATGTTCCTCTTGCCAGCCCTCCCTTTGCTATCTCATGCACTCCCTCTTGGCTATCTCACATTGTTTAGTCATCACAAATATACTTAAGGAAAAAATTCTGTATGCAAACGAGAACCCAGGCTAGGTTCAGGAGTTAGTAGTGAGCAATGCACAGAGAATGCCTGCAGCTCCACCGTGAGACACTCCAACATTGGAAGTTCATAGCAAAAAGATTAAGTTCCATATCACACCATCTAAATTATCTGTGATTTCAATGCTCTATACTATTACATTTTATTATACAATCATGGTAGTAGCAATCAAAAATTTATATAAATCAATTTCAAAAAAAATGCAAACAGTCATAACTAATTATTTTCTGTGTCTATTTATATACATTTTCCAAGCATTGATTTAAAAAAGTATATAAACATTTACTGTCTTTACATAATTGAAATTCATAAGAGGTATAATCATATGAACTATATTTATAAGTATTTTGTAATACTATTTCCAATGTAATTATTTCTGTAAACAGTATTCTTTTGCTTGAATTCAGAATAGTTGTGATTCTGTAATGTAATGTGATTCTGTAATGATTCTGTAAAGTATTCTGTAAATACTTTCAGTAGCTCAGAAACACATAAATCTCCCATTCTGATATCTCAATTCTAGTTTTAATTTTTATTATTATTTCTTAAATAATAACCACTTTCACTCGTTGATAAATACAGGTATCAATGTTACATATGTCTATCTAGTTACTGGAATTAACAACATATAATGATATCTATTAACTTAGCAGTATGAATAGTAAAGAATTTAGAAAACTAAACACTTTCTCTCCCCTTCTTCCCACACCCTGCAACATTACAATGATTTGCTTTGTTTCTTTACTTGCACACTAATTTTAAACAAGTTTAGTGCTCGGCACAAGGATTTGAAAATTTTTCTTGATCTTTACTGAAATAACACACTGACTTTATTGTATAAAATATAAAATTAGAGCATCATGTTTCTTTCAAATTCTCATTCTTTTTCTCTCATCCAAATTTTGTTAGCTTTATAGTTATGTTGCTGCTGCAAAGATTTAAAGCATATATTTAAAAATGTAAATGTAGTGCGGTATTCCTTGGCCTTTTAAGGAGCTAATTTTATATTTTTTTATTTTAAAGATAATAAAAATCAAAATGACACAGAATTTCAAAACAAGGTGATGGGAAATTAACAAGAATCATTATACTACATATTGTTATCTTCAAAGTAGTTGCTGAGTTTACCAGATCAAACAGTATAAATACTAACTGTTCCTTTCAATGAACAATTAGGAATTAGTAGTACAACTATCTTAGCTATCATTGTCTCCCTAGTGTAAGAACTGAAAGAGTAAATAAGGTACAAAAGGTAAAATAGATATTGTGAAACAGAAAGAAACTGCCTAAATTGAAAGAATAACTGGGATGGGCAAAAGGAGAAAAGAAGGAAGGAGTGTGTGTGTGTGTGTGTGTGTGTGTGTGTGTGTGTGTGTATAAATAATCACACAAGATAGCTAAGATAATTTTACTACTAATTTCTATTTGCTCATCGTAAGAAACTAATTTTTAAAAATCCTAAAATGTATAAACTATAGAGAATATTGATTGTGTATTATGATTAAGAATATAGACACTGATTATTAAAAATTTGCACACACAAAGTTGCCTAATATTCCTTGCATTTATACTGATCAGTGTAGACAGCTGACATAGATTGATTTGATAGTCTTATCAGCTTATACCCATAGATTCATCCCTTGAAATATTTCGGGTTGAGGTGTGTGTAAGTTCAGGTCATGTAGACAGGTTGCCTCATCCTCAATATTTTAATACAGAGGGGGAAGACAGGTTATTAGAGGCAGATAGTGTGCTTTAAGAACAAAATTTTAAGGAGTTAAGATTTAGTTGTACGTTGTTTCTCTATAAAGCACTTCTCTAGGGAAGAATGGAGACCTGGGCCCAAATGTGGGTGTCTTCTGGATTTTTTATCCAACATGGTAACATGGTTCAAAATGTCAATTTCTTTGTTACTTTAAATATAGTCTATCTAATCTTCTGATGGCCCTCATCTTACCACCTATAAAATTATTTATATCTAAAATTTGACATTATTGTTAAAGTTATTATTGATGCTGAGAATGGAACCCAGGGCCTCCCACATGTCCGTAAATGCTCTACCACTGATCTACATCCTCTGCCTTTGACTTACGAAATTAAAATAATTTTGGCTAATAGGTAATGATTTTATAACTACAATAGGGCACTCAAGTAAATTTAAACAATTATGAAATAGTAGATAGCAAATTTTTAATAATCAATGTCTCTATTTCATCTACTTCAAATAGAAATAGTAGAGTACAATAAAAAAGGCGGTATAACTAGAAATTAAAAATTGTCAATAGTTCCCATAAAATTAGCAAATCAAAAAACGTACTTTTAAGTATTGTATGAGCCAAAGAATATGCTATTCATAGAATTTCTAAACATATAAAGCTGAAGAGCAATTTAAACCGTCTATAAAAACACTTATTATAAAACTAAAATAGAATTTCATTATTTAATAAAATCCCATATATTTTGACACTGCTATATGTTGATGTTAAATGTTTAATAGAGTACATAATAATATAATTTCAAATAAGAAAAAGACAAATGAAAAATTTGAGAGATTACATTTTTCACCTGTTCTCTGCTGGGACAAAACGCCTGATACTCCCAATTTAAAGAAAGAGAGATTAATTTGGGCTCACAGTTTCAGGAGCTTCAGTCCCTGGCTGACTGGATCAGGGCGGAAACATGAAGAGAGGCCTGGTGGAGGAAAGCTGTTCCACTTATGACATCCAAGAGACTGAGAGGAGGTGAAGAACTGGAAAGGATCAGACAGAGTTCCCGAAGGCATGTCCCTGTGATGTACACAGACACAGCCGGAATGTGCTGTGCTAATCTTGTATGCATCTCTCAAGTTAATCAAGTTGATAATCAAGATAAATTATCAGAAGAACTCTAATAAATTAACCTTCACAGGCACTATAATAAAATACATGACAAAGTAAACCTTAAACAATAAAAAGGAAGAAAACTTAAAGATAAAATATAAAATGAAGATAAGGGAAACAAATAATGAGATATGATTAACAGCACAAAGGCTGATTTAGGAAAGTTTTATGAAATAAATGAGCTTCTCACAGCATTGGTTAAGAAAATAGGAGACAAGGCAAAATCTTTAAATTATGTATAAAAAGAATGGAAATATTATGGTAACAAATAAAATGGAAATCTGTTTTAGTTTTTGGTTTTGTTTTTCTTTTTTAATTTTAAAGACAGAAAACCAATAACAAAATATCAAAAAAGACAGAAACAAAACAACACAAATACAATAAAAACAATACAAGATTTCTGGTAATCTGAGCAACTTCATTGAAGATAAAAATACATAATATAATAACATGAAAATTTAAAAGTGTCATGAGAATATTGTGAAAACTTTTATGCCCAAATTATAAAGTTTAGATTAAATATACCACACTTGGTTGTTCACTTAAATAATATCTGAGGCAAGAATTTCAAATTTTAAAATAAGAATTATAACTATACATCATTCAATTAAACTTCCTTTTTAAACAGATGAAAAAAATGACACAGTAAAAAATTCAGTGTTATGTCAAAAACTGTTTAAATCAACTGATTTTATTTACAATCTCAGTGGATTTACATAATATTAAAATTCCTATTAGTGAAATTAGGACCTGAAAAGGTTTTCTGAGTCTCTTATATGTAGTGGGAAATTTGAATACACTGAGTAAAGGCTGGTAATGAAATAGACTAAGAAAAATAACAACAAAACTTTTGGAAGTCACAGTTACATATGTCTGAGATGCAGAAGAAACAACAAAGGTACAAATGTAAACTCATTAGAATGCAAACCAGAAAACAGTCATTAATGTATCTCTGGATTGTAGGCATTGTTATGATATGCTTTTCATATGCTAGTTATTAGGAACATGCTCAAAACACTTTATTGTGTTAATATCATACTAGTTAAAAATATTACATCCCATGAATTAGGAACACTTCTTCCTTTTCTTTCTTTTTGTTTGCTTTTTTGTTCCCTAGAGCATTTCAGAGTTTATTAGTATAGAAATTATAGCAAAAGTTAAAGAAAAATAGAACCATCTTGAAATAGAACACTCAGTATACATATTTTAATAAGGAGAAAACAACATTAATCTATATTACAATTTTCTCCATTCTAAAACTTTTGAATGTTTGATCTTAGACAAAAACTGCAGATAAAAACATTTTCAAACTAAGACATAACTCGTAATTTCAATTAAACATTGGCATTACTAGTGTAGTTTCTATGGTTGTGGAGATGTGAATAAATGATTTTAAAAATCATTTTCAGACCTTTGCTGAAATGTGGAGGTAATGAAGAGTTCAGAGCTATGTGTATGATCTACTCCTGCAATTTACTCCTAATGATGAAGAAGAGGTCTCATACAAAAATTGCATTTGAACTCACTTACTTGTAGGTTTAAAACTGTCATTGAATGAAATGAAAGCAAAGAATATGTGAGTTAGAAATTACCATGGGGACCATCCACACAGACTTTTTTGACAGTTACATTGTATGTTTACCATGGGATAAACAATGATGGAAACCATGACTAATTTTAATCAAAAACATAATGAATAAGGGAACTAGAAATTGGAAACCTATCCAAATGACAGTCTTTCCCTAAATAAATCAAATATTACCATTTTACTCAGGCGATACATAGACTTGATCGCTAGATAACAACTATAAAATAGAAAGTAACGGTTTTTTCAGACCTTCAAAAGCATGTCTGAATTTAAACAATTTAGAACAGGAAATGACAAATCATTCTACCCCTTGATTTTGTCTGAAGTATAGATGTGGGGAAAATATATGACTCAGTCCAAGGCAGAGAAATCTGACAGAGCTCGTCTTTCTTCACACATGCATCTTTCACCACCCAGGAAAATATTGTGCTCTGAGAACTCAAAGTGGAGATGAGATCAGAGAGTTCTCCCCACAGGAGTGAAGATGGGGACACTGGGGTTATGGCACAGGGAAGGCATTTGAAAGAGCAGAGGTGAATTACATTCATAAATAAAGGTTTTTATATAGGCTAACACTGAGATTTAAGCAGATTTTGTTCATATTTCTTTCTAGTATTAGCTCTTGGTCATGGTTGACTTTGCAATTGGTAATTACTTTTTAAAAGTGTACTTGGGATAGGAAATGAAGGCATTCTGGAATTCTTAGACAGTAAAATAAGGAAAAAGTAATACCCTGAAGATGTGTGATATAGCCCATTAAAGGCAATCTATTTCAGTTGGCAGTCTTCTTCTCCTGACACGGTAGAAACAGTGTGTGTGTGTGTGTGTGTGTGTGTGTGTGTGTGTGTACTTGTGAATCAATTTTCAAAGTTTGATCAATACTGTCATTGCCTACTCAAAAATGTTTATGTGTCCACTGTACAGATGACAGACCATATGTAGATGATAGACCATTCAAGAAAACTGGAAGCTGACTTGGTTTGGAGAGGTAACAAAATGTAAAATTTCAAGAGAGATATGACAGGGAGTTTTATGTTGAGAAGCCTTCATACAAAGCAAGAAGCTGGGGACCCTTAGGGCCTACAAAAATATAAAGAAGAAAAGGCTTCCATAATTTCATCGCAAATAGTACGAAAGCTTTAACAAATCATGTGTCAGCAATCACATGTGTGTTCAAGTTGGATCCACAGTATTTGTGGCCAAGTAACGGGCTTTTAGCTTCTGTCAGCTTGGCTTAAAAACAAGTTATCCCAGGACCAATGTACTTCAAAGCCTTTGTCAACAATTCCTTCATTTTTACAGAAAAATTCCTTACCTGTACAAGAGGAGCCTAAATAAGAAAGAGCTCCATATGAGAAAATTTTGTTGCATGACTCACCATTGCTTAATTTTCTAATGCCCTTTGAGAACATCAAAGGTCCCTTTCTAGCATCTAAAACCTGCAGTGTTCCAGTAACCAGGTCACTGTCGAATTCTGAAGTGAGGAATTGTAGCTCTCCCCCAACCCCTTCTTCTCTCTTTCCCCTTCTCCTTCTCTTTCTTCTTTCTGTATGATTCCCGGAATTGAATCCAGGATTTTCACACTGAGCTACTCGTCAAGTCCTTTTCTTCCTTTTTCATTTTTATTTTACTTTGAGACGTGTTCTTGCAAAGTCACTAAGTTGGGAAGAAAATAATATCTGATAAAGAAGATCCAGGGAGAGGAAACATTCTGAACAATACTATTCTCTTATCACAATGTAATTAATGTGATAGGAACCTGAAATTAAGTGCTTGTTTAAGAGGATGATAGTTTGGTAGTAGCATGTGATCCCCAACCTGCAACCATTTATAATTTAAGTTATAAAAGACTCATGTTTTCATTTTTTTGTTTGTTTGTTTGTTTTGGGTTTTTTTCTGGTACCAGGAATCAAACTCACGACCTTGCACTTGCCAGGCAGGAGCTGTGCTGCTGAGCTACATCCCGAGCCCCATAGACTCAGTGCTTTCATTATGGAATTAAATTGTCGTGCTGTCTTACCTCTGCTGAGGCAAATTGGCAATACTCAACTTATGAGAAAATTAACAACAAAACTGCTTGCTATTCGCACCTTGAATGTTGATAATAGAATTTGTTTTACAAGTGCTAGTATTGATTCTTTTTAAACAGTTGTGGTTACCCTTTACTTTGTTTATGACATATCTTGGTTTGTGATACTTAGGAATGATTCCAAAATGTGGCACATCTTGGAAGACTACATGAATACATTATGTTACTATAGAAGCATCAAAAATTAATGTTTCAAATACATAGAGCTTGGTGCAACAAAACTTCTGCCAGATACATCTTCTCCAAGCAGTCAGGAGCATTTTGTTAATAGTTGGCTTCTATTTAGTTTACTGAAATGGATCTCTATAAGAAAACTTTGGCACTTAGTTACTTCCAAATATTTCAAATGCTTTCATGTCTTGAAGACAGAGGGGTAGGCAGAGAGTTCATGAACAAAAACCAAACTGCACGGGAAATACTTCAAAGAATCAACAACTGGGCTCTCATCTTATTGAAAAGTTTTTGAACATCAAAAGAAATCACCAACAGGGTGCAAAGAAAACACATGAATTGAGAAAAAAATTTTAGCCCAATGTCCCTCAGACAAAGGACTCCTGTCTAGAACATATAAAGAATTTAAAAAAATCAGACTCCCAAAATTCAAAAACCCAATACAAAAATGGGCATCTGAGATGAATACATACTTCTCACATGAAGAAATATAAATGGAAAATAAACACATGAAAAAAATGTTCAACATCATTAGTCACTTGAGAAATGCAAATTAGAACAACACTGAGATTCCGTCTCACCCCAGAAAGATGGCTATCACCAAGAAATCAACCCATAACAGAGGTTGGAGGGGTTATGGGGAAAAAGAAACTCTTCTCCACTGTTGGTGGGAGTGTAGACTGATGCAACCACTGTGGGAATCAGTCCAGAAATTCCTCAGCAAACTAGGATTAGAGGTACCATTCAACCTAGGTATTCCCCTCCTTGGTATTTTTCCAGAAGAACTGAAAACATCATACCACAGTAATATATGTGCACCTATGTGTATAGATAGCAGCATAATTTATAATAGCTGAATCTTAGAAACTACCCAAATGTCAGTCAACTGAGGAATGGATAAAAAGATGTGATATTTTTATACAATGGAGTATTACTCAGCTATAAAGAAAAATAAATGAGAGGCTTTTATAGGTAAATGCATGCAGGTAGAGACCATACTCCTTAGTGAAATAAATCAGATTCACATGTGCAAACATCATATTTACTCCCTACTATAAGAACCTGAAAGGGTAAATAAAATCTGAAAAGTACAAATAGATATTATGAAAGCAAAAAGAAACAGCTCAAATAGGAAGGAGCAACTGGGATGAAGGAGGGAAGAGGAAAAAGAAGGAAGAGGGAAAATACGTATATGTATACACACGGTAGCTAGGATAATTGTACTACTAATATCTGTTGGTTTATTGAAAGGAACTGTTAATGTATAATTGTTTGATCAGTCTTGCATGCCTATATCTGGTTATATGGGCAACCATTCTGAAGATGACACTGTGTAGTAGAACCACGATTGTCAATATCCTATAATCATGTTTGAAATTCTGTGTCATTTCTATTGCTCTCTATGCTGTTCTGTTTATGTACTTTTTTTTTTGTTATGTTGGTTTTTTTAAAATGAAAAACAAAACGTATATGTATGTATAAGAATAGCTGGAATGGGTATATTGCTATGTATGTGGTTTATTGGGAGCAACAGTCAATGCTTAAAAGTTTCATTTTTTTGCCCAATTTTACATGCTTGAATTTGGTAATTAGAATGACTGATCTGAAAACGATACACACTACAAGAACAATTGTTGAACTCCTACCATTTTGTATGGTGAAGCCCTGCATCATTTCCAATGCTTTTTTTTTAACATTATTTTATTTATTTATTTATTTGTTTGTTTATTTTTTACTTGTTAATGTCTTTGCTTGTTTGATCAATCTTACATTCTTATGTCTAATGCACTGAGCAACTTCGTTGAAGATAGCAGCATGTCATATAGCAACCACTGTGAATTTCTATAATTTTGCTTGAGGTCATGTATCATTTCTGATGTTTTTGTGTCCTTTTGACTTTGTCTTCATTGTTGTTTTGTTAGTTTTTTTTATTTTTTAAATTTAAAAAAACTGTAAAAAAAATTCTAAACATAGGTACTATAGTCACATTTAAAATGCCTAGAGGAAACCATAGGAGCACAGAACTTGTTTGTACTTTAATTGTACTGTAGCTGCCTTTCCAATAATTTAATTTTAATCAGTAACTTACAATTAAATACAGAGAGAGCTACATTTTTAAACTTAACTTTAATATGATAAATCTTATAAACATAAAAATCAATTGTTAATGAGAATTTCCTGAAAAGAATTCACATACATTTGGCAAATATTTGGGTTTTGTCAAAAAAAAATTCAAGAGTCTGACAGTTCCTCTTATCCATTGCTTCCAATAGTAAATAAACATAAGGAATTTTGAAAAAAGATATTTAAATTATATTAAATTATATTTAAAAATCTGGAGCAGCACATTTAACCCATCAAAATGTTTATGAATTTAAACCTACAATATTTAAAATATTTATTGTCTTTTATTCTTACTTTTGAATTTTTCAAAAACCTCCTAGAACCCTGAGCTTTTGTTTAACTCCTGTATCTGCCAGCTGTAATCAGGGATATAATTGCTGAACATCATCCTACAAAATGGAAATGTCTTTATTTTTGTACCTTCTTATTTTGATCTTGTATGTCTTTGAGTTCCTAACAAGGTATCCATCCAGTCATAGTTCTTTCTCAATTAACATTACCTTAACTTGTGGGTGAGGTCAGGGGTTAGCCTGACCTCAGTTAGTAATTGTAAGTTACTGAAAGGGTACTGCGTAGACATACTTGCACAAAGTTAAGAGCTGATTCATGAATAACTTGCCCTTCTTTCTTTATAATTCTTAAATACATTTCAAAGAAATGGTTTTCCTGGGACAAGGCAAAAAGATGTCAATCTTTGAGAGTTGAAATGCTTGTACTGTTTTCCTTTTTATACATTGAAATGGATGAGTGGTTGTAGAACATTTAATCTAGATAGCAAATATAATGATTATGCTAATTACAATGAGTTCTTAAGTAGCTCTCATTTTGAAAAGCTACACTGAAGTACTTGTCAATGTAAAATGAGTGTGTGAATCATGGGCAAGGTTTATTTTTATATGAAAAATTCACTTTAAAAATCCTAACAAAAAAAATCCTAACAAAATATTCTATAGTTTAAGACCAATTAAATGATAACTTGCAATTTGAATTATAAAAGTTTAGTGAGTCTATTTTTTATATTTGTTAAATGTTTATTTAGAGTGCTTTGTAATTAACATTTGCAAATATTTTTGAAAAATAATATTTGTAAATATAATGAGTAAAAATATTTGGGGAATATATCAGTTCAACAAAAGATCATCACTTGGCTGGGGATACAGCTCAGGGGCACAGTGCTGGCCTGGCAAGTGCAATGTCCTGAGTTCAATTCCCAGTTCAAAAAAAAAATCATCATTAAAATATATATTTTGATAAATAACATAAAATGATTATTACAATAATTTGAATTCAATTTTAAAAGTACTGTCCTCAGTATTATTGATGACCATGAATTTCTGTCCTTATTGAATTTATGATTTTTGTATTTATATCTTGACATTTCCAAAGATACAAGAAGGAAATCTGAAAAAAAAAAAAAAAAACCTCAGGAAGTTTAAATATGACCTTCTAAATAAATAATCCCAATTTTGTGATTTTATTATTTTATCAAACATATTTTATAGCAAGTCATATTCACTTAGTAAAAATGCACTTAGTAAACACATAATAAAAGTCCTAGTTTTGACTACTACTGCCACAAAAAATAAATTTAGTAAAATACAATGAAATAAAAAATTGAAACACAATTTGAAAGGCGGGGATATAGCTCAGTGGCACAAGTGCCTGCCTGGGAGGCACAAGATTCTGAGTTTGAGTCCCAGTACCAAAAAAACAAAAGAAACATAATTTAAGACTATACATCCTTAAAAACTGTATTCTTTCAGGGCATGGCGGTGCATACCTGCAATCCCAGCACTCAGGAGGCTGAGGCAGGAGGATCGTTGCAAGTTCAAGGCCAGCCTGGGCTACAAAGTGAGTTCAAGGCCAGCCTGAACTCCATAGCAAGACCCTGTCTCAAAAGGACAAAAACAAAACTTTATTCTTCAAATACTATAAGCATCAGTAGGACAATACCATGATTCATGAGGAAGATACTACTCTACAAACACCTTGCTGTGTACCAACCTTACACTAGTGTCACTTGCTAACCATTTTGTGTCTACCCCACTGTCCTGACAGCCTACATCTAAAATCTGAACAGTTTGAGTTGGGTAATGAAGCAGGTTACAAGCAATTATGTGGTGTTCGAAAGATAGAACAGAGCGCAGAGTAAAGGTGACAGAAGTACAAATGCACAGTGGATTTGGTGCATTTCTTCTAAAGCTGTGACAAAGGGTGGTGTTGAAATAGAGAAAAATATAGGCAGATTTGAAGACCACAAACAAAAACACCTGGAAATATTTGGAGACATCTTTATGCTCCATCAGCATGTGCATGGTGAGTTGAAAGCATACATTTTTTTTAAAGTAAAATTATATTATTCTTATTTATGAACATTCTTGAGTAGATCTATTTAAGTAGCTATCGATAATTCCAACAATTTAGGAGACTTTATTTGTTTAAGCAAGAACATGAAGCCCCTTGGAATATAGAAAATGCAAGAAAAGGAAAAATTTCTACTTTATTTTTGCATGACCAACAGTTATTGACTTTAAAGCTCTACAAATACAACTGGGAAAGTAATGTATTATAAAACAAATTTATATGAATAACAATACAAACTCCATACATTTATTAATAACAAATAGATGAAGTACGGCATTTAATGAGTAATACATATACTATGAAGCTTGCTTCAGAATGATAAATTTTCAAAATTTTCCATATTCACTACAAGATACAGAGTTATTCTAAAGGTAATAAAGCTTTAAGTCAGTAAAGTTACTTTTATCAGGAATTTCTAGGGTTGCTAACATTTTCTATCATAAATAATTAGGTTTAGTTCTAAAGTTTTTCTCATATTATTTTCTCAAAGAGAACTCTTCAAATTGTGTAAATACAAGGTAGGTTAACATAAACAAAGCATTCCTTTTGCCATAGGAATTGGTGACAGAAAAAAAATTGAGCCATATCAAAATTGTACTTGATAAAGCTTAAAATCTATTTGCAACATAATTCCTAGAATGTAAGAAATGAGAACATAGTTCCTCAATATTTTAGCATGAGCCTGCTATGATTGATAAAAAGGCAGGGTTCATTTTAATGGGAAAAAGCTTTAAGCATTCTATAAAAGCGAGTACAATAGAAGATTTCTTCCTTCCTCATTTAAATGCTAAGATATTACCACTTATAGAACTTTAAATATATTCTTAGATATATTATTGAGAATCTTCCAGGTATCAGGCAGTGTTAAGGGAATAATAAAGCAGCAAAACAGACCCACGTCTGTGGCTTGTATAGTTAACACGAATATGAACAAGAGACTAAAAATTAACAATAGTTTGAACTGTCTTACTTGTTTGCTAGGAATATATAGTTTATTAGAAAAGTTACTAAAATATACAAGACCATTCTTTAAGGTGACTGGTTGTAAGTCACTTCAAAAAACCCAATCATTTGTAAAACATACATTAAAAATAGTCTCAAAAATACCATAACAAAAATATAAAAAGGAACAAATGTAACCACGAATTGATATCATCTAGATATATACGTCCATGGATATAGACAGCAAAAGACTTGAAAATAGAAAAGATTTTGTTCTTGGAAATAAAGGACTTAACCCTTTCAAAATTATAGTCATTAAATTAAACTGCTCCAAACAGAATTAAAGATAATTCTATTGTTAACTTTAGGAAGTTGGATTTGAATAAATGTGAAATGTGTTTGAAAGAATAAACCTGTGAAAACAGATAAGAAAATGGAGACCAAAATGTAATGAGTATGTGGGGAGTGGTCTTGATCCTATAGATATTAAACTATATTATAAGACTAAGTAAAAATATCTTCAGAAGCAACACAGAACAAAAGAGAATAGTCATGAAAAGGCCCAATTAAACATAAGGATTTTAATTTTGTTAATTTTAAATTTAAATTTTAAATTAATTTTAAATTGTATTTGCCTCATTATCACTTCAAATGTATTGAAACTTTTTTTGATAAAAAGATTAGATATAATTGGCTACTAATTTGGAAAGGATGTCTATGAATCATTGCTTCCTTTAAATTCTAGAAAGAGTCAAGATTTAAATATTACCCCCTGCAAAAGCAAAACAAAAAAATCAACAGAGGAAATCCTACGAGGAGGTAAGAATAAATATTGTCTAACTGCTGGTTAGGAAGATCAAGGAAAACCAAAAATCACAATGTGGTCATATTGGAAAATCATGAGAA
Source organism: Chinchilla lanigera (assembly GCF_000276665.1). Taxonomy (NCBI): domain Eukaryota; kingdom Metazoa; phylum Chordata; class Mammalia; order Rodentia; family Chinchillidae; genus Chinchilla; species Chinchilla lanigera. The sequence goes on along the minus strand of NW_004955420.1, from coordinate 3,781,703 downwards.
TTTGCTGCACAAAGGAGCATCAGAAACATATTGAGTGGTTATTGTAATTTACTGAATGAAATCATTAATGTGTTGCTATAGCTTGTAGCTAGATGTCCTCCCAAAGCCTCAGGCAGTCATAGGTGGGGCTTTTTGAAGCTGGGTGGATCTAGAGTATATGTAAATGCAGGGATTGACTCTTGATGAGAAGCTAGGACTTACCGGTGTCCCATCCTGGATGTGAGTGCTACCCACCTGCAGACTGAATAGGATATAATGGAGAGAAAGAGGGCTGCTGCTGTTGCTTACTTCTTGCTGTCTTCTGCCTGCCATTAACTGTTTCTCCTATGTGATGCCACTCTGCCGTAATACCCTGCCTTGGAGCCAGCCAACTACAGACTGAAGGCACTACAAGCTGTCAGCCAAATAAACTCTCCCTCCTTTAACTTTGGTTGCTGGGAATTTTGTCTCAGCAATGAGAAAAGTCACTAAGATGTAAGTATAGTTATTACCATAGAGAAATGTACTACTTATATTATGTACAAATACACACACACACACACACACACACACACACACACATACACACAAAATGCAGTTTTATGTTGAATTTCCTATGACCATATATATACAAACCAAAGGATGGCTGTTTGAAAGATGGCCACCAAAACACATGTACTGCCTGCCTATGAACCTTTCACAATCTTCAGTATGTGTTATTCTGTATTTTGGGATTTTCTAGAACAAGTACTTATGTGAACAATAGGTAGATACATAACATCAAAACATATATATAAATAAATAGAAAATCTTATCTCAGATAAATATATTTTAGCGAACAGGACTCTTCCATTTGAGCTCAAATACACTGTAGTAACAATGAATAAATTGTACTTCTCAAAGAACACGTTTATTAAATAGAATTTTTCTTCTCATTGTATTAAACAATTGCATCACAGTAGAGGACCATGAAGTCCTCTTCGTCACAATTTTACATTTGAAAAAAGAACCTGAGGTAGTCGTATGTGCCACCTAAATTCACATGCGAGATTAAAGGCAGAGACAGAGTTTCCTTTGGTGCTCCTCTCACCACCCAACATTGCTCCCCCCATGTTTGCATCATTGTCTCTGTTCTTGACAAGGGACAAATAACTAGAGTTGGGTTAAGCAGTATTCTAAGACAGCACAACACTCTTACTTAAATGCACTGAATTACTAATTGTAAAGGATATTTAATATTTTACACACCATTGACTTTGCATAGTAAAAAAAAAATGGGATAGGGATATGGTTCCTTGGTACACCACTTGCCTGGTGTACACAGGTCCAAGATCGCATTGCAAGTACTGCCAAAAACTAAATAAATAAAAGGAAGGAAGGAGGAAATGAAAGAAGAAAAGGATAAAAGGAAGGATGAGGAAGAAGGAGGGGAAAAAGAAGAAAGGAGGAAAAGTCAGGGAAGGAGGATGGAAAGAAGGAATGAGATAAAGAAAGGAGGAAGAAAGGAAGGGAAGATTTTTCAAAAAATCTAAAAACATGTGACCCTTACTAATGTTGTTAGGTGTTTGGAAGTATTAAGATGGTACACCCAGTTATCTGAAAGTCTGTTGCTTTGTGTAACTTACAATATTTTAGATGAATGACTAATAATATGGAGGACGAGATTCTCAGTGAGTAAACACAAGATACAATTTGATAAACCTTCCATTCCTTAATGCCTTCAAGTTCAGTAGAGTCAGAAAAGTGACCAAGTGACATGAATTAAAATTAAGCGCCTGTCTATCTGCTATCCATGTGGACTAGGAGAGTAACGCAAAACAAAATAATGGCTTTATCAACTTGAGGGAAAAGATATAACAGTTGCCCCTTGCAACAGAATCATTTTTTCATTATATGGTAGTCTTTTTGCAAAGACTGCACAACACAAGTTGATTATCCATTTTCATAATGCCTGGGACAAAAAGTTTTTCAGATTCTGGAATTTTCAGGTAATGTAATATTTTCATATACATAATGAGTTATCTTGAGAATGAGACTAAGTCTAAGGACAAAATAAAAAAAAGAAGACAAAATTCATTTGTTTCATGTATACCCTACACACATAGCCTAAAGGTAATTTTGTTTTGTTTTGTTTTGTTTTGAGACAGGATCTCACTATGCAGTTCAAGCTGGGCTTGAGCTGACTTTGTAGCCCAGGCTGGTCTCAATCTCACAAGGATCCTCCTGCCTCAGTCTCCTGAGTGCTGGGATTACAGGGGTGCACCACCACGCCTGGCTCCTAATGCTAATTTTATACATTTTTAAAGCATCTGAATTTTGTCAGCCACTGGTCACTTGAGGATAGTTGTGGAATTTTCCACTGTAGTATCATGTTGGTGCTCACAAAGTTTCAGATTTCAGAGCGTTTTGGACTCGGATTTTTGGAGTAGTGAAGCCCAGTGTGCGACGAAATCTCTAATACTGAAGCCTATTTTTTAAAACATACCTTTCATCCTAGGAAAATATATGATGAGATGTATATCACAGTGTTAGACCTGTCCTGCATTTCTGATAAACTGTAAAAAGTTATGAAGTTTTCAATTCGTTTCTCATCTCATACAGCACTCAATTCCCACCACGCCTTATTCCTAGAAAATTATTTTGTAATTTCTTCTGAGTTTTGTTTAAAAATAAATGTATTTGAGCTAATTGTAGCTAATTTTTAATGTTAATAGATACTATTTAGTTTTGCAACAGCTAGAAAATAAAATATCTCACATCTCATTAAAAACCAATAGGAGGTAAATCAATTCACATAAAGATTAAATAAAAAATTAGCTGAGAAAATCAACAAAGCATTCCAAATTAAAAAGTGAATGTTTCTAGTTCAGTAAATGCAAGACAATATTCTGAAAGGCCTATTGCTTATTTCAAATGTTTCATTCCTTTGTAATTCAAGGTAAGAGGACATTATATTGTTATTATTTTTTAATCCTAAAAGCAATAGCATAGAATGACACTTTGGCTTTCAGAAAGATGACATTTTGTGTAGAAAGAAAATGTAATATAATTCATCCTATCGCTATCTTATGAGATAAATTACATGAACATCTCGGAGTGTTAAAATTAATTTTAAGATTGGCATGAAGATCAGTGGAACGGGGAACGTGATGATCTCAATTGGGGCTGAGTCACGGCTCTACCCCATGGCACAACCTTTGGAGTGTGCGTCGAAAATCTCTAAGGTCTACTTTCTGTGGGAGACTATGACACCTTCCTCACAGATATAGGATGGGTATTGGAGTTACTAATAGCTAATATTAATTTCATGCTTACTGTGTGCCAAGCATTCTTCTAGGATCTTTACTCTTATCAGTTAATTAAATTATCATACTAAATTAGCTACTGTAGTGATCACCATTTTATAGAAAAAGGAATAGAGGTTAACTTACATGCTCCAGGCTTCATGGCTAGTAATTGGAGAATCTGTGTTCTGAAACCAGGTAGTAGAGCTGCAGAAATCATGTTCTGCCATTAGTGCGACAGCCGGCAGAGACTAAGTGCTGAGTAGAGGAGAAACTTATACCCTCGCTTGTTATTTACTCCCTCCGTGAGACTGGGAGCTTCCTGAGAACAAAACTCCCCTGCTTTTGAGTGATTTTTTATTCACTTATTTGACATTATATTCACCTAACTTGTTCCAAAATCTTAAATCTTGAATTATACAAATAAATAGTGATGAATGTAAGCTTTTCTACTGTCCTTTCACTGGTGGAATGAGAAGAAAGTAACAATGATTCTTAATGGGAATAATTTCTATGATTAAATACATTGTTACTTTTAAAACATTTCCCTCCATAAAGTCAACTCTGTATTTTGAATATATGCAAAAAAGTACAAGGAGATGAATTAATAATATAATGAATATAATGTAGTTTTTTTAATACTGAAAACAATTTTCAGGAAAATTTAAAATAATATAATAATACAACCTTTCAAAAATCTTAATGGATTAAGGAAAAACTTTAGAGTTGGAATATTTAATACAGATGGAGCAGTGACCTTTGGAATCATGTCTTTGAAGAACTGAGAACTTATCAATGTGTTTTCTCTTTGTATGTAATTTTCATTTGATATTTAATATTTATAAATCCATATCATCTTAAAGATATGAGAAAAATGCATTGTGAGATCTAAGAAATGTCTAAATATTTCAGCAAAAAATAGAAAGAGGAAAACAAAACCATTCTTCATCAGTTGCCCTCTTAGAATGCAGTCTGAAGATAACTTTCGAACAACATTTTCATTGCACACTTTTTAGAAATAAGAACATATTTAGCTATCTTTGGTGAGTTCATCATTTCAAACATTGTTCTTTAAGCATTTAATCAGATGAAAGAGTACTGTGCATGTAAAAAAGGCACCTTTAATATACTTTTTAAAGCTGCTTCAGAATATTGTTAAGCATCATGGAACACTTAACATTTTGTTTTCTTATTTATGAAACAGTAAGAAAAAAAGTTTTAACTTTAGACCTAGTGACAATGTTCATCCACTGTTCATGTAGTTATAAAAGGAAAAATCTCCATTTAGAGGGCAGAATAATACTTTGGTGTCGTTCAGTGATATGGAGTATGACATGAACACAGAGTGACACATTGATACAAGGACTGTGAGCACGCTTAATTCACTTTACCCTGGAGCAAATTATTTAATCTTCCCCTGTCTCAATTTCCTTCTCAGTAAAGTAAAACATAATGATCAGTTTCTCCCCAGCAGGATGATCTATGATTCACTCACAGACATTTGTGGAATAGGGTTTGGGAGGGCAGATGGCACTCAGCCAAATCAGATCCTCCATCTCTCCAAGTCAGAGTCCTGGGTGGAGCATTTAGAGAATTAAGAAACTTGGGACTTGGTCTGTGGGATCTTCATCAATGTATCATTTTTCCTGACCCCTAGTACTCCCAGTATTCTGTATGTCTGCCCTTCCATTCTATAACACTAGAGAATATGTCCCTTAGAAATGTTCTCAAAACACTAGGGTGAGCTTACCTAATACAGAAGCATTGAAAATCGGGTCACCTATCATCTCCTGAGAGTATATCACTGCAGGCCCAAGAATATAATACATAAATAGTGAGGAGAGTCATTTCTGCCCAACAAAGATGTACTTGGTAACACCAAGTATAGCTTTAAATGCAGAATTTGGAAATTAGGGCTCACTTATACTAGAATTCATGTTAGAATTTTTAAAGTATCTGTTATTTAATAACATATTTGTACTGTGATAGGAACATAGCATAACTCCTGCTTATCAAGAAAATTACCATTCTATCTGTCCTTGGAATTACTTATTAAAGGTGGAATTACTGTTAAAAAAAGGAAAGAAAATTACCATTCTAGAAGGGAGTGGTAAATAGATGGTAAGAAGATAGTTATACAATGGAGTGTTAATGCTATGATATCAATAAATGTTTCATTTTTAAAAAATCTTTTAAAACTAAGCACTAAGTATTACTAAAAAGCACAACATTCAACAAAATTGGATTCTAATACTATTTCTTCTACTGAACTAGATGATTTTTCTTTATGTTCCTACCCATTCAAATGTTTTATGTATCCCATTAAATTGCTCCTGGAATTATCTATCTATCTACCTATCTTTCTATCTATCTATCTATCTATCTTTCTACCATCTATCTCCTCTATTATTGACATATGGAAATATTTGAAAATATTGAATTATTTCTATGTAATAGTAGAATTTTCTCAATAGATTAATATATCATAGGGTTTGTTTTTCAGTTTTTTTCTTTGTATTTGGTGTTTTCCAGGGATCATTACTGCTATAGTAGAACACAGAAGATGGTCTATCGGCTTACCATGTATTGCTGGTTCAATAAAAAACAGTCAAATTATAATTGATAATGTAATAAAACTGCAGGGTCTGACCATGAAGCCCAACCCATTTCACACATTATGAGCTCTTTAAAAATATCTGTTCCATCATAACTTGCCTTGCAAGCCTGTTAATATTTTGGACTATGTTGTACAATTCCTACCAGAATTGCGGAAACATGCAAATAAAAAACTGAAGCATCAGATAACATTTTATGGAAACCACTTAATTTTTAAATTATTGATAAAATATTCTTCTCCCTAATCCAGTGATCTTTGACTGAGTCCCACTTCTTTCTTAGAGATAGTATATTAAGTGCATATTTTACCAGCAAAGAACTTACACAGATCACAAAATAGTCCTCAATTCTATCTCAAAATATTCTCTGCATTATAACTGCTGTTTATCTTAAACTTTTAGACTGGGGCTGGGGATTTAGCTCAGTGGCAAAGCGCCTGCCTGACAAGCTCAAGGTCGTGAGTTTGATTCCTGGTACCTGAAGAAAAACAAAAACAAAACAAACAAACAAACTTTTAGAGTAAACCCCTGGAATCATAAACCATTTCTTTTCTGTCTCAACACCGGGAAACTATACCTGAGGCTCAATAAAAGTTGTCAAATTAATGAGAACGATGATAAACCACGGAAAATCCAGCCTAGAATTTTTACTTTATTAAAGAAATCTTCACAGTGACATAATCCAAACATTATCAATTCTCCTCTTAATGATTTTCAGAGCCTAAGTCAAGGAATGTAAATGTAAAGACAGTTGAAACCATTAAAATCTGTATTCCTCCTCTGAGAAGTTTGAGGAAAAATGTTGTGATTCTGGACTTCTGTACTTCGGCTTCTTCCTCACCTTTCATTTTATTTTACCCCTTACACCTTCCCTTATCCAAATCTCACCCACCATTGTTTTGTTTTCCTTTTTTAATTTCTCTTCTAACACTTGAAGCAGAACCCTATGAATACCTTCATCCAGAAAAATACGCACATCCCCCAATAAATAAAAATGAAACAGGCTGAAAACATTTCCTCAACTGTTTCCCCTCAAAACAGCAACTTCACTCCACTACCAAACTTCTTGAAAGAACAAGCAGTAAGGGCTGGGCTTGCTTTGCCATTCAATGTTTATTCCTTGTTTCTCATGGGATTTCTGGCCTTAACATTCTATAAACAACCGTGTTTCCAAACGTCATCTATGACCTTCAAAGTAGCCAATGTTTCGGCATCACCTCCCGGGAGAAGGAACTGCGCTCCCCTTCATCAGATCTCGTGCTCTCGCTCTTCCCTGTCCCTTCTCATCAGTGCTGTGCTCTGTTTACTGACTCTGATCCAACTTCTTCCTTACAATCCCTGTACTTTGACAGATTTTCCAAAATTTCTAACTGTGCCATATCACATTTCGATCTTTAACTTTTTTTCCTTAGCAGTTTTATTTGTACTGGAAACTTCATCTATGTCTTGTATGGATGCCACCCAAGTGTACGTCTTCAACCAACAGCTCCTCCCAGAACTTTGTAGCAGTTTTGCAGCTGGTCAAGGATATGACATCATTGTCACGTCACTGTCTTATTATAATCATAATAATATGTAATAATTCACTGCTTTTTATAATCAAAAATACATGAATGGCGGAACTCAGTCTCAGCCTCCATGAACAAACTCCTGCAGCCATACACACTTTACTGTGCCAAGACAAGTCAAAGGAACAATTATTTTGCCTATGTTTACAGCGATATCTATACACCCCAAGTCAAATATCACTCATCTGTAATGATTTCCCGATAGTCTGTACGTAAGACTGCATGTTACAAATTGTTATGTCTAATTTATACATTCTCCTCACGTGTAGATTATGTGATAAAATTAGATACTCTTCCTCATAAATACACATATGGTATATGTGTATGTATATATGTGTATGTATGTGTTTGTACATATAGCTGTATATATGTTTATATATGTATATATGTGTATGTATATGTGTGTACATATAGATGTATATGTATGTATGTGTGTATATGTTAATGTGTATACATATGTTATGGTTTGTGTCTAGATGTCTCCCCAAAGCCTCATGCAGTCATGGGGTGGACTTTTAGAGTTTATGATTGATTCATGGTCCAGTGTTGGAATTATGGATGTGAGTGCTACACCTGCCCTGGGGCAGGTAGTTTGCATACAGTGTAAGAGAGGGAAAGAGGCTGTCTGCTACCCCTCCTCCCTTTTGCTCTTGTTACTTTGCTGTGTTCTGCCATGAACTGTTGCCCTCAGCAATGTGCTACTCTGCATCAGAGCCAGTCAGCTATGGACTAAACCCTCCACAAACTGAGCTAAATACACTTTTCCTTCCTTAATTCTGGGCATTGGGTATTTTGTCTCAGCAGTGAGAGAAAAGCAACCAAGACAATATACATATATATGTGTATGTGTGTGTTTATATATATAAACCCACACAAACACACACACACACACACACACACACACACACACACACACACACACATGGTACTTTGGAAAAGTCTTAAATACAACACCCAAGTAGAAAAATTGAGATATTTTCCAATAAAAAATCAATAATAGTTCTTAGGGTCAAGTACAGATTTACCACTAAGTTTCTTTGATATGTTAATTTTGTAATTTATAAAATGACACAGTGGATAGGGCAGAATCTGTGGCTCAGATACTCTTTGTTCACAATCTATATCTATCACCTTCTAATTCTATGAATATTTCAACTCCTTTACATTTTTCTAAAGTTCAACTGCTTTATCAATTATGTCTGGAAAGTAACAGTACCGTTGTTAATTGTGTTCATAGTACCACATTTCCTGTTGGAGTCCAGGAATTTTGTCAGATCATTGGAATTTGCTACTCTTCAATTGTCCCTTTTTAGGTGCTTTAAGCATGATTTACATAGGCTTTTAAAGTTTAAAGTGTATCCTGCTTTTAAAACATTTCAGAAGATGTTTTAGGGTTTCAGCTTGCTATGAGTTGTCCTCACTAATCACTGGATAAATTTGTTTTATGAAAACATAGTCTGATATGTACATAAGAATTATAAATTTCCCTAAATTAAATTTGAAACTAAGAGTACAAAAATGAAAAAAAGGGTAATGGCTACTATTACTATTATCTTACATGAGCTTAATAAATTGAGAAAGAATGACGGATATTTCTTCTACTTACATTGACCAAAGTTGAAGTTATTGGTATTAATTCCAGTCTGAAAAGGAAATAGTCATGTAATTTAAGAAGTTTAAAAGCAAGCCTGATTTTCTCTTTAAAATTTGGCTTTTGATAATACAAATGACAAGAGAAATAGCTTCTTGCATAACAAATAATGCAAACATTCTAATATTTGAACGGAATGAATCAACAAGAAGAAAAAACAAATTTCACTATCCTTAGGACTTTTTATGTGAAGCATCAGTCAAGACTGGAAGGCTTGCTCATCATATTTTTATTCACACACTCTCAGGATTCCAAACATAGGGACAAATTTACTCTATGAGTATAGAATCCATTGCCTCAGCAATCATCAGTCCCAATTTTTTTTCTCTCTCTAAGCAATTCAGAAGTTCCTCAAATATTCAGAAACTCAACAAAAATCATTACCCACTTTTTTGTTTTACAAATTTTATAGAAAAGCAGCATTCATCTGTTCATTCATTCATCAAGCATTTCTTAAACCGTCTTATGTGAAAGGCAGGGACTCAGAGGCTGAGAAAATAACACCCAATCAAACAGATAAATTCTCAGTTCCTATTAAGGATATTTTGAGTGGAATGGATTTAAGATTAAGGTTAGTAAACAACACTTACTGCTTTAAAGAAATAATTGATACTTGCAATAGTATCACTTGATAAATGTGATAAACTCTATCAGTAACTAAACAAACCACTGTATAAAGACTAAATGTTAACTTCTGCGATAAAATATTTCAGTAAACCTGCAGCTGAGCAAACAAAAAGCAATGCAAATATGATAAAATGTAAGTTATCCAAACTTTAGGGATCATTATTTTATACAGTAATTCACTGAGCTTACTCTGATGCTAAAATAAAGATAAAATTTTGTGTTCATGTAGCAAATTATCAAAATGTTTCAATTTTCAAGTCAAAAGAGCACTTTGACTAGGTTATATGTAGGTAAGTTTTCACACCAAGCCAAATGCTTAGGTAAATGAAACCGAGTATAAAGAAACATGCTTTGACCTGGGAATAAAAATTTCGTTATTCCCAGGCATTTCTGTTATTCTCAGCAATTTTGTTATTCCCATATTAAATAATTTATCAATTAGCAAAATTAGATTAGTTCATTTTTTCAGTTGTAGGTGTGCCATGTGAAATATTTCAAAATTAGAAGTTGGTATAGTGATTTTTGAAACGAGATAACAATTTCAGATTAGGAACACTTACGCTCAAGAATTGCATGCGTTCTCCGCCTCCTTCCCCCGTTCCTCCCAATGCACACAAAGGCACATGCATACACTTTGAATTGCTGTTCTTTCATATTTTTGCACGGTATTGCAGTAAACAATAATAGAGATACAAGTAAATATTAAAATATCCTGGGAAAATATTCTGAGAACAATTTGTTATAAGCAATGCAAGGACACTAATGAGGATTATTTTATATAGTGAAATTTGAGTTTCAACGTTCAGCATGTCTCTGGGCTAAAACTCAGAAACAAGAGTCTGCTTGAAGTGTTAGTTGTGCCTTTTGCTCAATTTACTGTATGTTAATAGATGCAATTATGGAAAGAGAGGTTTCTCAGTGTCTTCAAAAACTTTTGTAATAGATATTCTTTTAAAATGTAGATGCTCATAAGCAGAGTCTACATTTACTATCTTAAAATAGATTTCCCTTTATGGTATAATTTTTATGAGGAGTGCTTTAATACAGATACGTTCTTTTAAAATAATTAAAATGTTTTTTAAAATTAATTGAAATGTATAAATTTGCCTTTTTATTATGATTGCTAGAAACATCTTTTTGTGTAAAAAATAAGACAACTACAGTCTGAGCCTGCAAGGTGATGAATTAAAAATGAAAATGGTATATTCTGCTTCCTTTTTCTTATCATTTTTATGTTCAGTTTGGGAAAAAAGAACAAAATTGTTTCTTCAACATACAATTTAAAAATTACTCAGCCCATTATGTAAATATGTAAATGGGATTAAAAAGCTCCAAAGGAGATATTGACATTTATTTTGTAAATATATTTTATACGATTTTCATAACACATTATATTGTTTTTCAAAAATGAATATCATGTTACCCTGTAGATCAATATGGGGTTTCTAGATCAATTTAGTAAGTAATTATATATTCAGGATCCCTTTCCCCATGTGATCATTATCATTTTGTTGATGGTCTCAGAAAAATCAAACTAGAAATAATCATTTTGTCTTGAAGTTACAAGAAATGCTGTACTGTTCTAACTTTTGATACTACCATTAGGACTGTACAATACTGTGTGAATGTAGGAAAATTATGATAACTGGACAGTGATGAAGATATGAAAATTTTTTTTTTTTTCAGAAAGAAGAAGTCAAGTTTGAAAAGTCTAGGCTTTTTCATAAATTATAATAGCACTTTAAAATGTGAAATTACAAAGTCAATTAAATTTGTGTTGCCTGGAATGAGTTGTTAGAAAAAAATCAATGAAGCCATAATTTCTTTTTTTTTTTTTTTTTGGTTTTTCTCCGGTACTGGGAACCAAACTCATGACCTTGCGCTTGCCAGGCAGGCGCTTTTGCCGCTGAGCTAAATCCCCAGCCCCAAGCCATAATTTCTTTATCCTAGTTTATATTATTCCATTGGTGAGCATATATAATTAGGATTTTACATGCTTTTCTTCAAAAAGTAAATTATGAAATCCTCTGACTTGCATGTAGAGTAAGATCAATCAATAATTATATGATAATTATAAATGACTTTTTATTATATTGTGATTATTAGTGCCATAGTAATGCTTGTAAAAATAATAGCTACAGGAGTTTATTAGCATTAACACTTTAAAACAATAATCTATGTCTTATAAAAGATGTAGGTCATCATGAAATTTTCATAGTGGTTGAGACGATGTGATGGACATACCAAATCATTCTAGAATTTTAATATCTCAGATATTCACCATGTTATATAATTATGCTTTAAATTTATCTTAAACGTGTGAACTTGTATTTCTATCCTAAGGAGGATCTGGTTGCAAATTTAGCTGGGACATGTGGCAACTCAGTGGTGATATCCTTGCTAACATCACAGTCTCCGACATTCCATATCAAATCAGAACAATGGATGATGCCTTCTTTACCATCATTACTGTGAGGTTGTAAAGACAAAGAGAAATAAGAACTGTGAAAACAATGCAAAGAGTATCATGTGTTTTCTTTTTTGTTTTGTTTTATCTTTTCATTTTGATAATTTTAATTTTATTAGTATGTGTTCACACTGCATAATGACTACATTCATCCTGGGGTTTTGGCACATGTATGAAACACATCTTAATTCTTTTTTCATCCCCTTGCTGTTCCTTCCCTTCCTGTTTCATTCATCTTTTGGTCCCTTTCCTTTTTATAAACAGGGAGATTGATCTTTTACTAAAAGGGAATGTTTGTTTTCTAATTTTCATAAATCCATTGATTTATGTTTATTCTGTCTTAAATTTATTTTCAAGATTCCACAACTGCCTACCTTATCTTACCTTCTCTTAAGGAAACATCCAGTATTGATAGATTTTTATTTATAACTTTCATTAAATATTAAAAGCATTGAGCTTAGGCATGTATTGTATCCAAATGTTATTTAGAAATTTATTGGAGATAGGAGATGGCATACGTGGTGTGTGTGTGTGTGAGAGAGAGAGAGAGAGAGAGAGAGAGAAGGGACAGATTTCAGAATGGATGTTTGAAGTATTGAATGTACTGTATTTATTACATGTAATGTATATAACATGGCTCAATGCATGATTTATTAGCATTAAAGTGAATATCTCTGTGATCAAAATATTATTGATAATAAATTGTTTTCAAAAAAGTATTTAGGCCCTAAATTTGGTTGTAGTGTAAGTTACCACACAATGAATATTTTGGCAAGAGAAATGTCCACTATCAACTGCAAAGTGAAACAGACTGTTTATTGAGATGTTTCTCCTCTTTCTGACCTTGGATGTGCACTATACATATTTAATATTTCTTGTATGACACAATGAAGACACAACAGCTACATCTGAAAGTAAACATTTTTAAGCAAAGTGTAAAGCAAAATAAGACAATTATGTTAAAATATTTATGCTTGTCCATCTCAGAGTCAACTGTCATTATCAATTTCAGGCAAAATTATGATTATAGAAAAAACAAGCACAGTAGGGAAAATTTTATGCATCATTATGGAATATTTCCCCCTGTTATATATATATATATATATATATATATATATATGCAGATTATTAGTTGTCGTACAATGTGGGCAATCATGTCCTGCCAGAAATAGACAGCCCAATATGTTCCTTACTGACAGAACAATGGATGTATTTCAGGTTTGTTGCTGGCATGATAGATAGCACAGAAATATGCATCATCTTCAACTCTATAGGATTTTTCCCCTGCCACATCCTCTGCTCAGTTCCATAAATATTCTCCTTATCTTTGATAAAGTCATCAAATAGTGATAAACACAGTTTAGCACAGTAAGAGGAGGCAAGAGCTTTAATGTCAGTAGTTTTGAGGTTAATCATCAGTGATGCCGTCTACTAATTTTACGAACATACATATGTTCCTTAATACCAATCAGTTTCTTCACTCAATTTCATTTAGTATAAGAACTAAAGGAGATAATACATATCAAGTTTGTAGCACGGTGTTTGAAGAAGACAGTTTGTCCTGTCTATTGTCATTATTATTAGAGAATTTCGAAGAATTTCACATGATTTGAAATGTGAAAGTTTACTAAATGCTGCCTTAATAAGTGAAAAAATTGCACCTACTTTCGAGAGAATAACAACATTACGAGAAGTCATTCTTTTCTAAGTAAGTATTGAAAGGAATACAGTAAATGTACAACAAAACATTAGAACTAGATGAGCTGATTGTAAATTGTAAATGAGAAAATAACACATGAGAAAGACTATAATTTTTCAAAACATGAAATGATAAAAAGCAGGGGACAGAGATTTCCAAAATCAAAAAGCTAAATGAATTAACTAAATTTGGAATGAGTATATGAATATATAACCAATCTAAAAGGTAGGATATAAGGCCCATAATACAATGTTTGTGAAAATAATTCATATTTGGACTACACAGTTAACATTTAAATTAGCGGGAAATAGATGGGTGAATTAGTAAATAACATCGTGTTTCCTATGCAAAGAAAGCATAATTTTCGGTAATAAAGCCTTAATTCTTATTTTTCATATATCAGAGTAAACCTCATTTCCTAGGTATATATATAGATCTTGGAATAAATATGTTTAGTTAAAAAGTAAGTGATGAAAGAGATTATTTTCAAAAGTAGTCTTGGGTAATTTGAAAAGCCCATATGAATTTCTGAAGCAAAATATAGAATGCTGAGATCATAAAGGAAAAAGATTTACGACGGACTACATAAAAATTTTAAATTCCTACATGAGAACATATGCCATAAAAAGTAAAAGGTAAAGAATAAACCATCAGTACTTGAAGCATAGGTAGACATAGGAAAAATGCAGTTATTTAGTACAGAAAATTTTTATTTTGTAAAAAAACATAAGTGTAATTTTAAAATCAACAAAAGTTAAGAATTAGCAGTCCAAGGAAGATTAAACAATCTTAAATTCTATATTACCAGGTAGCTTCCTCATAATTAAGCAAATGGAAATTAAAATTGAGATCTGCATAACTAATCAAAGTGGTGAGATGCCCATGATTTCAAAATACACATTGGAAGGGTTTGAGGAATTAGGTAATCTCATATCTAAAAGTGTATAAATTGGTTCTACTGCTCTGCCAACACTTTGCAAATATCTATAAAAATTTTCATTGAACATATGCCATAATGCAGTAAGCCTCTTTGTAAAAGTTTATCCTACACTTGGTAGTTAATATATAAATATATTTAAATCATAATTGCAATAGATAAGAAAGCTTTTTAATTCACTGTTTTGTAATAATATGAAATATAAATTTCCTCACTTGTGTGGAGGGAAGAACTGGATTGAATTTATGAAGATTAAATATTTTTTAGTACCAGAAATTGAACTCAGGATTCAATTTGTGCTTGCCAGGCAGCACTTGTGTAGCTCAGCTACATCCTGAGCCCCTGGATTGAATTTATTGTACTAAATTTATGCTGATTAGGAAAATAAAATTTCCAGTATAACTTCACTGGGAACAGTTTACTAGGTCAATGTGTGTACAAAATGTCATAATAAAAAAGGCACTAATGTTGCCACTTGAGAGGAGATGATGAACTTAGAGTATAACAGGAAACTGATATTCCTCATTCACATTTATTTATCATTTTTATGGATTGTTTTTAAAATAAAAATTATTCCATTTCATAATATGCTTTTTATGTAGGCTACAGGTGACTTTTTATACTTTCCTAAGAAAATGTAATAAATAAGAAAAGACTAGTTTTGTTAAGTAATGATTGCCTTTTACATCTTGAATAGTCTTGTTTTTTAAAGGGAGGTACTTCATGATTTTTTTTATTTTAATGTTTATATACACTTTTCTAGCAAACATCAACCTCAAATAGAGAGACTCCTTTTTTCAAAGCTAAAAGTTCCAGACTTGATGTAACTAAAGAATGGCATGAAATAACGCATAATGATCCTGCATTTGTGTACGAAACTTGGGGAAGAATGATGTAGTAAAACATACTCCCTCTCTCTCCTGCTGCCTCTACCTCTGCTTCTGCTTCTCCTTCTCCTCCCTCCACGTAAGGGAAATTTTCAGTATCAATTGCATATTAGATATGTGTCAGAAAAATATGAGAACTTTAGTGTTTCAACAGTCTGGAAGACTCACTTTCTTTTAAGAATAAGGTAGAGTGCAGACATAGCTTTATGGAAAATATTAATAATCAAAGACAGTCTAACTGTTCAACCTCTAAGGTAACTAAGAAAAACACCTGAGAAAGACAATCCAATTTCTCTCTAGATTATGTATATATCACTTTTCCATTGCAATCAATACTGTGTCGTAGGAAAATCCAGTTCCAGATCACAAGATAAGCTTTAAAACATTTCTGACTGAAGTTTTTATATGATATGAAATGGATTAGAAAGTCATGCAATGCAGATAACTGTCATAAAGAAAAAAAATTCCATTTTCCACTTAACGTTTAAAAAATTTAGCTTTCTGCACAATTAAAACACTGTACTTTATTCTATTTGAAGTTTTATCAAGCCGTTTATCCCACTTTAGACAACGGCACCATCCAATGACCACGCGAAGGTGGTATCTGAGCCTAGAGACCCGGAGCCCAGCTGCTGTCAGCCCGTTGCGGCCGCTATGCTGACTGACAGATGTCCTGAGAAATGCCGGAGACATCTGATTACCTCATTCACTATCTTCTAACATAGTCCTGATGAAAATTTGCCCTGTGAAGCACACATTTCTTTAAAAATTATACTCTGTTTACCTCGTCTTTAAATGTAAAAAATCTGTGAAATCAGAATGGTTTTGCTTTAAAATAACAAGAACTGAGGGGCTGGGGATTTAGCTCAGCGGCACAGTGCCTGCATGGCAAGCGCAAGGTCGTGAGTTCGATTCCTGATACCGGAAGAAAAACAAAACAAAACAAAACCAACAAAAAAATAAGAACTGTATGTGTGGACAGGCAATACATTACTAAATGAAAATTTTTTCTAGGTTTTTTAAGGAAATTTCAAAATGTTAGTTTTAAAGGGGGATAATAATGGTGACCCAGTTGAAAATTATAACATGATATCAAAAATTAAATGATCTCCCCATTCTTATTGAAGAAGCCAGAAGTTAAGAATACTATTTATTGAGGTTAATCCATGCTAGTCTCTTTTGGAAGTACTGAACTTCAATCCTCATATGGAACTTAGAGTAAATATTTTGCTTGGGAATACAAGGTGAACACAAGTTATTCAAATGTTACTCCAATGTTAGCTGTAATGACCAACACTTATATGTCGTATATGCATATGATAATTTGTAATTAGCAATATTTTTGTACACAATGTGCAAGATATATGAATAACATCAGCATAAATTATTGTGGTTCTGGAAAAGTATAGTTTATTATTCACTAAATTACAAATATGCCAAATGCCATAATAGAAAAATTTTTAGATAACTGTTTCATTTAATAGATGATTTGAATTTTCTCAATATTTTCTACCTGTATGGTGTCATCATATTTTAAAAGACCTTAAAGCAACCATGTGTTCTGAATAAATGCAAAATGCCAGTCTAGTTTGTTGGAAAGGGCATAGAAATGAGAATCATATATTTTCAAGAGGCTCATTTCATAAATAACTTGCCTGTTGTGCACTGAAATTAATGCTGTAGGCATATCAAACCATGAACCTATTGTGTAGTATAGACCCATTTTGTCATTTTGATGGTACAGATTCAAGTACAGCAATCTTCTTTCCTCTCTCTGCCTCACTGGCTACATGACTTCCTTTAGCTCAGACTACAGCGAAACAAACACTTGAATGTCATAAGTTATGACTGCCTGAGAACTGAATGGGAATCCTAATAACTGAGCTCTGAAATTAGAGAATTGTAAATCTCAATGAATAGAGGTAAGGCTGTATACATAACTTAGTGTAATAAATAGATATTCCTTTAACATGCCCAGACAAGTCCAAGTAAATATAATTTAAATGCATGGGAACATATTGATAAATTGATGGAATGTAAAACCTGTTACTAAATCACACACCCCACCCCTATTAATTCTATGACCTGCTGAAACACACTTGATAAATATTCCAGCAACCCAATGGGCCATCTTGGAATCAACTAGCTATTTAATGTAGGTTAAAAGAAAACTTCACAGATAATATCTTAAACATTATAGATATGAGTATGCGTAAGGTCAAATATTAAATAAGAAGAGTTTAATGTTAACTGTTAGAATACTAATGGGCAGGAATATGAACAGAAATTTTAATGGAAGGGGGCTGAAAAAAATCAGATTTACCCTACCAAAGCATAGATATTGATCAGAGGGCACAAACTTTCAGTTACAAAATGATTAAATTCTGGAAATCTTACATAAACCATTCTGACTATAGTTAAAAATCCTGTTTATCTGAAATTTAATAAAGGAGCAAATCCTATTTTCATCCCATATACACTCTGTAAGATGATAAATATATTAAGTAATGAGTATGTTAAATACTTTGTGATAATCTGTACACAACATATTTGCATATCAAATTATCACACTAGATACCTTAAATATATTTTATTTGCCAATTATTTTTAGAATGAATTTATTTCTGCTAGTCATGTATGTAGTGATTAAGATATTTTTCTCTCCAGCCTGACTTCTCTCCTGAACTCCAGAATTCTGCTTGTAATTGCACTTCTGTGTCAAGAGGAAATCTATATGTGCATATCTAACATGCATTTTAAATTTCACACATTCAAAACTGAATGGCTATCTTTACACCACAAAATTACTCCTTCTGTAGTTTTCTCCTTCTTAGAATATAAAATTACTATCTTGCAGCGGCTAAAAGCAGAACCCTTGAAACCCTTTTAGACTAATCTAAACCAGCCTTCAATTCCTATAATGTCTACCTGCAAGGCATCCAGAATACAATCACTTTTCACTGCCTCTACACTTACAACTTCATCTAAATGGCCATCGAACTGGGCCTGGGTTATTGTAGTAGCCTGCCTACACTATACTCCCTTCCAATATAGTGTCAACACAGAAGGCCAAGAGACTACTGTTCAGAAGCAACTCAGGACATAGAATTATTGCTCCAATCCCTTCAATGCCCTCCCATATTACTCAGAAAGGAAAAGAAAGATCAAATTCTGTCCCGAACCAGTTTTCCATCACTTGTTCCCATTCGCCATGGTCTATCTGACCTCATCTACACGCCAAGCTGCTGTTTCTAAATTATACCACTCCCTTTCCTGGCTCAATTCCTTTGCATTTCCAATTACCTTAATCACTTTTGTTCCAGATACTATGGACTTCCCTCTTCCTGCTATTCCTACCTTATAACAGTGTGCTACTCCTTTCAAATTCCCCATCTACCAACCAAGATTTGTTTTTCTCCTCAGCAAGTATCACTGTCAAACACATTCTACATTTTACCCACTTGTCAATGACCTTTCTCTTCTCACTAAAGCACCACATGATACAATATAAGTTTTTAATCTTTTGTTCCTAATGATCACAGTACCTGGAACAGTATTACAATGGTGGAGTAGTCAGTGAATATGCATGGGTTAAATACTGAAGTAACCTTACTGCCTCGGACAAATAGTACTCACCTGTCTTTATCATTTAAAAGGGGACCTCTGCTTGTTCATATAAACTTTCTATCTAGTTTTTCATATCTGAAGTTCTTAAAAGAACCTACAAATATATTTAAGTCATGAAAAATATTACTGCATTTGTATTATGCAAAGAAATTGGCAATATTTAAAGCAATAAAGTCTAAATAAGTATCTACAGGATGTTATAGCATCTCAAATTATGCCATTATATGTCCCAAAATAATTTTAAGCCATATGAATAAAACAAATCATTCAAGAAAATTCAAGACTTTGAGAATTCTAAAGCATATTTAATTTTGTTCTTTAAATGAATAAAATATTAATTTAATGATAGTTAATTTTATCAATCAACTTGCCTAAGCTAAGTGATGCCCAGAAAACTAATAAAATATGATTTCAGGTTTTATCTGAGATAACATTCTGAGGGAGAGTAGCATTTGAATCAGAGAACTGGGAAAAGAATATCTGCCCTCACCAGTGTCAGGGGTCACCTTCCAAACTGTTGAGGGCTTGGATCAAACAAAAGGGCAAAGGAAGTCTTCTGAGCCAGGTTTTCTAGCTTCTGCTCAGCATCAGAACTCTTGACCTCAGTCATCATAATAAAACTGAACTATGTGCCCAATGCTCCTGATTCCTCTGGTCACAAATGGCAAACTGGCAGGATGTCTCCGCCTCCACAGTCCTGTGAGTCAATCCTGCAGTAAATCTCATTCCTTCAAGCACATAATAGGTGCTGTCACTTTGTTTTTCATGACTCCAAATTTTTGGTACAATCAAATTTGTTTATTATTGCTTGGTTCTTAATTTCAGTTCTTGTTGTCATGCATCGCTTAGTGCTTTCTGAGTTTACTGACCCTAAAATGACCAGATGATTCACATTCTTTTTGTATTTAGAGCTATTGGTGGGTTCCAAATATGAAAGGAAAAGGATTAAGTGATGGAGGAAAGGGGGAGGGAGGAGAGAGGAAGAGACTCAAAAGGAATTAAGATCTATTGTGCATATAGCGTACATAGCAACTCCCCCTGAAGAATGCTATGATATGTACTGCACACATGTCAAAGTAAATAAATATGTACATACATACATACCTTTATTTATCTATATCCACTACAATCCCTACATCACCATTCAGACTTTGCATAAGTGGATTTTACCTTCATCTCCAAATTCACCCCTGCCACTCCACTCTTATTACACTATGATTTAGTGCTACAATACTAACTGGTTTTCTGTAGTTTAAATACCTACAACAGAAAGAACTTGACACTTTCTAGTCTTTCCTCCATGAAGGCAAGATCCCCGTGTGAACTTCTGGATAAGCTGACTCCTCAGATGTCAACATGAATGGCCCCGCTCAGGGCAATCTTTTTTGATCATCGAATCTAAGGGAGATTTTCTAGCTCCACACATTTTATTTTTTTCACAAGATTTATTAATCTCTAAAGTAAATATTTCTGTTCTTCTCTACATGCCCAAAAGGAATAAATATCAGAGATATTTCATGTTTACTATGTCCTGAGTGGGTGTTACAAAACTTGGCATTTAATAGGCAATGAATAAATATTTGTTCAGAAGATAGATGAATGAATTTGTCCGTAACATGTACACACTATATTTTGTTTTTAGCAAATAATCACCAATCTCCTTAAGAGCAGAAGGACTATATCTCACTCTTGTTTGTATCCCCAAGATCAAGTCTAGACAGAATAAATGGCCTATGTAGTAAATGTTTTATGAGTAAATGAATGAATGAATCATCAAAAATAACCCCCATGTAAACTTTTATTTTCAAGTACTGAAAGTTAGCACTTAAAAAATATGTATTAGTTAGAATTTCTGAATGAATTTCTGTAAAATCAGACACACGAAGTTTAAGTGTTTGGGTTATTATCAGGTAAATAAGGTATCCTGGTTGAGACAGTAAAGCTCACAACGTATTCTATTTTCTCCCTGGCATGTCTCAGTCCTCTTGCAGTACATGAACAGTACTATTTGTTCTGGCCAAAGCTATGGATTATTGTGATTCAGGCAATGAAAAAGCAATGATGCAGTTTTGCCACTGCTTTTTCTCTACTTCAGAAAATGAAGCATGGAGCTGGCAAAGGCACAATACTGTGACCATGGCAATCTGATGTAGGGAAACTCCACATGGAGGACAGCCTAACAGGATAGTTCTCTGAATTTCCAGAGGAATTTAAGTAAACAAGAAATATTCTGTCATAGTTAGCCCTGATATCTTGAGTTTATTTTTCCTTACAGCATAACACAGCTTATTCTGACTAACAGAGAAAAATTTTCCTTTTCCATATACATTTGCGTGCACACATGCAGCACATACACACACACATGCACACATAGAGCACAACTTATAAAGTCAATGCACCTTTCACTGTTTAAAAATACTAAGTCAGTACAGATCAATTTTCTATTACTATGGCAATATAGTTGAGACCAGTTAACTTTACAAAGAAAAGAGTTTTACTTATCTCACAGTTCTGGAGAATTGAGGAAGTGCAGCCAGCATCCAGTTCAGCTCCACTGTTGAGCTCATGGCTAGAACATGTGCAGGAGAAAGTGATCATAGCCAGACTGGAAGCCAGAGAATGATCTTGGGTCCGTCTGAGGTTTTAAAATAACTTATTCTTGGGAGAATCAACCAAGGATCCCATGAGAAGTACCTTAATCTGTTCCAAAGGCAGCACTCTAGCAGCAGCTACCTATATCCTTCTGGGCCCAACCTCTGAAAGGTCTGGCAGCTGTCGCTTCACCATCTTAGATATCAACACATGAACAAGTTGAGGGTGGGTTGCAGCCCATCCAAATCTTAGCAATATATATTTTTTCAGAGCTTAAAATGCAGTTGTTTGTCATTTTTGCATTAATACGACACAGTTACTAAAAAGATGTCATAGGCACAGTTATTAAGAAATAGGAGATGAATATAATTTCAATTGACCTTGCCTATTTCCATTGGAGCTATGACTCAAAATGATTTGCCCTACCACAAGGCTTATTTAAAAAGCCCAAATCACAGTTTATGATTAGACCATTTTAGCTACCTAATGAGACCATAATTTTGTAACAAAAATTTAACTCATCTTTCACCTGGGAAAGCCCAAGCTTTTCAAGATCTGATATAAAGGATAAAAATTAAAAGTGTAGTGATTTCAATTTTACCATTTCTTAGACCTAATCCTCTTAGATCTACTTCTCATTAGTGGAAAAGAGCTTATCAAATGCAACATAAATAAAGATCGAGTTAGAGATGAATATCCAACTAATATGCCATGAAGCTTTTTGAGCTTTGGAGAACACAGTTAAACATCAATTATTTTTCACTAATAAAGACCTTATATTAGAAAAAGCACAATCAAAGAAAACTTTAAATAACAAAATATTTTGCTAATATTATCCACTCCAAATACAAAAATGCTGGACAAAGATATGAAAATAACAAGACAATTAACTTTGAAATAGAATAAAGTGGTATATTCGTTTGATGTTTTGCTCAACTATGAAACATGAGAAAATCTTCTAATTTTTGATTATCATCATTTGAAAATTATCAGTCTATAACTATTTTATAGTATATAAAATAAATAATGTTATATGTTTAAACATCTCTTAAAATATACCTCGCTAAATGTATTCTCAATCTCTTTTAGAGCATGTCATAACTTGAAATGTATAAGAGCATAAGTTTAATTCTTAGGAAATGAATGAAGAATGTGGAATCCTTTTAGATGTTGATCGTAATTTCTCCACCCTTTATTTGTCTTTTGTGTGGCATGGTTGTCTACACTTTGCTCTAGGGCACAATTTAAAGAGGTTTAAGTGGCTACTCAGAACCATTTTAAGACTTCCAGATCACTGGCTTTTTAAAAATATTCACAGAGCTTAAAGAAGGCACATGAAGTATTTAATCTGCTTTAAGAATCATAGTGTCCCATGTTAGTAAGTGAGAGACATATCTACTAACTTGTAATAAGGATATTGAAATTGCTACCAGTTAACGAAAACAAAACAAAACAAAAAGCAAAGAAAAACATCAAAGCCATAATCTCATCAGCCCAAAATCTCAGCTCCAAATCATACTCATGATGTTAAGGGATGTTTTGATTTAGGTCAGTAGTACTGACAGTGTTTATGTGCTTACCCAAGGGTGACACAGCACAATACATAAAATTCTGGGGAAAAATTGGCAAAACTTATATTTTTACTTTTAATCTTTTATAAAAGAAAAAAGAATAACTTTTTAAAATACATAAAGTGATGCTGAAGTATTCTCTGGAAATGCAAATGAAAGAGGTTAGCTAAGTGACATACATCAATACACACATATCATATAGTGAAAGAAGTCTCCTGAGTGGAGTGGATATTGCCTAGCAGTGTGTTATGCCTTTGTTGACTTTCATTATTTTAAAGTGTATTACAGATTATATAAGTCCAGTTAAGTGGATTTAGTGTCTATGTTATCTAACTTTAATACAACTAGCAGTCACATGGGGCAACTAACTTCAAAGAATTCCTACAAATAAACTACAGGCTGAAGATTTTACAAGTACCAATGAGCTCCATAAATATGGCAAAGCTGACTTTTTCGTTTTGCTCATAAAAATGATCTTATCCCCTGTAATGTTAAAAAGTAGAAACTATGAAAATTTAATTCTATTTGACAAGAATTCAACCTTCAAAATTATCAGGGAAGACAATTGCAGAAATTTACATATAATATGATTAATAATGAACGGCTCCTTAAATGTGTTGTGTCTTGGTCTCTGTGAATTATCTTTTTTTTGGTGCCAAGAATCAAACTCAGGACCTTGCATTTTCCAGGCAGGCACTTGTGCCACTGAGCTACAACCCTAGCCCTCTGTGAATTATCTTTTTCAGCCATTAAAACAAAACATTAAGCTGAACCTGTCTTTTATACTTCTGGATAACAAGATGAAAAATTAGATGAATGTCTTAAAAGTAACAAGATTTTCCTAACACAAAAATTTTGAAAAAGAGTTTGCTTTAAAAGTAAATAATATAAAAATATTATTTTAAAATATCAATTGAGGGTCGTGCCCTGCGCCGAGTGAGTGAGTGATCCAAGAGCTGCTGGTCCCACAGATCGAGTCTGTGCTTTACTCCCACTGCCACGTTTCCCAGCTGAAACTTGTGGCGAGAACCATCTACTTCCTGGGGCAGAGCAAGCTACCCAGGACCCTGCCAATATTATAGTCTGAGTCTCTGCCCTCCATTGCACCCATGGCAGACAGGAGGTCCTTAATCAGAAGCCTCAGGGACTGCTCTAGCTGAGGTGCGTGTGTGGCCCCTCCCTGCATGCCCTGTGCCAGCGAGCAAGTGATCCAAGAGCTGCTAATCCTGCGGATCGAGTCCGAGCTTTACTCCCACTGCCACGGTTCCCAACTGAAACTCATGGAGAAAGCCAGACAGGAGGTCCTCACTCAGAAGCACAGGCCATTGCTCTCACTGCTGTGTGCAGGCAGCTCTTCTCTGGGGGCACCCTGTGATGAGTGAGCTAGTGCTCCAAGAGCTGCTGATCCCACGGTTCAAGTCCATGCTTTACTCCCACCACCATGGTTCCCAGCTGAAACTCGCAAAGAGAGCCAGGTATTTCCCATCTACTTCCTGGGGGCAGAGTGGGCAACCCAGGACCTAGCTGCAATTACAATCTGAGTTTCTGCACTCGCTACACCTGTGGCAGACAGGAGGTCCTCACTCAGAAGGTCTAAGGACTGCTCTCACTGGGGTGTGCGTGTGGGCGCTCCCTGCGCACGCCCTGTACTGAGTGAGTGAGTGCGCCAAGAGCTGCTGGTCCAGCTGTTCAAGTCCTTGCTTTACTTGCACCCAGACCCCTCAGGGGTCACAGGCACAGGCAGTCTGTGACTGCTACCCTTCTGGCCTGCATCTGGTTCCTATATGTGTCCTGAACTGACTGGAGACAAAGAACAAGGTGATTCACAAACTGTCGACTCTGCAGTTTGTGCCTGGGTTTTGCCTGTACCCTGAACTGCCTGGGGACATAGGTGCACTGGACTGGGATTGACACACCAGTGCAACCCGAGTCTGGGCCGTGCACGTGCCCTGAACTGCAAGGGGACACTGCATCAAATGGTCTGCAATTAGCTGACACCAATGCCTGTGTCTGAGACCTGGAGTAATTAGATACAAATCAACAACTGTCAGAAAACCCGAGACTAAGCAGTGGTTCTCAGGGTTCAATGAGGGGCAAACCTGACCAACAGGAATACTAGGGACACTAGCAGCTTTTGCTGTGCAGCCACTGAAGAAGGAAACTGAGCTTTCTGCATCCAGTAGGAAACATGACAAAACGAAGGACTAAAACACAATCCCAGAACTCCACTCCACTCAGAACAAGTCCAAGAGACATTGACATAGGAGAACTTGGTAAACACATGCCTGAAATAGCTGAAATGATTGCAATGGAAGTAAAGAACTCCATAAGGCCGTAGAAGAGATGAGATCAGAAATAATCTCTCAGGCAAAAAGTGAAATAACAATAATAATGAAGGAACTGCTCAAAAAGTCTGAAGAAAAAACATACAAGAAAAGAGAAGAACAAAGGCAAGCATTAAATGAAAAATATAGAAAGGACTTAGAACACATGAACCAGATTCAAAGAGACTTCCAGGAAAAAAAAGCTGCTGTTGAAAGCTGCCAAAACCGCTTGAATGAAGCTGAACATAGAATCTCAGACTTTGAAGACGGCATGGCAGCTAGCAACACTGAAAGAAAGGATCTTGTAAAATCAACAAGAATCCAGGAAAAGTCAATTCAACAGCTGCAAGATGAGGTGAAGAGAAATAATGACTTATAGGAGTCAATGAAACAGCAGGAGGCAACACAACTGACATAAAAACAATATTTGCAGAAGTAATAGCAGAAAATTCCCCAAGTATGGAAACAGAACCTGATATACAGTAAATGAGACATATAGAACTTCAAACAACCACAAGCAAAATAAAACTACACCCAGACATATAATAGTCAAGTTCCCAGATCTCCAGCAAAAGAACAGAATATTAAAAGTTGTTAGAGAAAAGAAACAGATTACCTATAAAGGAAAGCCCATCAGAATCACGGCAGACTTCTCAGCATAAACCATCCAATCAAGAATAGCTTGGAGTGAAGCATTACAGGTCCTGAGACAGAACATCTTCTGACCAAGACTGATGTACCCTGCCAAACTATCCCTCAAATTCAATGGAGAAATAAAAAATTTCCATGACAAAGAACAATTGAAGAACTTCATGAGTGCCAAACCAGCATTACATAGAGTACTAGAAGATATTCTAGACAGAGAAAAATCTGACCGCAATTTCAAGAACAATAGTAGAAATCAAACGTCAAGAAGAGCAAGCAAGTAAACAGGTAGAAAAAGTAGGACACCAATGCAAATAAATAACATGACAAAGATGAATCAACACATATCAGTTATAACTATAAATGTAAATGGCCTCAATTTCCCAGTCAAAAGAAACAGACTGGCAGAGTGGATTAAAAAACAAAAGCCAATGATATGCTGTATACAGAAACTACATTTTACTCAAAAGGAAATCCATAAACTAAAAGTCAAAGGATGGAAAACAATCCTCCAGGCAACAGGAACCCAGAAAAAAGCAGGTGTAGCTATTATGTTTGCAGACAATGTAACTTCAAACTGACAGCAATCAAAAGAGATAAAGAAGGTCACTACATACTAGTCAGGGGAAAACTGCAAGAGGATGAGATAACAATACCAAACATGTATGCACCAAATATCAGAGCTCCAAATTATATAAAACAAATCTTAACAGGTATGAAAACCCATATAATTAATAACACTATTGTAACAGGGGACCTCAACACCCCATTGACACAAAAAGATAGGTCAACTGGACAAAAAATCAGCAAGGAAGTAACAGACCTGAAACAAAATGGACTTAATAGATGTGTACAGAGTGTTCCACCCCACCACATCAGAATACATATTTTTCTCAGCTGACATGGGTTTTTCTCTAAAATAGACCACATCCTAGCCCATACAGCATACCTTTTGCAATGCAAAAGAACTGAAAATATCTCGTGGATATTATTTGACCACAGTGCAACGAAATTGGAAATTAACGACAAAGGGAACTCCAAAAACTCCATAAACACTTGAAATTAAACAACAACCTCCTGAACAACCAATGGGCCACAGAAGAAATTCAAGAGGAAATTAAAAATACCTACCAACAAATGAAAATGTAAATTCAACTTACCAGAATCTATGGGATGCAATGAAAGCAGTCTTCAGAGGGAAATTTATAGTGGTGAATTCACACATAGGCAAAACAGAAAGAGAACAAGTAAGTAGCCTAATGCTGCATCTTAAACTTTTAGAAAAAGAAGAACAAGTCAGGCCCAAAGCCCAAAGAAGGGAAGAGATTATAAAGATTAGGGCAGAATTTGATGCAATTGAGACAAAGAAAACCC
>NW_004955420.1:3743412-3753756 GCF_000276665.1 Chinchilla lanigera | reverse complement strand
CAAATGTCCATCCACTGAGGATTGGATGAGAAAATTGTGGTACTTTTATATAATGGAATATTACTCAGCTATAAAGAAAAACTTGAGGCTTTTATAAGTAAATGGTCACAACTAGAGACCATACTCATAATTGAAATAAATCAGACCTGCATGTGCAAGCACTGTATTGTCTCACTAGTGTAAATCCTGAAAGAGTTAATTTAAACTTGGAGGTATGATAGACATTGTGAAATGATAGGAAAATGCTCAAGGGTAAATGGCAACTGGGATGTGGGAACAGAGAAGGGAAAGAAGGAGAAATTTTGTATGTAAGTATATACAGGATAGTTAACACAGTTGATCTACTGTCTTCTATTTCTTTGCCGAAAGAGACTGTCAATGAGTCCTTGATTGATCAATATTGCATGTCTGTATCTGTTTTCAAACCACTTTGAAGATATCAATATGCACTACAACAAGCATTGTTAATTTCTTACCACTGTATTTGTAAGTCTGTATTGTCTGTACTGTTCTTTTGCTATTTTGTAAAAATTTGTCTGTTAATGTTTTCCTCCTTTTATTTTTAAAATAAAAAAAAATATCAATTGATCTTTAAGTTTTTGTCTTCTAAATACATTTTAATTATGAATATAATACAGGTATCATGGTAAATAGATGTAATGTATAAATTATTTTGTGAATTGAGATTTACTGCTTCAAACATTTTTCTTAACAACTTTTTATAATCAGACCCATTTGGCTTCAGCAGTAGAGAACTATGCACCATTCCATATGATGACCACTATAAATGAGTGACTATCTGCACTTTTAAAGTGGCTCATATTACTGAGGAGTTACATTTTAAATTTTTATTCTGTTTTGTTTTTGTCATCGTTTTTGCTTTTTTGTGTGTTTTTGAAGGGAAATTATTTTGCTACATGGTTCAGTCTGGCCTTGAACTTGTTTATACATAAGTTCAAGTTTGCCTCAAACTCATGACAACTGTTCTGCCTCAGCTTTCAAAGTGCTGGGATTACAGGCATGCACCACCATACCTGGCTAAAATTTTATTTAATTTTAGCTCATTTAAATTTTTCAAATGAATTAGTGCCAAGTAATGCTTTATTTTAAATACACTGTATTTCCTGATAAGATTAAATTTTACTTTAGCAGTTGAAATCTTAAGATCTGGATTGAGATGCTGTGTCTGTCAGTTTTAAATGCACACTATATTTCAGAGTATAAAATGCAAAATATTTCCTGAATAATTTCACAGTAATTCAATTTAAATATCAAATTTTGGATATATTAGGTAGACGGAAACAAATGTTTAAGATTAATTTTACCTGGTTGTTTTACTTTTCATTCATGTAACTGCTATATAGCTTAATATTATGTTTGTGCTTTGCCGTTTATTTCTATTGGACAGTGCTGGTCTAGAAGCAGTAGTGAGTATATGTAAAGATTTACAAAATTCACGTTAAAAAGAAGAGACTTATGTCACAAGAAAAATTCAATACTAAACTAATAGTCCAATTTTTAACCTATAAATGTATGCATCTGCCACCTTCAAAGTAATTTAAGATATTTTTGAGATTCACTGATCTTTGTGCAACTAAGAATTTCCATTGGTTATTATAGTTCACTGTAGTTACACGGAATTTACTAGCATGAGCAAAAAATCCAACTTTTATTCTTTCTAAATATAGAATTTTCATTACTAAAATTACTTTTATTTATTATTTTTCAGAGAATAACAGGAGAGGAATCATGGTTAAGAACAGTTTGGGTTTCTTAACAATCAAATACCATCTGATACCATTATTTTAAAAATATTCTAGGTAAGTTGCTTGTTTTTCTTATGGATAGTCAATGAACTAGGTTGGACACTGCGCATCACATTTTTATCCAATCCTCTGACTTAGTCCTGTACTAACTGGTCAGAAAAGTGAAATAATCAACAGTTTATTCATATAAAGAACCAGTTAGAAATTTTACCTAGGGAATACATACATGCATAGAAATCAACTCCATGAAATACTTTTTATTACTGTCTCTTCGGCATCGCTCTGCCTGTTCATTCCATCTGAGTTTGACTGTGGCAATAGGTAGAGAAAAGGTAACACAGTGCAGTAGATGATTGCAGGTAAAGGATGTGCATCAAAGATGTATATGTCTTCATGTGTACGAAAAGTGAGGTGAGGCCCAGAGCGAGGAAGTTTGCGCATTGGCGCTGCTGTGCTCCTAAGTGGGTACTGGAACCCTGCTCCCTCCTTCTTTGCCTTGGCTTTCCAGCCATCTTGAGCTAAAGAACACTTATCCACCTCCTGCTCTTTGCTATCACGTTCTGCCTTGTCACTGGCCTACAGCAGGGTCAAGTGACAATGCACTGACATTTCTGAGACCATGAGCCCAAACAAACCTCTTTTATTTTTATGTTGCTGACAGTTGACTAATGCAGAAAGTAAAGTTTACTCAAAAAGAGGAACAACATATTCTGGCAGACCAGGAATAGGAGGAAAGGTCTGGAATGAATCCCTGAGTCAGTAAAAAGCATGGAGAGATGTGAAACAAAAGAAAAAAGAAAAGAAATGGGCGCTGTGCTGTATTTTTAAATCGATGTATCTGGTTGTGACGTGAGGTGAAATAGCACTGTGAGGCCGTGTCTGGCCTGTGGGGTGGGTCAGCTGGAAGCCCATCTGGTCACTGAGATGATGAGGTGGGGGCAATGGTAATACAGAGAAGACAGATAAAACGTATTTTTTAAAAAACATGAACCAAGCCAATTAAAAGTAAAAGGGCAAAGACAAAGAGCAGTACCCAAATGTTTATGTGGTAAGTAGGTGAAAGAAAGAGTTTAGAAAGGGAAAGAGAAAAAAGAAACAAGCTGTGGGGACACATGAAATTGCTGTCTACTTTTAAAGCAAATCAGTGACTGTGGGTGGAACCAAGGGTTGTGTCAGTAGGTCAGAGAAAGGGGGCAAGTGCCGCCTGTTTGCTAGCTGAGGCAGCATCTGAGAGTGGAGGAAAAACTATTCAAGACCAGAACGAAACTGAAAAATTAGATCCAACTTCTCAATGTTTGTTTGGAACAAAATAGAAAAATGGAGCTATAATAAGGAAAAGAACCAAATCCTCATTAAAAAATAAACAAACAAACAAATAAACATGAAGTTACTAATTTATTTATTGCATCGATTTCCCCAGACATAGAGGGCAGCTGAGGAAGAACACTTTCCATTGTCTCTGGACAGTCCAGAGGTCACCCTCCCCTTCTGTCTACAGTATTTGCCCAGTTCTATTCATTCTCCTTCAGTCTTTCTGTAAAGATATTTGATATTTGAGAAACTTGCTCATTTAATTAAGTTTGAGACATATTCATGGTTTGTGGCTGGTCTGGTTGGGTGGATTTTTGCAGTTTACCACAGCTGTCGCTTTAAATAGTTCATTTTGTCTCTAATTACCTTCCATCTTTTAAGACTATTTACAAATTGTGTATTGAATATTTACCATTTTAACTGCATAAGGAAAAATCTCCACAAACCTCTGTTAGCATGAAAGCTGTAAAAAATACCCTTTCCTGACGTGCTCAGCCTTCCTTTTTGGCTTTGCATTCTCTCCTTTGGGAAACACAATTTTTCAAAATTTGTGCTGCTGTTTTGCTTAATGCCATTCTTCCTTACTCTGAACTGCAAAGAGAAAGGGTTGAGTCTGACTGTTTTTCAACACTGTGAACATCAGATACGAAGAACTGACAGTGATCACTTAACTAATGTTTGCAGAATTAATGTGTGAATGAATAAGAATATACCTTCTGCTCAGAAAAAGAAGATCAGTATATTTTCATCTGTAACACGTTTGCCTACATTCATTCCTGTAAGTACTTGAAAACAGGTGTTCAGTTCTGGTCTCTGAAAAATACCTGGGCTAGAAATGAGGAAACCTTCTATTCTGTGCTATCTGGTTTTATTCCAAATCACCGATCTTAATAACTCAAAAAATCACAAACGCCACACTACTCAATTCCTCTCAGAGTTTGCCCAAATGCTATTTATGACAGTTAGTAAAACCCAGGATTTTTAGAATGGCTCAAATGTGTCCACCTTAATGATAGACAAACATTATGATTGTAAGAAGGCCTCAGAATACAGCTTATTATATTATGATCACTTACACTGGGCAGTCTGGAATGAAACAGATCACATTGTTTTATTTCTTCAAAGGGGGAACATAAAAGTTTTCATAATACCATTTAATTAATTTCATTATAAAAAAGAAAAGGAAACTGGTAAGATCTCTGTTGCTTTGTATGAAAGACACATTTTCACACCTTCCTCAGCCAGCCAAGGCTCAGGTTCAGCTTGTTCTCTAAGACTCAATGAACCAAATATCTGCCGCATCTATTGACTAGCGGTTACCTAACGTCAGTGAGTATAGGGTAGGACTTTTGTATCCATAGCAGAATCTCAACTTTGATTAAGGTCTAGTTTACCTAAAAATAATTTTTAATAAAAGTTAATCATCTCAGTGATCTACTCCGTGTTCTATAATTACTTCCAATCTTTAACAAGGTATTGCACCATGTACTGCCCCTGTCGTCAACTTTATTTAACAGTGCTCACCCCTTTCTCAAAGCTTTCCATTAGGGTTTGCTCAGGTCCTCCAGCAAGCCAGGCTCCTTTCTTCCTTCCTTCGGCTTTCGCCAGACTCCATCCCCTTCTCTTTCCTCTAGACCACATCGAATCAATACCTATGGACACTCAAGCCAAGATTCAGTTTATTCAACGAATACTTTCCAAATGAAGGCCATGTGCCAGGGACTATTTCAAGCTTCAGAGAACTAGACAATAATACAGCAAGCAATCCTAACCTATGCATGAAATTCTTAGATAATAAATGTGGCACAGATAATTTGAAAGGGAGATGATTTGTGAAAGTTTGGCCTTTTAGTTTAGATGAACATGAACCATCTTTAAAAAGATGTGTGCAAATGACCCCACAAATACCTAGGGCAGAGAGAAGAGCAAGTGTGAAGTCTCTAAAATCAGGGAATGGCTGCAGCTGATGTCAGGACCTTTTGAAATGAAGAGATAGATGCAAACCAGGATTTGTTCATGCAAGATTTAGCCTGACATGGCAAGAAATTAGTTTAACTTTCTTCCAAATGTGTAATGGAAAGCCATTTTTGGAGGGGATTAAGCAGAGAAAGGAGATGGTATGATTTGTGTATTTAAAAGACAGTCTGATTTTGCAGTGTACGGAACAGATTACAGGTAGGGAGCAAAGGTGAAAGACATAAATAAAAGATGAAGTTCAGAGAGACATGACTCAGTTTGTGTAGGGGGAAAATAAAAAGGAGACAGCCAAAATTATGCTGAAATAATTCAGTAACAAAATCTGATCAACTAGATGCTGAACATAAAGGAGAGGGATGTGTGTACTCCTAGCCAGCTCTTCAGGAGTGAAGATAAGGTCCACATTATCAGTGTGGTCCTGCACCGAAGAGAAGACTGGGTGGGTTAGAATTCTGTTGCTGCCACTTAATGCTGTTTGACCTCAGAGCTTTGATTTAGTTTTCCTGCTCTTTTTTTTTTTTTTTTTTTTTTTGCATTTATAAAATGTGGACAATAACAACAATACCTCATTGGGTTTTTGTGAGAATTTAGTATAGTTGTCTCTGAAAACTGCTTAAAACAACATTTAAAATGTAAGTCTCCAATGGAGGGGGCTACTCTGGCTTTTGTTGTTGCTGCAATTATTATTATAACCTAGATATGGGAGACAATGAAATGAGGATGGCCGAGGGATTCAACACATGTGAATTTTAAGATATTCACTAGACAGCTACATGAGGAGACTGATGGGCAGAAGTACAGAAGAGCCTGGAGTTTGGAAGAATGGTTGGTCCTGAAATTGCAGTTTCTGCAGTTACACAAGTGAAACGTCACTTTTATAGAAATTCTATTCACAGCAGAACATGAAGTCCTCAAGAGAAACACTATGGAGGGAGAAGGAAAGAAAGTTGAGGATTTTGCTTAATGGCACTTTAGAGGTCTGAATAGGATGACTATTTCAGAGAGACAGTGAAGGAATCAGTGGGAAAGATGTACAGGAAAACCCTGGGGTAGGGTAACAGAACAAGCATGCCAGGAAGAGACTAGTTAACTAACTGTCTTGTGCTAGAGAGAGATTGGCCAAGAACAGAAAACTTGCCAGTGGACAATCTGAAGGCTTTGAGAAATCTTGACACTAGTTTTCTCAGTAGATGAAAGAAGTGGAAACCTAAATGTTACCTCTTTGGGGAAAACTTTTCTGAGTCTCTGGAACAGAATAGCAGTTGTCACTCCTCTGGATTTATACAGGTGACTGTAAAGAAGGTTGACTTTTCAATAACTCATTATCTATGTACAGTATATCATTTCTACAATTTTTCATTTTTTCTACTTTCCCAAATTGCTAGAAAGATGGCAGAGATGATGTCTATATCATTTGTGAAAATACCTTGAATACTTTGTATAATGCCTATTCATAGTATTTCTCAAATTATAATGAATGGGTACAAGACTGTACATAATATATAGTTTTTATCTTCTTTTGACTGATTTTCACATTAACTACCATGCTGATTTGCAGGTTATTTCTAATTTTTTATATAACTACATTGTTGAATTTGTTCAAGCCACCTAATATTATTTTGGATGGGATAGGCAGAAGAAAAATAATAATTTTACCTATCTAAAGATTTTTTTCTCTCAAAGCACAAACAATGCCCCTACTCAGAAAGCTCATTTTAGTCTTCAATTTGAAATTGATTGCCACATAACCCTTATTAAAACTCAGTTGAGACAACTGGTATTTGAGAAAAGAAATCTATGAACCAAGCTAAATGTCCATTTCTTTAAATCGGCGTTTACTTTTTCCATTATAAGAGAAATCACCAAATATCTCAGCTCAATTGGATTTAGTTAGCTATTTGTTCAAATGCCACTATAGAAGTTGTATTTAGTATTATGTCTTTGACTTTTACAGAAGAATACTATAAATAATCATAAACTAAAGATATTGTTGCCTCTTCTCATAATGTATAGACTCTCATACAATTCCTACATTGCTTCACACCCCAAATAAAATTAGTACAACCCGTATGATGAATTTCTGTGTAATGTAAAATAAGGAACATTTTATTTTTATATATTTTTC
The DNA here is from genome assembly GCF_000276665.1 of Chinchilla lanigera. NCBI lineage: Eukaryota > Metazoa > Chordata > Mammalia > Rodentia > Chinchillidae > Chinchilla > Chinchilla lanigera. The sequence continues at coordinate 3,746,577 of NW_004955420.1, read as the reverse complement.
TTATTACTGTGTATTTTTTCTTTATATGATAATGATATTCATGAAAATTATCCTATTGTTCTTATTACTGTCTTCGCTAACAACGAGGATATGCATTTTTGTTCCAGTATAAATGAGCATGGCCTAAGTCTCTGTGTTCTTTTCTTGGTTTTATGATTTTGGTAACCTCTATATGTGTGTACATTTGGCACAACTGCTTACACTTTTGCAAAGTAAGAATATGAAAAATTAAAACAATGTCCTTTTGTCTTCACTTCAAATAAAACCGGGGATGACTCACCTTACATGGTCTTACAGAAGTGCTACTACCTTCATGAAGACATTTTGGACTCAAAGGGCACACTTAAACTTTTTGTTTTAATGGCTCGAGGCCATGCTTGGACAGATAGTAGGACATTATCATCAGAAAATTTTGAAGTAAGGTTTTGTGTTTATTCCTAAATATAGGGTGACATTGGGGTTTTTTTTTTGTTGTTGGTTTTGTTTTAGAATTTTTGAGCCAGATAGAAATAAAAACAGTGCCAGAATAATAAAACAAGAATAAAAAGATAAAACATTTTATCGCTTGTGAAATTCAATGTTTTTCTTTTTAAATTTTGAGCATGACATAGACTTTAGAAAATCATCTTTCTCTTTGCTGCTAGGATTCAAATATGAATATCAGTTAGTGCATCTTTATTAATCCATCTGATATTCTATGCTTCCTTTCTCCTTTTTGTTCCGATTTTTCTTTTAATGTATAAAGTGATTCAACATGCAAATGAATTAATAAACATGTTATTATAAATATGAAGTACAAGATCAATGATTTTTCCCTACTGAGTACTTATTTCTCCTCTCAGTTAAGTCAGAAGCTTTCTAAAAGTAAGGACAGTGTTGACTTTACTCTTAATTGCTCATAGAAAATTGCCTAACCAAGTCTTACCTGTTGACAGCTGACTAGAGCAATCTATAATTATTCTTGTTATTTGATAATACGTGAAGCATTATGAACACATAAAAATCTAGTTACAAGAATTAATGAATCTTATTAACCAAGTCTAACAGAATTAAAATATATTTAGTTTATTAAAATTTATATGTAATAAATTAATAAAAGCTTGTTTTGAATTATTTAGTCATACATAACATTATAAAATAAGCCAATTCTTTAAATACCAGTAGAGGAGAGATTACCTCAGAAGTTTTTTTTGTGGATGTGTTGTATTACTTGGCAGCATATTTAATTAAATTCTTTTCTAAAAACTTACCAAGTTTGAAGATATATATCAATACCTCTAAAATAATGTCTGAAATGAATTGCATGGGAAAGAATTATAGGTCGCACAATATAGATTGCATAACTGTCTTCAAAATATCCCTGTGAAGACAAAAGTAACTCAACAATTTTCCATCCATTAAAAAGTCTTATGTGTGCCTAAGCCGTATTAAAATTTTCATTTTAGTCCAAAAGTAATCAATAAATTTATTTTAAATTTAGAAAGGTGTTTAAACACATTTTAATACTAAATGAGCTAATGCATATTTTCATTTCTTGAGATCTGGAAACACTTTGTCATTTGAATAATTCCCATTTTCAAAAATGTTAGTGCATTGTATCACACAATAGTAAACACTTTATTCTATATTCTCTTCTATTTCTTGTCCATAACCATAATTGCCTAACTTACAATCAAAACATTTATTATTGATTATTTTCATCTTAAGAATTCATTATCAAGCTAGGATTGGTGGTGCACACCTACAATCCCAGTACTTGGGAGTTTGAGGCAGGAGGTTTGCTGTGTGAGGTCAGACTGGGATACATACCAGCAATGAGTTCAAGGCCAACCTGAACCACAAAGTGAGATCCTGTCTCAAAAACCCACAGAAAATAAAGAATGCACAATCAAAGCATTTCTTCCTAAGTTACAAGATGATAACTTTTATTAACCAAACATTAAACATTAGAAAAGTGCTACACTAATAATTATTGCAAATAATTTTGAAGAAGTAGGTAATGATGTATGAAATAACAGATTTTGAGGAACTTAAATGTGAGAAAAGTTTATGTCACAACTGGCTGAGGAAAAAAATGTACGTATTGTAAGAAGTAGAAGGATGTTTAACTGTTATACTGGGACAGACTAGCAGGAATAGGGTAGGGCACTGAGCTCTCAGGTGAATAGGGGAAGCTACAGAGGTAGAGTACTGAAAAGTGTGTTTTGTGTCAACCTTGTTAGTAGATTTTCCTATCATGAGCAGTAGCATTACTAGGGGCAGAAACAGACATCACTCAATAATAGTGATAGTCTAGGTTAGCACGCCAAAAAAATCCACAGATGGTCCTGGAGGAACTGATTCTGAGCTTTAGTAGGTCTCGAGAGATTTGTTATCAGAGGATACCTATTTTTCTTCTATGCTATTCCTTCTTTGTAATGAGCACAATTTTATTTCTAAACATGAATTACTTTAAACTGGAACCTGGGCCACTAGATATTGGTATGAATTTTATATCATGATTTCCTCTAATGTGGGATCTACTCTTATTTTCTACTTAATCTGATATTTACTCAAAGGCAAAATACAAGAAATACTTTTGAAACCCACAGCAAAACCTTGGCCTATCTTGTTCCTATTAGATAAATTATTTGCGACAACAACCTCACAACTCCATACTCATTGTTGTGGTCCTGAAAGATGAGCTGTTGATCTGAATTAGTGTACCATTCCTTAAAACAGTGCTAAAATTTTTCTGATAATATTTTGCATGAATTAATTCTACATAAATTCATTTTTACGAGGCCTAACATATTTTTAGAAGAGACCAAAACCCATCTGTTCTAGTAAGAATGCACCAAGATATGCCTGCAAAGCTTTCACTAACAGAGTTTGTACCTTGTCATATTGTGAGGCAATCATTAAAACACAGCCTTGGGTCAATTATCATATGTTAAAGAGGAATAAATATTCAATTACAGGTTAAAATTTAAAGTTCAGCAGGGCCAAAACAAATATTTAACACTGAGAAAATAATCCTTCATCAACACCAACAGTGTTTACCATTATACAGACCAAGCAATTGATTTTGTTCTTCATTTTTCAGCTCTAATCTGCTGTTCTGTGGTGCAACCATTCATTTAAGGATAAGTTTTAGGCAGAAGTTGAAAGAAAGAAAGAAAGAAA
>NW_004955420.1:3736427-3743292 GCF_000276665.1 Chinchilla lanigera | reverse complement strand
GGGAGGGAGGGAAGGAGGAAGAGAAAGAAAGAAAGAAAGAAAGAAAGAAAGAAAGAAAGAAAGAAAGAAAGAAAGAAAGAAAAAAGAAAGTGAGAGAGAAAAGAGTGGGGAAGGGAGAGAGAGAAAGGAAGAAAGCTTCTATCAAAACACAAAATTTATTTTATGAAATAATATATTAGGCAAGTACAATCAATTAAAAAAAGGCAGCATAAGACTTGGCTAAAAGAGATGATTAAATACCATATGTATATATACGACTAACTTTATATTTTAGTCCTTTAAAAACAGTAATCACAATAGGCATTTAATTTTAAATTTTCTATCTGCTGGTCACTACTCAAGATTTTCATTGAGAAAAATTCAGAAAAATGAGAATAGTAATATATAAAGTTTGTACTACAAACAATACTGGAATTCAATTTAAAAGAATTGAAGATATTGAAACACTCATATTAAATAGCTCATAATAAATTAATAATATGATTAAGATATTTATCATTGTGAAAATACCATTATATATCTTCCAATATGTAGTTTTCATTGATGAGAAAACATTCAGCCCTGCTCCCTGAAATTAAAAGAATGACTGAAACAACCCATGATTAGACACTGTGTGAAAACTAATACATACTTGGGCAATACTATAAAATTATTTTATATATACATTGCTACAGTATAATATACCATTTTCAAGAGAGTGGTTAAAAAAAAAAAAGAACAATAGCAGCATATACCACATTCCAAAATTTCAAAATACCCAACAAGGACAATAACAAACTAGAAATATATTTCCTTCCCAGAGATGTATAAACAACTGAGAAAAATTAAATTATTTTTATAAGCATAAGTACAGAATTACGAGTATAAAGAAGTTAGAATAACAATAACATTGAACAATGAAAATAATATGAACTTCAATATGTCTAGATATATATAATATTTTTAAAAAATTATAAAACAAAATATAATTCAAACTCTATTAAAATAAAGAATGGAAGAGTAAAATATGTCTATCTAAATAAAATGATAAATTATATTCTGAGTTGTTTGGAAAAAGATAACACTTTGAGAATAATGAAAACTAAAGACTCAAATCTTTTACAAAGAAATTGTACTTTTTAATAAGTGCTATTAACTAAAATATAAAAGATACAAAAGTTTATAAAATTTTATAGTAATTTTACTCCTTAAATTGTGACAACTCTATAACAAACTTCTAGTTATAGAATAGTAGATTTATCTTTTATAAACTCCTTAGTGCATGAAACAACATGCCTACCTCAGACTAATTGAAAAGGTAGTCTACGAATAATTCTCTAACACTTTTCTTCAAAGTTAAGAATCTTTACTTTGGTTTTGTAGCTTGTTTGACAACAGTATGCATTATTAACCCCTTTGTCACTTTTTCAAATCAATGCATATTATTCCAAATTAAACAATTCAAGCAAAATGAATTCAGAGAAAAAGCTCCAAATTATTTTAGGTTAAAAAAGAAAAATAAATTCACGCCTACAAACCAACGGAAACAATTGTTCCCTAAATCCACTCCATACACATATTCTAGAAGAGAACATGAACATGTTTCTTAGTTCCTGGCGAACCTCAAACAATTTTATAGCACTGTAAGAAAGAAGAGTAAAAGAAGGAAAACCTGGCTCAGGAACTAACTTTTTTTAAGGAAGGCCTTACCAGTCATCTTTCATCATTCTATGAAGCCAAACTAGAAAGTACATTTCTCTCTAATGTGAATGACTTCATTCTTATTTAGTTTCACACTTCAAATTCTTCCTTTGATTTTTTTTGTCATATAGCTCAAGAAAATTTGTAGAACTCATTGAAACTATGAAAATATCATGGTCAGAAAAGTCAAGAAGCATAGAATGGTTAAAAAAAGTAAAACAAAGAAAAATAGGTTAAAAGAAAACTATCACATACTTCCTTCATGGATTAATGGTGAAAAAGAGAGAGACTTCTTACCAAGTACCCCAAGCCGGTAGTTGACCGTGATGACAATCACATTGCCATAGCTTGCCAAGACGCTCCCATCATATAAATTTCCAGTACCTTCCATGTACGAGCCACCATGGATATACACCATCACTGGTTTGGGGCCTCCACTGTCCCGGATATCTAAAAAAAAAAAGGTTGGCAATATCTTCAATACAGTACATAATGAAACAAAGAACTCATTTTTGATTTTGGAGACAGGAGGGCATAATTTTAATATAGGTCCTTAAATTGTTTGTGCTGAAGTGTTTCTTAAGCAACTATACTAAGAGCAGTTTCAGAAAAGAGCAAAAGGCATCCACTTTTTTCTATTTAAAATTTTGTTTACAAATGAGATTACACATTTGGACAAATTGAAAGAAGGTGTAAGTTTTAGTTCATTTTGTTTAACTTCTGAAGTGACAGTAAAGCCAAAAGTGCAGTATAATGACAATGACTCTTCAGATTACTTTTTCAGAAATGACACACAGTATTTATGATCCATAAGCTAAGGGCAACAATTTCAGTGCTATCTAGAGTAAAATGTTTTTTTTTTTCTTGTTTACTAGAAAGCTTTATATCAAATGCAACATGATTACACTGTCATTTATGTTCTCCTTTGTGGATATAATTATGAAATTGTATTATTCAGTGTAAAAAGTCACATTTCATTGCTTAAAACTTGTCAAAGGAAAGTTTAGGCAGTACAGTCATGTACACCTGAGTTCCTATTGTTGTACTTAGGGGAATTTTACTTAAATAATAGTTTTTTGAAGGTCTAGGCTATTCACTTATTCCACTTAACCTTTGGGAAAAGAGAACAACTAAATTACATTTTTTTCTACCTTTTTCCTATAGCTAATATATTCTTTTTTTTTTTTAGTTTTTTTTTAGTTTTTTTCTCCGGTACTGGGAACCGAACTCACGACCTTGCACTTGCCAGGCAGGCGCTTTTGCCGCTGAGCTAAATCCCCAGCCCCAGCTAATATATTCTTAATCTTAACTTTGGCTCTGTTTTTTCTTTAATCTTATAAATATGTGAGAGGCTAAAACTAGGTTCAAGTATAAAGTGCTAAAATTTAGTGTATATGTAATTTTTATAACTTTGAATTTTAGTCAAGTATTATTTGCTTTTCTATGATAAAGTCCTCACAATTGTAAAGTCCTTCATCTTTTCTAAGATTAAGTTTTCAGCAAAGATCTAGAAATGATATATCAGGGAACCAGGATAGTTTCAGTCAGTGTGAAAAAGTGCATGGATATTTATAGAAAAAAGTAATCTATTGATCATTTGTACTTACTATGTAGACTGAAATATATGTGTGTGTATATATATATATATATGAATTTCACCATGTGGAAAATATTTATATTAAAATCACATCAAATGTATTATCTTTTCTTAATACCAATATTGAGTGTCATTTAAAAATACATTAAAAGTATGGTTTTTTTGGGCCAGGAATATAACTCTGCATTACAATGACTGCCTGGCAAGTGCAAGGTCCTGAGTTCAATTCCCGGTATTAAAACAAAGTATGGCTTTATTCTTTTGCTTTTAACTTAGTTTAAATTATTTTTTGTCAATCTAAATTCTGCTATGACTTTCCAGTTGAGGCATCAACTTTCAGAATGTACTGATATGATACAGATTTATTTCAAGAGGGCCAGTGGGGATAGCTCAGCGGCACACAGCGCCTGCCTGGCAAGCACAAGGCGTAAGTTTGATTCCCCTACCACCTCCCCCCAAAAAATTCAATAGTAAATTTATTGCAAGAACTGGTGATTATTTAGGGACTGCTTTACACTACTTATTAGACAAAAGAATGACTAATTGAAGCATTTAAATTTTTCTCCTATAATAATAAAGTGATTTCATTGAAGGAAAAATCATTTTAGGATCAGAGTTACAGCTCCAGTATTTGGCTCTCATCTTTTAAACTGGCAAATGGCTCAGGGCAAAACTTAGAGACTTCGGTAAAAAAAGACTTTTAAATTGTCTTAATACTAGTATATAAACTTATAGCCACGCCTCCCTCCCTCAAGGACGCATTTGAGAAGAATGTCCTGTTTTTAAGTAGTGAGAGGAGGATGCTTTGACATAACCAGCATCTGCTAGACACAGCTACATTTAACAAGGAAACCTAAATATATTTTCTCTTGCTATCCTCAAGAGAGAAAATGGTATTCACTCCTATGTAAAGATTCCAGGGCTTGTGGAGATGCTGGACTTACACAGAGAGTGTAATCCTTTTGAAACTGTTAAACTATGCCCCTTAAATTCTTGCTTGTTACGTACAGTTTTAGCTTCTTATTTTTCTAGTATGGTTTGCACTGAAGAAGCAACAATAAATTATTAAACTGAAATCATTAACTGACTGTTCACAGCAGACATTGTACTCTGCTAATTGTATGCTTGGAGGTAGCACAGAGGGAGGCTGTTTCAGAATTCTTCTTTAATTAAAATTACATAGAATTACAAAGCACCAACTGTGAACAGTAATGAAATCTTGGTAGAATCATCCTGTTCACCTGGAAAACAATAGAGGCACACATTGGGAAAACCTGCCACATTTGATGCCTACTCACACGATGAAGCGGACATTTTCAGGAAACATGAAGAATACGACAAAAGATTCAAAGAGATATTTTGAGCAGAACTTATTTTTCCTTGCAAGTAGGACTTAAAAGTATGGTTTGATGATTCTAATTTCCAATTTGTCTTTTCAAACATGTCAAAGATATCAGCCTTCCCTAAGCACTTAATATATTAAGTCTTTCCTAAATGTTTTATAAAATTCTAGTATTTTGTGAGAAATAATTTGCTTGATTTGAAGGAAACTGAGGTTAATATTATAGGAAATATTAAATAATAATAAAATTCTTGGACATACAACACTACCTACTATTGCTAAAGAAGTCTGAGAAACTAGAATCCTTAGAGATTAAGATAAAATAAAGAATTTTATGTATTGCATTTTATCAGAGTGGTTCATCTTAGACTTTACTTGTTTGTGCATTCTGTACACATATTTATATTAACAATTAGTGTAGAAATATCAAATAAGAACTATTCACTTTGTATTTAAAAAGAACTAGATATTTTATAAATGAAATTAATGGATTAGCTTTCCATTGAACACTATCTTCTATGATCATTTTAACAGTCAAATTTTAGGGGTCATTTATCTTCACTGGAAATATATTAAATGTACTTCAGTAATTTATATTGAAACTTTTAGAGCTAACGTGTCCTTTTAAACCCTGTCTCAAGTTAGCCACCAATAAATAACATGGAATGTGTGAGCTATGTATTTAACGTATGATTTCTGCTTTGGTTAAACTGCTGCTACTGACTTTACTAAAATTGTCAAACCACTCTTATAGATCTTAAAACACTAGATGAGTCCCAGTGAAAATACAAACTTTTATCAAGCATGATTATATTTTCTCTTTTTTGCAATGTTTTTAAATCTTGCATAGCACACGTGTTTCTGAAAGGAGTGGAACTTTATGGAAAATATACTGCATTGATGATAATTTTTTAAAACACTTAAGAAACTATTATAAATGTTTTTGAAGCTAATAAAATAATGAAGTTAGAGCCTGAGTAAGCACCTTGATTTTAAACTTTAATTACCATTTCACCTTTCTGATAAACCAAAGTTTCACACTAATGCAGAAAGTGTCAGTAGATGTAAAACTGGTAATGGGAATTTATTTGCACCTGACAAACTGCATTTGGGATCATAATTCCCCTTAATGATACCAGTGAATAATTATTGTTATATAAGTTCTTAAATATGTTTCCTGGATTCTTTCTTCTTCAAGGACTCATGAAATGGTTAATCGCCCATATTTCAGTGTTTGGGATTTAACTGTTTCAATTTTATAGAAGCACTGTCTCAATTAAATCTTGCTCTCATATGTATAAAAAGGCATTGTAAGAAATTTTTGTGTTTTCCACTCATTTTTATGGACCTTGTTGAACATTCAGAATCATCAATTGCATATAAAAATATTGGCTGAATTTGTGTTTGTGAGTAGACGTAACACAAACATACCTTTTTAATCTAAAAAAAAAACCACAAAACATCTGCAGAACAGATTTTACAAAACTCTATGTAGAATATAAAACTGCATTTGAATATCGAAATGCTAACATAAGTACTCTTAACATAATTTTAATTTTTTAATAAAAATCCCCTAGATGGCTAAAATAAATAATTAGAAATTTTAGATGGTGCTTTGAGCCATTTTTGTTATTTCCCATTGCTTTTATTTAAACTGTGGAATGGTTTTATCATAAAACACATGAGAAAATGATACTATTGTGTTTCGGCCTAGAGATGACAGAACAGTGATGTCAGGGGCACATGAGAATTAGAAGTGACAGTTCTGCCCTGAGAAGTCTTCCACTTGCTTACTTGAATGAGGAGTGAGGCCCGGACAAAGTCATCTGCAGCCTCAGAAGCCAGTACCTGAGTTACAGACCTGGACATGAAGGGAAGATGTAGAGGTATCCAAGAATAATGGATAATTTTATATAAATGGTCAGATAATCTAAGCTGGTTGTGAGTAATCAAGAATAGTTTTTCAAGTAATTTATGTTCTTTATGTCCAGAGATGTTGATTCAATATTTGGAACATATTCAATAAGGAATTTAGACTGTTTTCAGTCACACTCAGATCTGCAAATTAATTTTAAAAAATTTTTCGATGAAAGATGCCTAGACTACACTTTTTTTCCTGTAGAATATGTGAATTCCTCTTTCTTCTCCTCAAACATGTATCCAATACAATAAAAGAATTGACTGGTTTGACATTCTATGCTTTTTTTTTTTTTTTTTTTTTTTTTTTATTATTGGATTATCCCAGA
>NW_004955420.1:3588591-3736327 GCF_000276665.1 Chinchilla lanigera | reverse complement strand
TTGCGCTTGCCAGGCAGGCGCTTTTGCCGCTGAGCTAAATCCCCAGCCCCGACATTCTATGCTTTTAAGCATTTAAAAATATTTATTGATTTGGTAACTCTTGTGACTGAGTGGCTTAGTACTTAGCCTGAATATGAGCCGCCAACCTATATAGGAGTGTACGTATTCTTAATGGTTAACTGAAAATGTTAAATGTGCTTCAAGACAGTTCTGCAAAATACATGTATGTTTAGAGAGCTTAGCTCATTGTGGTTGCTCAAAGGTGTCTATCTTCCACATGTCAGTGCCGAAGTTGATGATGTTTTAAGAGGAAAAAAGAAGAATTACATTAAATCAGAGGTTTTCGGGGGTTCCACACATTTCAAAGCCTGAAAATGGACACAGTCTTCTTTAGAGCACTAGTGTTAATAACTACATCCTACAAAGTCAATGAATGTCCAGAATTTTTTAATGCAATAGATTTCCAAGGATTTTTTTTAAAAACAAAATTTGCATGTGCTATTATCAATTTATTTTTTATCTATTTAGCATTCAAAATGATAACTCAGAAACTGTAATGATTTATTTCACATATTAATGGATGCTTTGTGTTTACTCTTTAATTCACTGCTAGAATTCATAGTAAATGAATTTTTAATCAAATATCCTGTTTCATTTAAACAAAATAATTCTAAAATATAAAAACATCAAAACCAAATAAAATTGTTAAGCTTTCAGTACTTCACCTTAATAGTTTAAGTTTTTACTACTAAGAGTTTATTAAGTATGTAACAATGAAAGTTAGAAATGAAAAAATGCAAACAGTTTAATAAAGAGTCATTCAGTCATGGATTCTTTGTAATTTAGGAGGCAAGCACCTCTGCTGACTTGCTTGTGGATTATTTTAGTTAGGAAAATCTTTCTTACAATATCAATATTTTTGTGAGACTTCATTGCTAGCATTCAGGAAATCACTCTTAAATATGAAATTACATGATTTTCCCTGTAAAAGATAATTAGTACAAAGTTAAGGGAAAAACAAGGAAACATGTAAGTGCTGAAAGAAATAAAAATGAGCTGAAAGAATCAGTGGTGCTCAAGTGAGCACCAGATAAAGTAGAGTGGAATAGGGAATGTCAAATCAATCTAGTGTGGACTTACTTTGATTACAAAGTAAATCAGATGATATCAAATACAACTTGTTATTAATAAACTGAACAATATTTTATTGCTTATTACTGATAATACTTTAATAATGAGAATATTTCATTTGTCAATCTAGAAAATACATCCTTTTGAAATTAAAAAAATATCCATTATATTTTGCTTAAAAAAACCCTAAAATCTTTGCCAAAAATATTACAAAGCCAGAGGACTTAACTGGTTACCTAAATAGTTATGATGCCTTTTCTTACCTGTATAATTTCATTTTACTTACTTGATTGTTAACTAAATCAAAAATACAGTATTTTTATAATTTATAACATTGCTCAAGAAACACTTTGTGTCAGCTTATAGCTTTTTTTCATTTTATTCAGTATGGGGTTCTTTTAAAACAAAAGTTAAATGTAAAAATGAAACACATTTTTATATTGGTTAGAATATTTACATAGATTAGAAAACATGCAAAATGGGTACAGAGAGACTGCAGGGAGAGATTGTTAGTTCAAAGAATGTGGACAAATTTGTCAGAACGTGGGATGAAACGGATCAAAAGTCAGTTCAAGAAAACAACAAAAAAAAAATGCCCCTCTTTTTAAAACATTTTAATGGTTGGCATCAAAATGTAAAACTTAACATTCATTTGTTTTAAAAATTAAAAATGTATATTTATATGTAACCACAAGCAAGAAGACAAAACACATCAAAAAACAGGAATTTAAAACAACTCTTCAAAAAAAGACAAGAAGTAAAAAAATAGAAAGGGGTGGAAAAAGTAATTGAGGCCCTTGTCATGCAAATAGATTTGGTGGAAAAAAATACCTTCATCTTCAGCACCGTCATTATCACCTAAATCATCTGTCTGTTTCTTTGTAAGGGGACCTAGGATTGAGAGTGGAGAAATGGAGGGGGAAAAAAAAAAAGACAATTCAAGAATAAACAATACTGAGGGGAAAAAAATAAATGTAAGTACTAAAATTCTCAAGGATATTTCCAAAAAGTGGGAAAATGATTACATCATAGTTGATTATCCATTTTAAGAAAAAAAAAAAACCTTTTCCCCAAAATATCTCATAGACTTGGTTTTTGAACATACCAGTGTAAAAATATATGACAGTTTGAATAAAGGTAATGATCTTTTAAAAATACCCATGGAATTCAAAAAAGTAAACAATCTTATTAGCTGAAAGAATTTAATATATTCAGTCTCATTTTTAATTTATACTGGTGACCATAATAAAGAAAATAGGTCAAATGCATTCTCTAATTTGAGAAAAGATCATAACATTGAAAAACAGAGACATGAACATTTTGAGGATTTTTTCTTTTTTCTTTTTTTTTTTTTTTTGTAAGAGTATTAGCACTTTGGTTTTACACATTTTTAATATATACATTTTAAAAAACTGTGACTCTTTAAAATTACTTATCATTATGCAAATACTTTCCCCTCTGTTTTCATTCAAATGTATCAACAGATAATCTCATCACTTGGCAGAGAAAACGTACCATCAATATAAATCAGCCTTTCCCTATTAAGGTAGTTACAGAGTCAAGGCCAATATTTCATAATCAATTTAATAATATAATAGAATTATGCCCTGTGCAATTTCATGCCCACTATAGTTATTTATAATAGGATCATGTTTTAGAAGAATAATTGCATTAAAACACTGTGAATGTTTAATAAATGTTTTATTATACTTAACAATGTTCATTTGCTAGAATAAAGGAGCACACCAAAGGGGAAGTCAAAGGCCATATGAAAGTAATTTTAAATGTCATATAATTAACATACTCAACGGACAAAAAAGCAAGTGAAGCCCCACATTCTCTTTTTATTTCTGCAACCCTTTAATTCATATGACATTTCATAATCCTCATGCAAAAAGCAATCACTACAAGCACCGGACACTCAAGTTAAACGATAGCCATCCACATAGCAATAAGCAAGAGAAACTTGTCATGCATAAAATAAGAATCATAGAAAAAGGAACAAGAAGGACCAAAAGTCATGTGTTGATTTCAATAACACGAATAATAAAGAAGCAAGCATTCACTCTAAGCATACCTCACAAGAAAGGATGGTTAAGCATTTTAAGAAAGAACTCTGGGTCTTTTTAGAGTGTACTCTGCATTACATTTATAATTGAAACTAAACCTAAAATAATAACCCTCAAAGAAAGAAAAGCACCATACCCAGAAACAGAAGGAAAAAATGAGATATAACACAGTTACATTTCATCATTTCAGAGCTTTGAGAAATATCAACATTTGGCATGACCAAAAAATTGATAAAAAAAAGAAATTTATTCTGTAACTGGAGGAATTCAGGGAGGACTTTAATCATAAGGTCATGATTTCAGAAGTCTTTCAAAATACAGACTGAACTGTACATAGTACATTAAGTGACACACTTATAATCACACCTGTAAGCAATCATTCCATTGAGCAACCTAGATGAAAGTAATACTTTATATTAATTGACAGCTGCAAATTCACAAATATTTGCATTTCTTTAATAGGACCCTGTTCAAATGCAAACAGCATGCTTGGGATTATTTGAGGTTCATGCCATGTCACTACTTCTCCAAATTATAAATATTTTAAATTTAAATTTTAAAATTGCAGAATTGGAGTACTTGAAATGTTTCTAATTTTAAAACATCTTTAAAATATTAGATTGGGAAAATTGTACTTACAAGCTTCTGATTTTTCTGTAATTTGCTGAATACTGAAAATGTATATTTTCACAAGACTATTTTCCAATATACTAGATATTGTTTCATTTACTAGTTAGCAAACAAACTGCACTGATATTTATTGTTGCCAAACTATTGTCTACTTCCCAATTTAGTTAAATTACTTAATTAATTTTGGCTCTTTAGGAAACTAATGACATAAATTCAAAATTTTGGTTCTAAATCATCAGTTCACTGCTCCTGTATTTAGAGGCACGTATAAAACCCATCACAATTAAATCACTCCCTTAATTTTGTCTAGGGATCTGATGGAAGACTATTGTTTTCCCTTCCTAAGGTATTCAAGGCCATTTACATTTCTACTGGAAACCGTCCAGCTTCTATAGCCACTGAGCCAGAGATTTTATGTACTTCTTACGCTCAGGAAATTGTTACTTTTGGGGTTTCAGTGGGAAGCAATAATACCGGACTTTGCTAAACATGATCTTCTATTTCTTTGCATGACTGACCTGGCTCTCAGTTGCTGTTTGGCATGGGGTGGGCCTAAGTACAAAAGTCATAAAAATGATACAGTATGTTCAGAATTGGAGCTTTTTGCTTCTTAAGTACTATCCCTTTCCTACTCAGGAAGCTCTTTCACTGAATAACTACTGCATGTATACAAATTTGAAAAGTTACAAAAAGACATAGATGTTTATTCTGCACCATAAATACAGGGGACATCATGAGCCTAGAGGAGGGTTAAGCTGAGTGCCTCTAGGTAGAGCACTTCATGTATTGATAGTAAATAAAAGTATTATTATTATTATTATTATTATTATTTTGGTTTTTCTCCGGTACCGGGAACCGAACTCACGACCTTGCGCTTGCCAGGCAGGCACTTTGCCGCTGAGCTAAATCCCCAGCTTCAACAGGCTTTTTGGTTTGTTTTGTTTTTTGTTTTTCTCCGGTACCGGGAACCGAACTCACGACCTTGCGCATGCCAGGCAGGCGCTTTTGCCGCTGAGCTAAATCCCCAGCCCCAAAAGTATTATTAAAGTGTTAACCGAGGATAGATTTCAGCAATTTGAACATAACAAGACTTTGTGAACTTCAAGAAACTTTTACACATCTGAAGTTTGAGGTTTCCTGGGAAGAGCAATGTTGATAACAGTATTTGGCAAAAGTGATAACAAAAATAAGAAAAAAACAAAAACCTTTCAGATTCTTCTTTCTCTATGCCTAAAGATACTGTGAATAAATACCTAAGAGGGTCCGGGGTTAGAAACTGAGAAACTCAACATGAGTTTCTCTGAGAATGATTCAGTGGAGTAAATGCATGCTTGTGACTTTCAGAAGCAGATCCCTTCTGATCTCAGGGTTCCTTATTCAGTCGCTGAAAGCAAAACAGGCCACTGTCTTGGGCTCCCTTTCTTCTTAGCACATTCAGCAAGTCTGGCTCACTTTTCTTCACATTTAAGCATTATTGTTGGTGTAATTACTGACATTAAAACATTTTAAGTATAAAAAATATTGTAGACTGTAGTTGCCATTAATTTTCTTATGAAAATTAGACAATCACATTTCAGGGATCATGTGCTGCTGTAATTGAGCAGCATGATATCCCCAAGGGGAAACCATTTATCCTTTGAACAGGGGCAACAATCATTATCGGTATTATAACCACAGCATATGCTTTTTTAAAAACAACACATATTGCATTTTCGATACCAGTGGTTTGAAACAGATATCGAAAAGCATCAAAACATAAACCAAATGAGACCACTCAACCCTGAGTGTAGAAGTGATTTATTTTACCTTGCAATCTGATTGGGTCTCTCCTCCCTGAGGAGCACACACATAACTCTCATTAGAGTTAATAGGAAAGTAGACTTCATGCCATTTTGAAAGGGAGTGATAGTAATTACTATATTTTATATCTCCTATAGGCAATAAAGAGAGTCAGGAGTAAAACAACAGGACTAACCAAGATAAAGGGAACTCCTAGTCATGAACTTCAGACTCATTTAATTCCAGAATGGGTCCTTTGCAATTAACATAAGCATAATTGAAAGTATTGGCCTTTACAAAAGATGTGTGATGCATCCTTACATTTCAGAATCTGACCACAGAGGCTTTTATTCTTTTAAGAGGAGTAAAAATACTAGCATTTCTCTGTAGTTAACTGGAGAATAATTATGAGCTCTGAAATAATTACTATCCACCCATATTAATGCTGCTTTTTATCATTCTCTTTGATGAAGGGCTAATATACTTTAGGTCTCAAATACATTAGAACTGATTATAAATTCCCTCATTACAGGTTCAATTCAGCAGAAATTATCCATACTTTGTGTCACACATAACTGCAAGAGGCAAGTAGGTTGAGCATATTATTAGCTTCTGACTAAGAAGTCTGGCCATGAGAAATGTATTCTATCAAGGGAACAAGCTTCTGCTATTTTTAGGATTATTCGAGCTCCAGACTCCTGGAGGTCCCACCATGAAAGATGGAAAGCCTTGGCCAATGACCTTGTTCTCCTTCACTCCACCCTCTTGATGCAACCAACCTTGAGGTAAGCTGACCATAAAGAATTGCTAAGTAGAGAATGTAAAGATATTGCTATTGTTCTGGAGCAAATGGGAAGTAGGTTGTATTTTCAGAGATATATTTGTTTGGGACAAAGTTTAGATTGCAAAACTCATATCAATGATGTGAAGAATTTATATGTGCTCTGTACACAGAAAAATGGCAGAATTCAATATATTTATGAATAGCAACATGAATATATTATGTGCCTTTGAAAAATTGACAAATATTAAATATCATAAGTTCGAAGAATTAGATATCTCTACCATTGGTGTAATGCAAACCTATTGTACTTCACAAGTTGATTAGTTGATTTTACATAACTAGAATGAATATATACCTTTTGATATAATAGAATGAAAAAAGTGATTAATTTTACATAATACTTATTTACCTTGATACTTATTTTAACAAAAGATATTTCTTTAGCTATCCATTACATGACCAAATATAAAGAAACCATAGTTAAAGTTAATTTTCTTCCTGAATTTTTTTAGTTTGAGGAGAATACTTTTTTTGAGACAGGATCTCCCTATGTACTTCAGGCCTTGATCTCACTATGTATGTAGCCCAGGCTGGCCTCAAACTCATGGACTTCGTCCTACCTCAGCCTCCCAAGTGGTGGGTTTACAAGTGTGCACCACCACACCTGGCAAGAAAGATAAACTTTTTGGTCAATATTATAAATCTACATTAGATGGAAGTTAAAATATGATAGAAACCACTGTGTGGAGTAAGCTTTGGAATAACTCATACTTTTCAAAAGAATCTGTTTTTGTGCAAATTTTTGATGGTGGTACTCTGCATTCTGAATGAAATGTGGGCTTTGTTGGGGCAAGCTGCTGGTGGAAGGTAAAGTTTCCTATGTACACAGGCTTTGGAAGGGACCAGCTTTCAAGAGCCCCAGAACTGCAAGTACACTCTATGTTTAGCTCTGTGTTGAAAGAGAAAAGCTACATAACTGAAAATGTATTCTTTCAGATATTTCTTCAGAGACAAAGCACAGCTTACAATTTCTCTTTGGAAAAAAAAGAGAGAATCTGTTGTTCAAGGTCGGGAAAAAGGAGAAAGAACTTTTCACTGGTTTATATATCGAAAAGAGCTCATTTATATTTATAAGAAAAGCACTTCTTTTTTGTATAAAATTACCTTGATTGCAACACTTTGAAATCAAATGTCATCTTGTATAGAATAAAAATGATAAGATTTGGGAGAAAAATAATAAGTAGATAAAAGCAAATGAAGCAACATAAAAGCAAATAAAATAAAATTAACCCTTAATCTGAACATCACTAAATTTGCATAAATTCATTATTTTTAACACTATATATGGTTGATTTTCTTAAGTGAAGATGCATTACTACTACTCTGTGAAGAATGTTAGAATAATATTCCCCTTTCATCTGAAAGAATGCTGATCTGTAGTATCTGATCATCTTAGCACTTTCTGAAGAAGTACTTCACAGCCCTAACTTGCCGTACATTATCCAGAGATGTTCCTAGGACACACAGGAAGAGAACGTAGGTGCCAGGAGATGCTTAGAGCTGTCTCACTGAGGATGGGATTAGGATATCATCAACAGTTACCTCCTTGGCATAATATACAATCATCCACTCATTCAACAAATATAGGTAATCCTAAGCGCTTGGAATTTAATGTGCACAAAATAGGCCAGACAACTGCTCTTGTGAAAATTAAGTGATGTTCAAGAAAGAAGCATTAAATCAGTGATCACACATAGAAACATACATACTCTTGAAAATTTTGACCAGTATCAAGAAAGGAGCACCTTGCTGTTATGAGATGTTTTTCAGCATGATGTGGCCCAGCCTGGAGAGTATTCAGTAAGTACCATGTGGTCTGCGGGCTGCAAGAGGAGGAGACACAAGCAAGCAAAGAAGCTGGGGATGAGACAGTGGGTGGGAAGTAACATTTCAGCCTGAAAAAAAATTGTAGGAAGATCTTAAAATGACCAGTAGCTGGAGCCAGTGTGGCTGTCCAGGGAGTAGAGAAAGCTACTGGGAAACAAGGGTGAAGATCTAGACCCGCACCAGTTGGAACTGGCAGCACCTTCAGCCTAAAGATTTTTTTGCATTAATTTTAAATGCAATGACAAGCCATTTATAGGTTTTAAGCACATACTGATAAACTGTGACCTATCTGAATCTTAAACAGAAAAATCAGAAAGAGGTAAAGTCATTCTAAGAAATATGGCACAGAATATTTTACTGAAGCCTGAGCTATGCTCTCATCAGACAAGAATAGCTTTTTAGAATGAAATCAGATGATAGAAAAGGAGCCTACATTTGAGTGCAAATAAAATAAATATCACTAGATACCAAAATCCAAGACTCTAGCACTTACAAAATTGTATAAATAGTTTCTGGAAAATGTGTATTTAAAGTTAAATTGAGTTTGAATGCAAAGTAACATATACCGACTACTTTCATATTCACACAAAGATAGACTATCCCAAGCTGTTTCTACCTGGCTATTTCTCCAGCATCTCAGTACAACGGAGATGCCTCCATTTCTACCTGCAAAGCCAGCTTTACCTTTCAACATGGATTTTCCTTTCTTCTGGTCCCACAGCCTCATAGACATAGTCTTTAACTGTCCCCTCCTCCCTCTGGTTTCTGCCAGATGACACCAATTTTCAGAGAAGCACTATTCCTGCCACTCTGTCAGTACTGTCTACTGTTGGTCTCCTCTTGGCCAGCTTTATCGCGTACCAGAAAGACTGCAGCAGGCTCTTGGTGGCTCTCACCACCACTCAGATTCTAGACTGTCTCCCACTTTGTTTTGCTTGCCATAGCATTTGGAAGTCATATAAAATAATAGCAGCAAACCTCCAGGGAAAAGGGTTAATCATCGCACATTAATATCAGCTAAAATGGATGCAGTTTACCTCCTAACACTAAAATTGCAAGCACTTTAGGAGAGCAGGATCTTAAAAACATAAAGCCTTACTTAGACATGGTGAATCTTTTACTGTGAGCTTTAAAGTAGCTATAACAAGACAGATGAATACTAAATATGATTTAATAGTAGCTTTGCTATTTTAGAAATTTATAAGCAAATGTAAGATATTTTATATTCTGAATGGAAACAAGTAATTTAAAATATTTTTCAGGGCAGTGCAGATTAATGTTCCTTAAATGCAACTTTCATTTCTTCACTACTGCCTGTAAGTTTTTTAGCATTTCTTTATTCCTGTTGTCTTAGAGTAAATGTCCTAGCCTGACCCATACGACTTTCTTTACTAATTCCAGAATTTATCTCTTTCCTCTCCCTTCCAAAATAAATCTTTTTCCATTGTGAGCTCTGGTATTGTTGTACAAAAAGTATCCTCATATTCCCCTTGTGAGTTTATTCCATGGTGTTGACCTTTGATGGTTTCAGTTAGAGTCAGTTCACCTCAGAGAAGAGGGAAAGTGTCACTGTGGATGGGCACTGGGGTGTCCTCTAGAATGTGTGACACCTTCCACACTGAAAAGAAAAGGGAGTGTTGTGTGTCTTGGCCCAAATTGCTCTTCCGGATGTAAATCAGAGATGGTTCTATACTTCTTGGCAAAGTCTGACTGTGAAAAAAAAAATACCTCAATTCTTCGTCACTTCTAAATTTTAGCTTCACAAATGACATGAAAGCATTGAAGCAGTAATTACAAAGATTCTATTCCTTTGTCTTCCGAGAAACAAACAGAAGGGAAAAGCTTTCTGATGCTGATCCCCTAGGGTAACTGAATGTCTGGTGACCATGTGTCTCCTGGATATGACTTCCTCAGAGCTTCTTGTCTCCCACTTCTCCTTCTCCCCACTGCTTGCTAAACATCTCTGGCCTCAATGAAACGGTTTCCCTCTCTTTGTTTTCTGCATATTGTACAGCTGAGCTCTTTACCACACAGCGTAGAGTTTGCTGGGGACACAGTTCTGGGCTCCCTTCCTTGCTCCATCTCTCCATTCTCCTGCCTGATATCATAAATGTTAAGCAAATACTTCTTACCACAGAAACCTTTGTACACACAGTGATTGTATGTCCAGATTCTTGGGATGTTAGATCAAGAATTGATCAGCTACTGGATCACCTCAATTCCCATGTGAGAAAACAAAATAAATAGTGTCAATTAAAAAGAATAATTTCGTAGTGGTGCACAATGTGAAACTGAATGGTTGTGTGGAACTTGAAAGCTTGGAAAATTAGATAATTAAATTTATTTGAAAGAAGAAAAAATAGCTAAGGCTAGTATAGAACTAATGGAAAAATTCAGTAGTTATATACTCTGGACAGGTTAGGAAATAACTATTGGTCCAAACCACCTCTGTCCTAAGATGTTACAGCACCCAAGGTGTGATGGGTTGGCCTCTTTTTTTATGATGCTTTCACTGCAGCATGATTGGAAGTAAAAGGATTATTTTTTCTTTAATTCTCTTTTTTTTCATTCCTGTTCCCTTCCCCCTCCCTCCATCTTATTCTCCTTCTCATTTGAAAAAGACCTCCCTACTTCCTATTGTCTATTTTATATATTGTTCTTTATTTATATTTGGGACATTTCATGTAAGAGAAACCATGCAGTATTGGTGCTCATGCATCAGATTTATTTCACTTAAAATTGTGAAGCGCATTCATTTACCTACAAATGTCTCAAGTTTGTCTGTTTCTTTTGCAGAGTTTTAGCAAATGAAAAGGGTAACAAGGGTTTGAAGAAACAGGGAAGGGAGGGAGGGAAAGGTGACAAACAAAGACTCAAGCTGTGTTAGGTGCATGTACAAATCCCCCACGATAAATGTGTTCATTGCGTGCTGCAAACGTGTACTAATAAAAAAGTCAAGGTTTAATATCTAGCGTGGCATGGATCTCCAGCATTCAGCCACAGTACTATGTGTTAATTAGACATCCAGCAACTTATATTTTTAATATCATCTCTGCATTATTCTGAACGATTTCTCCAAACCAAGAAGTCTAAGACAAAATGCATTTCTTAACTACATATTAATGTGCATTATGTATTAATATATATTATGTCAGATTCATCTAGATTTGGATACTGAGCTCTTTCAAATAAATGCTAGTCATGTAAGTTTGGGCATAGTCTCAAATTCCATGTAGTCTTAAGGGGTAGTGTGACCTCCCTTACAAAAGTTGCTAAAATAATTAAAAAATCCCCAGTAAAGGGTTTTCAGTTAAATTATCTCCCTTTTAGTCATTGCTGCCCAAAACATCTTAATATACATACACACGCAACCACAGTTAGACATATATATGCTAATATAATGTGTGCTAAGGAAAAAGGCATTTAGAGTTTTTGTCCTTGCTGAAACACATGCTCAGACTCAAGGCTATATGGCCTTAGTGATGTTCTTATCCTGTTACTGGTCTCTTAAAAACTGGAAAGTAGGATCATAACTGTATAACAAAACTATCCTAAGGACTCAAGATTCTGAATGTAAAGTAACTTAGCACAGTGCCTAACCTATAGAGTACAATGACAATAAGGAAAATTACTGCTGAATTAAGAATTCTCTTAATTTGTTTGTTATGTACCTAACACATTGAATAGTGTTTGCCCTGAGTTTATATATTTGATCCTGTCCTCCATTTTCAACAGTATAGAAATATTTAGCTACTACCTAAGATTTCATCACCTGTCAAATAATCTATCCCTAAAATACATTGGAAAGAGGTTGATTATAGTATTTCACAATTACCTTGACAAATGTTGAGACAAATTTATTTTGCACAAAATATTTCATAAGAGCATATAGTAAGGAAGCTTCATGAATTCTGCTGAGCACTAAGGTCCTATAAGACGTGTAGCTGCTGACTACATAAACATTATTTCCAATCAAAGACCTCAAGAGAAGTTATACTAAAAGTACTTCCTCACCCTAGAACAATTTGCCTGTTACCTACACATGGCTCCATTTTCAACAGTAACAGACAAAGTTTCCTGAATGAGTAACCAATTACATACCTGCTATCTATGTGCAACACATGATGATTTTGCAGATATTGTTATCATTAGAGTCAGCAAAGAAATATAACAGTGATAAAATGTAAAAGTTCTAAAACTGTGTGGTCTAGTTTCACATCCTAATTTCCTGCTATCTGCAAGGACTATGATCTTAATTTCCCTATACTTCCAATTGCTTATTTGTAAAATAGGGATATTGATAATTATACCCAGTAATTTACTTGTAAAATACAAATTAGTTCAATACAAAAGTTGTTTATAGAAAGAAGCTGGGAACATTGTAGGTGGTAAAGCAAAGTGTTAGCTTTTATTTGAGGTAGGTGGTATCATCTCCATTTTATAGTTAGGAGACTAAAAGTTAATACATTTGCTCAAAAACTAATGCTATACTAAAAACTCTGCAAGGATTATTTTAATGACTGTTCACAGTGTTTCCAAATTTTAAGAGTATTATTATTTTCATTGAGAACTGGTTGAGGAAAATCTAGGCTTTATAAAGATCACAGATTTGCCCATATGTAATAGATGTACACCTCATTCTGTTCTGTCCTGGAAAATATATTTTATTATTATTTTAAAAATAAGGTATTTTTGCTTCCTTATTTTTCTATTAAAAATACAGGCTCTATGCCAGAAATAGTGGTACACCACTATAATCCCAGCATTTAGAAGGTAGAGACAGGAGAACTGTAAGTTTGGAGCCAGCCAGAGACAGAACTGTAAGTTTGGAGCTACAAAGCACGTTCAACACGAGCTTGGACTAAATAATGAAACTGCCATTTAAAACCAAACAAAAACAAACAAACACAAGCACAGTTTCTGAACTTGAGTTCTTAATTTTGTATTATGGCTACAGTATTCTACTTGTTGGTAGACTTTTGGCAAGTTGCTGAAGCTTGTTCCTCAATTTATCTGTTAGTTAACTGAGGATAAAAATAATTTCTACCAATTTCATAGGATTGTTTATATGGTTAATAACTGTTATATACATACAACTTTTAGAGCAGAATTTTATATTAAATATACAAATATTGAAAATTATTATAACATAGCAAATGAACCCCCAAAATAGATTAATTAGCATGAGAACAATTGTAAAAGAAAAACATACACATTTTGAAGCATCTTTTAAATAGTGAATTTTCCAAATGGATCTAATTAAAGTTTCTTGGTTTTTCATTCTGCAATATCCAGCCACTTTAAATTTAAAATTGTTTTTTACTAACAAATAAGAATTAAAAAAAATTTACAAATTTCAAATCTGAGCTTGTAGCATAAAATAAAGAAAATTTAAAAATAAAACACCATAGTAATAGTTGGCATATACTTAAAAACAATATGTAGTATTTGAATTATAATAATAACTGTTGAGACAATTGACAGGTTTCGAGTAAGCTTTTATTTCTCACACTTTGCTCAGTTAAATGCAAAACAAATGCAGAAAGTTAAAATGGTATTTTGGATGAAATCATATTTTTAAATTACTTGAATATTAAATATTTTTGTTAATTCTGTTACCAATTTCCACTCTCTAGGGATTTTTTATAATGTGTGATTATGTTTAAAAGGTAACTAGGACCAAACCCAGCGCAAGAAGCAATTGTTTAAGGGTGATCCCACACAGGGTGCACCTTTGCTGTGCTCATTTTAAAAACACCTACAACGGGAGACAAGGACTCTGGAAGCTCACTTTCTCTCTGCTGTCTGAATGATCTTCGGGAAACCCATGAGCAAAATTAAGGTATTTGATCTTCAAACGGTAAACATGCCATTTTAGGAGAGGCTTATCTCTCAAGTATTTAATGGTTGCTGGATTACAAGAATCAATATGGGAGAAGAGGCCCCCTGCTTTATTGATTTCTCATTGCTGGCAATTCTCATTCTTCCCTTTAAGCGATTAAAACGCCTCAAATCGAGTTACTTTTTGTGGGAAAGTTCAGAATAATAATATTTATCAAAGGTAGCACATTTAATACTAATATTTAGCTACTGGCAGCCAAGATTGCTTTTGAAGAAGAAGTATCTTTACTGATGTAAATGTTTTTTCCCATTTATTCTCCTGTATTTCTGTAGTGAAGGCATATGTTTTCATATACGGAAATCACATTTGACTATGTGAAAGATTTTACATCTAAATACACAGTCATGTCCTCAATATTATCAAATTTTTATTTTAATACAGAAATCCAGAAATAACTGTATTAAATTTTAAATGTATAAAAATATACAGTAGGCTTTAGGCAAGAGATGTGTTTTAAAAATTTGCACATTAGTTAAAGTTTCTTAAATTTAAGTACATGAAAAGAAGCTATTAGGTTGAGTACCCTGTGCTGAATTATATGAAAGAATTAATCTCTTATAAGAGAATAATCACCCTGATATTAGTTCCCTAAATTACTGTTCTTATGTACTTTTCCTTTGACTGTAGATACATATATATATATATATATTCATTTAGTATTGAAACTCACCTTTTCTGATATATATAAGAAGTAGTATCTAATGTCTACTTGCATATAATGAGATTAGAATTCTCTTATATAATAAACATAATAGTAGTGCTTGATTTATAAATATGGATTCTATATATATATCTGTATGTTTGCATGTGTATATATATATATATATATACACCCATAGAATGCATGGGTGCATTTCTCTTTTGTGATTCACCTGAAGACAAATTTTTCCTTAGAATAAAAACTTTCTACATTACTTTGTTGAAATGAAGTAGAAATCTGTTACTGCACACAGTTTATTCTGTACATTCTTTAATAAGCAGTGGGGTAGTGAGCAGTCTCATGAGAACACAATCTTAGGAAAATAAAATTGGTTCAGCATTTTAGAAACAGGAAGAAAGAGAATGGTGATATAGTAGAGTGCTAGAGGGCTTGCCTATATCACGCAGTTGGCCCTGAGTTCAATTTCCAACTATAGCAACACACACACATATGCATACACACACACACACACACACACACACACACACACACAAACTTTATAGACAGAAATATTTATGGCAATTTCAATGTAAAAAAATTTACAACTGGGAAACTTTCCTCTATTGCCAGCATTTGAACATATCTTTCAGAATTAATCCCCATAGAAAAATCAATGCAGTTCAGTTGTCTAGACAGTGCTTCTCTAGCACAAGTGTGCATAAGAAATATCTAGAGATCTTATTAAAACTGAAAATTCCTAGGCACTTTCACCCCTGAGATTGGTCAGGGTATAGCCTAGAATTGAGCAATATAATGAGGACTGAGGACTATGGATGACACTTTGAGGAAAATTTGGGGTTCAATCTCTATATTTTAGGGTCTTGATCCTTTCCTACTTTAACTGTCACTGGGGAATAAATTGAAAAGCCACATATGAGTATATGAAATTGACGACATTGTGTACATGTTTAAATCTACCACATCAACTGGAAATAATAGTGACACTGCAAACTCAACTCAGATACTCTGTTTTTCCTGAGAAGACAGTGCCCATAAAAAACAATGTGGCTTCCTTTCAAATAAAGCTGCTTTATGAGAATAATTCAAATAGCTATCTAGATAGACCTACATATATATGTCATATATTTAGATGATACACACATAAAACAATATATACGTATATATACTCATCTGTGACATGAAAATATTAAGTAGCTCTTTTACTTCACTTTCTTTTTCTTTTTTGGGGGGCCGGTGCCGGGAATCAAATTCAGGACCTCGAACTTGACAGGCAGACGCTGTACCGCTGAGCTGTATCACCAGCCCCTCTTATTTACTTCCTTATTTAGAAGTGAGTGAAGAAGAAACTTATTCCTGAAAATATTTCTTATAATACTGACTTAAAGATAATTTAATGCTAGAAACAGTCTACATAATTTGAGGTCCAGCTATTATCAAGAATATCCACTCTACTCTCCTTTATATCATATGATAATGGGACGGAATCAAGAAAAATAACATTTAGATAAATCAATGTACTCAACCTGAAGAAATTCAGAATATACTTTTAGGAAAGTAAAAGAATGTAATGTAAGGAAGGTTTAAAAATTACCCAGAAATGTCCAACTGGATAAATGTCAGAGAGAGAAAAATTTGGTTTCCAGAACATAATAAAATAAATCAAAATAAAAAACTATGATAAGAACAAGTCACCCTGGTCCAAGATGGTCACACCATCTGTGGCCTAGGAAACAAGGAATTCTGGGCTGTTTGCCTTACGCAGGAACTGGGGGAAAAGGGCAGCTTGTAAACTCTTGTTAGACTGAGAACTAACATCTTATTCTCTTTATCTTCATGTCATGGACATGTGTATCTCTTATATGTTAGTGCCTCATAAATGTTTGTGCCTATCTTTGTTTGTGTGTGTATGTAATACCTGTCTGTGTTTATACTTGTTCAGGTGTGAACTTGTGTGAGTTTTTCTGTCTAGTTAATCATATGCATGCTTTGAGGAGGTATATACTACTCACTATTTTTGTTTGTGAAGGTCCCTAAATGTATGAGACTTTGCTTAATTATACCTAGCAGTTTCTGATTTGTATGCCTTACATTGTCTTGTGTTTCTCTGATGAGTGGTATGCTTTTTCCCACCAATCTATTGTACATATGTATCTCCATCTATCCATGTCTATTCTCTTTTTCTGAATGTTTTTGACACCCTTTGTCTCATTTCATCTGTACTTTTGCATTTGCCTTGCAGGTCTTCTCTCTGTGTCAGAGTTTCTACAGTGGCTGTCTCTAAGTTTATGTTTCTCAATTCACACTTCTAAGTAGGTCTCTTTGTGTTTCTTTCTCTTGTTTACGGGGCACCACAGTGGTGTATCTCAGAATGCTTGTCTCCCTGCTTATTCGCTGAGTGTGTCTGTGTGAAGAAAGCAAGCAGGAGAAACTCCCAAATATATACTTTTTCTCATGCCTGATCTGTAAGTAAAACTGCTCACACCTCATCCTTTATGGCTTCTATACAAAGATACAGCTTCTGTATTCCTTGAAGAGACACTAATATTTGCCCTTACCTTTCCAAATATGTATATTCTGTTCACATTCAAGTTTTATACTTAGAATGTCTATTTTATATTTTAAACAATCTCAGCCTTATTTCATCAAGAAAAAAGTGGAGATAAAAGCATCTTATTGTAGAATTGGTGTGAAAATCACAGATGTGAAGTTCCTAGTACGTCACTTAGTATATAGTCAGTACTCCAGGCATTCTTCTACTTTCATCAGTGCATGTTTCTAGGCTACAGTTTGTTGATAAATTAATCCTCAAGGAAACACTGCTCTCACCCTTACCTCAGTCTCCTGAACCCTTCACATTTGCAAGAGACTTACCCTCTTGTCTCCTTACCCCAAAAAAAGGAAGAAAGAAAATAAAACCCTGCCATTTAATCAAGTGTTTTCAAGGACAGATTATTCCACATAATATTTGTATCTTTAAAAGGATGTGACTAAAGCAACATTAAACAGAATTCTTCAAACAAATAGTGTGACAATGTTTTCCATGGAAAATACATTACAGAACATGTTTCCATGCTTCCAGTAGCCAGGAGTACTAAACTAATTACATTATGTACAATTTTAGATAAATTAAAAATAGCTCAGCATCCAGCCACTCACAAGGCTGAGGCCAGAGGATAGCTAGCACACATGAGCTGGAGACTGGCCTTTGCATTATGGTGATGCCCCATCTCAAAGGAAAAAAAAAAAAAAAAAAAACAACAGAAAGGCTCAACATCACATTTAGAAATGAGATCATCTACTTGAGCTTCTCATCTGGTGCAAGTAAGTACACTAGAGTCAAGGAGAATGAGCTTCAGGGACTTGGTCCAGGTTACAGGCAACAGTAGAAAATAGAACACTAGCATAGCAACCCCCACCCCTGCCATCCCTGGAGTATAAACCTCAGATTGATGCACTGAATCACTTGCAGTGCATTTTTTGCACTATTGCTCTAAAAATGTTTTAATGAATTGATATTTTTGAATAAGTAACTCATTAATATAATTGAAACTCTAAACAATAGAAATGAAGATGTAGCAAAAAATTATATTCCTATCTCACTCATCCTTTGTTCCCCCGTTCTAGCATTCATCCTCATCTTACTGGAAATGACTCCTTACTTTTGTGTGTGTCCTTTCTTATTGTCTACACAACATGAAGGAATCTGTGTAAACATGAGCAACTATAAGTTAGATGTATTTTTATTCATTTTCATTTATACATAAAAGATAGCATGCTATATACACTGCTTTGCAGTTCCCTTTTTTTTTTTTTGTACTCAATGATCTATCTGGGAAATCTTTCTGTATCAGTATACAAAAATCCTCATCTTTTATTATAGGTGCATAGTGATTTTAGATTTTTCTGAAAAAGAAATGTAAATTAGTTGTGACTACTTAAACCAAAGGGAGATAAATGAAGAATGGTACAAAGATATAAAACTGCAGTTTGAAAAATCCCCAGGACAGTTTTTATTCATAGGTAGCAATAGCAATGTGAAGAAAAGGGATAAGCAAGCTTTGAGCACTCAATAAAGGCTGCTGGGCGACACCTGGTCCCTTTCCTGTTCTCCCAGGGGCTGCCCAGGAAAGAGAGTGAGTAGATAAAATACTTACATTTACTTTACTATTTACTCCCAGGAGCAAAAATCCATAGAATACAAATGTTCATAAAATAGGAAATGCTTTGAAGAATTGAAGTCTAAGAAAATATGCAATGTTAAGAAATGATCAACATATGATTTCTATACTGTCCAATTCCCAGAGATAAATGTAATTATCATATATTGCAAACACATACAACAAATAAATTTTAACTGACTATTATCAGTTTCAAACACACGCTTAGTATTTTCATGTATCTAAACTGATAAAACAAATATCTGGATCACGCTTTTATTTTTCTTCCTGCAATTCCATTTTCTCCCACTTACTGCGTTCTAGTTAATTTGCTCCATGTTATTCCAAGGAAGTGGCATTTGAATTTCTGCGAGCCTCTGGAATTTGCTAGGTGTTGTGTGTATCTTATGCTCCATAGCTCTTTGAAAACTCTGTCTTCTCTAATTTGCCCCATAGCAACACAATTACATTCAGTGTCTGATTCGTCTTATTCTCCCTATCCACAATAGCCATTAGATAAAGATAAGAAAAAACTTCTGAAGCCTTTGGATGGTAAGATTGCTTTACCCATAGGGCAAGTTGTAATAAAAGTACCGAAAAGAGCAAAAAAAAGATGAAATGTTCTTCTCTGCCTGGCCTGTTGCCCATTGGGATCTCAGCTTCCCCTAAATCTCAGATCGAGGAAAGCCTAATAAAATAACATTACTTTGAATTCTTTCTCAATGATTGAGGCATATAACATTGTCCAGGTATAAACTCATAGTTTATGACTCTACCAAGAATAAGGGCATTAAATATAGGTTATGTTTTAAAAAGATATCTTTTTTTTTTTTTTCAAAATACTTCAACATATATTGCTTCACTGGATTATTCCAGCTACTTTCTCAATCAAGGGCTAAGGTGCCAGTTTTGTGAATACATCCATTTTCCAAATACAATCACTGACATGGGGAGGTATTTCTATTCAAGTCATATCACTTGTGGTGATACCTCTATTCCATATGCCTTGATTCAATGTTTGCATGAAGGTAAAACTGCCCTATCAAATCCAAAAGTCAAGAATTGGCTCTGATAACAATGTACCTATTTAAGTCAATTAAAATGAGTGTTTTAAGAGCAAAATGCCAAGCAGTATGGTTTATAAGCCAATGTTTCCCACCATACCCTCATTAACTCATAGATGGGACTTTTGGGGGATTATTGGGCCATACGGATGTGACTCTCAATGGATTAGCTCACTATAATAGCCAAATGTGATGTTGGGAGGAAGTAGGTCACTGGGTCGTGACCTGGAAGGATCTGGAACACTCCCTCCTCCCTTGATCACTCTCTGCCTTCTGAGTGCCATACCATGAGCCATTTCTTCTCTGCCAGTCCCCTCTGCTATGCTGCCCTGCCCTGGAATCAGCAGACTATGGACTGAAACCTCTGCAAACTGTGAGCCAAAATAAACCTCTACCCCTTTAAGTTGCATATGGCAGGGAGGCATTGTGTCTCAGCTACGAGAAAGTAACTAAGACACCAAATAAAACAGCCAAGTAAATTTGTAGCAGAAGACAATACAACTTTTTAAATTTACCAGAATACATTAGGTGGATGCATGTTATGATAGTAAGTATTATCTAAGGCATATGATGGAGAGAAAAAGGTAAATTTCAGAATAGTATAAAAGCATCATAATACTTGTATAGAAGAAGGATTGATCACATCTTGTTAAATACATATAGATATCTCCTAGAAGGTTATCTGATACTATTATTAATTGTTTTCTCTAGGAAATGAGTTCAGCATGGGATCTGAGGATGTGAGTTAGGTTTTTACTTTTTTCACTCATACTCTTTTTTTGTAAAAATCATGACTGTATACTATTTTGATCATGTAAAGTATATAATCAGAATTGTAAACTTGATGTTAAACTTGGGGAAAATCAACTAACTGCTTATGCAGACCTTTCAGTGTCATTTTTTTTAAAGATCAATTCCTGCTTCATGACACTTTGGCTTTATTTGTACTCAAAATCTTCATTGACTTTTTTGATAAATATTTAACTTCTCCCAATAATTATAATGTTCTACTGAGCTAAATGTATTGGGGTTTTACCTCATCAATAAAGTGACCCCTGAGAGTAACATCATGGCTGGATTAGCAAAGGGCATGCTATTGTTTTGATTCTCGGAGCATGGGGCATTGACAGTACAGACAGACACTGCAAAACTGTATTTATCTCATCTAACATTCTTTGAATCTTCAAAGTCTTCCAGTTGTTTGCACTTGTCATAGCAATTATTTCAGCTGTTAAATTCTTGAATCTGATTTGAGATTCATGGTTTGGATGTAATGCTGATATTTCTACCTCATTTATGAGCTCACTAAAGGCATACATACCTAGGTAAGCACATGTTTATCATGAAGAGAGAAAAAGGTATGAGTCATCATTAAATATATGAACCAAGTGACAGCACTGGCCCCTGCAGATTAATACAACCTTTAACTCTCATTATTATGTAGGCAAGTGAGAAGCACTGCAGCGTGAACTAAGGACAAAGTGTCAACCTTAAGTTTAAATATGGATTTTTCAAAGAACAAATTACATATTCCATGGTCAGCTGTCTAGAAATTGCATGGCTTTTTGTGCATCTAATTTTGAAATTCTATTCATATATTTTAATTCCCTGACTCACAGTCCTTATAGATAAATGGATAACACTACTTTTTAGCCAAAGAGAGCTGAGAGAATTGAAAAAATTGGTTAAAAGTAGTTGTAAAACTGAATAATCAATTTATGAACATTATACAAACTATTGCAAAATTGCAGTTGATGTAGGGAAATGGGTAAAACATTTTTCATTATTATACCATATTCTGCTATTCATCCTTAAGGTTATTGCTCCTTGCATGGGACCTGTACAGTCAGATTTGTAGCTGACAGTTCTTCTCAAAATCTACCTATCTGAAACACAATCATTCTTATTTTCTCATTTTTGGTAATATCCAGATTTTTTAATGTTCCACTGTAGTTCATTCTGATCACATTAATGGACCCTGTCATAGTGCTTTCATCTGCATTTATGCATGTACAGTTTCTCGAAAAGATTTTGAGAGAGAACATTCCAAATTGATCTTTGTACCTGAAGTCATTGGTGAGATTTTTGCCTTAGATACATTGTGGAACTCAATAACCATCTGTTATAAAAATACAGAAGGATAATAATAACTGTGAAGAGAAATTACTGGAATCCAATAGTAATCCTTTACCTATATTTCAAGCTTTGTAGGAATTTAGTCAAATTTCTTCTACTTACACTGTAGTTATACAGCTATAATTGTCATCTGATATAATTGATATTTAGAATGTTTGTCATGAGGCATATTACACGTTAAAGATAATGATAAAAACAATAAAATGAAAATATATTCTATGCTAAATATATTTTATGAGAAAAATCAAGTGTTATTTCCTAGACATGGAATAAAAAGGGTAAAATACATTTGGGGCTAATATGTAATCAACCATATAATCCAATGTCAAAGTTGTCTGGCTTATCAAAAAATCTACTTTCCCTACAGTCTAAGCATTTATTTTTACAAATTTTGATACAGAATACATCAAGAACAATGAAATATATACAAAGCAATATTCCACTCTTTAAAACATTTGCTATTTTAATGAATATCACATTTAATGTGATATTATTCCACTCTAATTATATATTCTACCAGAAATACATTATATATGTAAATTTAATTGCATAATTTTGTATTCACTTTTACTCCATAAGAATACTCTTTCTATTATAAATTATTAGCTAAACTGTAAGTCTACCATAATATTTGATCATGTAAATTAATTATATTTTCTTTAGAATGTATAATATTAAACTTTAATATTAAATTCTTTTTGTTCCTATGGTTGAAGAATGTGAAATGTCTAAAAGTTATTTATTGTGAAAAGCATCATCTGACAGTTAAAATTGATTTTTGCCATTCATATTTGGAGCATTCACTATATTTTTAAGAACTGAACAACTGAGAGATGAAATCCACTCAATAACTAAACATATATTTTCACTAAAGTCGTATGGAAGTTAAATACTGTCTTTGTGCAGCAACCTTGAGGCAAATAAGCAAAAGGAAGCAGGTACTAATAGAGAATGACTGCAAAAATTGATGTTATGAATAATATGTTATATTTCTCATATATTCTTAGGGAAAAAATGGCAAGTTTATTGGCTTCTGTTTGCCCTTATGTTCTGCCAGCAAGAACCATCGGTAGCAAAATGGAAGCACTGGCCACACAAAACATTCACTTCTGTTTCCTAAAAACCATTACCTGATAAAGTCTTCTGCATATTTTCCAAGGCTCTAGGCATTTCCACTTTTCCTTTTTCAGTAGCTGTAGGGATATGTAGATATTTCTTTTCAAATTTTTATTTATTTTCTAATTTACAAATAAAGGCTTTACATACTTATGGGTGAGTTTGTGATGTTTCATTATTCATCAGAACTCTGTTATATTCGTGTCATGGTAAAGATATCTATGTACTCAAATACTATTTATTTTTGTTAAAATGCTCAAAATTTTTAAAATTTTTAAAATTTTTAACAATATTATCATTTGCAGTAACCCTACTGTGCAAGAGAAAGCCAGAAGTTATTTCTCCTAGCTGCAACTCAGTATCCATTGACCAATCTTCTCCCATTCTTCCATTGGACTCTTCCTGCCTCTGATAACCAATATTCTATTCTCAACTCCTATAGAATCAATGTTTTCTAGATTCAACATGTGAATGAGACCGTGTTGCACTTGTGTTTCTTTGCCTGGCTTATGTCATGTAACATAATTATATCTTCTTTTTTTATGGCCCAGTTGTATTCCATTATGTCTACATACCACATTTTCTTTATCCGGTCATCAACTTATGGAGCCTTAGGTTTTGTTTTGATTGGTTTTCAGTTCATTTTTAACACAAATAAGATGTCTCTTAAACTAGCAAAGATAACAGTGAGCCTGTATGAACAATGCATGCATATCTGTAAATGTAAGTACACAATCATAAAGAATGGAAAAGTGATTCCATAAAGGACAGGATATTAAAGGAATTGTGCACTTCTTTAAAATATACTTTAATCTTAGCTTACATACCAGACGTAGCCTTTCATTTACCAAAGATGAACTTTAACCCTTAAACTAAAAATTAGATTTTATTAATAATTCACAAGATTATAGTGTTAAGGAATATACTGCGACAGATATGTCACATTTAACCACCTGAACATTGAGATTTTAATGCAATTATTGTTCTTATTAGCAGTAGCAAAGGTGCTAGATACTTTCATGCAGGAAAGAAATACTTTGAAAAGTAGCACGAACCCTTTTAGATCAGCTTAGAATTTGGAGGTACCTGATGAAAGCTGTATAAAAGCATCCATTTCCACGTTAAGTGATCGAGCCTGGAATTTATACACACAGATTTGCTTATGCAATCCATGCACCACATATTCCAGACTCTGAGAGCAGCTTTACAGCAACGACCTCATTTATTCTACTTCAGTAACTCTATGAAGTAGGTAATTATTGTCCCCACTTCATAGATGAGGACACTGAAACTTCTAGAAGAATGAAGAACTTGCTCAAGCTAATCAGAGGAATATGGATTGAAAGTAGCTATTAAAGAGCTTGTGTTTTTAATCCATTATTGTCTTCCAATTTTATAATTATTTTATTTTGACCTAGTTTCATTTTAAAAGTTCTGAATCCATCAGCACCTATCTGTGTTTTGCAATGATACTATCTTGCGTGTTGAAATTACCACAATTAGGAGGTCAGCATCACAAGCTTGTTTTGTGTGGAATTCAATCAATTTTATCCATTTATGATTATGGTATTGCAACCACATCCATGTATCTAATTTTATCATAATAATTATTTTTCAATCAATCAGAAGAAAGAACAAGAAAAGCATTTTCATCTACTTGTACAATATTAGTCACCCATTTGGAGAATTATATTAAGGTTACGTATGTTATTTTTCTACATAGAGGAAAATAAAAATATAATAACCAGGTCATTCATACATCAGAGACTTATCAGGTATGAGGAAATTCTTTAAGTCAATAAAGTGGTTGTCTTTCTACCTCATGTAAGGTACTGAAAATGTCTCCCTGGAGGCTGGTCAACTTTAATAGATTTGTGTACATTCCTGAAGTAATCACAGTTCCATGGCTGTAGGTTAAAACATATCACCAATGCAAATTGATTATATTTATTAACATAAAGGGAGCTAAATCTCTTAAATAACTAAAAATGGTAAATACTAAAATAAGAGAAAAACAAAGCTGTAATTACCCTTTCAATGAAGTCATGGTTTCCTAAATATATTATATTCAACTTTTCATGCACTCCAAATGAATAAACGGCCACTTATTTTCATTTTGTACATGTTTAACTTAAGGGTTCCTTGAAACAGTTATACAGATGGCAAATGAGTAGAGGTAGTGGAATATCACAATTTCTAGGCAATTATTTTGTTTGGCACCCAAATATTTTCAGGACACTACATTTATTTAAAATTGCACCCATTCAGAGTAGAGGGCAAGCAACAACTCTAGTTAATAAAAATACAAGTGGAGAATTTTCTCTAAGATGTTCTTGTAAAGAAGTGAAAGGAAGAGAATCTGTAGCAATAATACAGGTTGAATGGACAAATTAATGTTTTTTTTTTTTTTTTTTTTTTTTCTTTAGCAGATCCACATAGTGCTTTATTTAAGCTATCTGTATGAAGGAAAATAATGTGCATCCCTATCATATACGTGTAAAATTAATGGTTTTGATATAGGGCGCAGTAAGGAACTTCAACAGAAATATGATATAGATAAAGGTTTGTGTTATATCTGGGTACTCAAATGTCTATAGTGATTTTGTCCTTTTACTTCAGTGCTTTGTAGCTCTATCATGTGATTGCTATTCCTTTTTCTATGTCTTTCACTTTATTCTATAACTGTTTAAAGGTGATGTATTTTCTTGTGATCTAAATTACCAAAAAAGTCACTTTTTCACTTTACATTTATATAATGCTTTAATTTTAAAAAGTACTTCTGTATTTTTAATTATAATTAATTAACCTAAAATTCTACTCTCTGAAAATACTCTCAGGTTATACAACTGATAAATGGTAATGCCAAAAGGGAAACCCAGTATAGAATAGGTAGTAAAGACAATATTAACTAGTGTTTACAGAGAGACAAAAAAGAACTGCATTATAGAACTAATTTGATCAAATCTATGGATTAGGTATGATTTCAACTGCATTATGGGTAAAAGAAGTCTCAGAGCTACAAATACTTTATCCAAGATGAGAGAACAGCAGAGCTAGAGTCCAAATCTAAATCAGTTTAACTACAAAAATCAAACCCCATTAGAAGATAAAATAACACATTAGAAGAAACACATGCTGTTCAAAATTCATGTAACTACAAGCAATGTAAAGTTATTTAAAATATTTTAGTTGTTGCAATTTTATCCTTTTAAATTACAAATTTAGTAATGACACTACAAGACCATTCTTATAGATACTTGGAAAATACTAACTTGCTTTTCTGATGAAAAATACAATCTGTCTTATTGACTCGGGTTTGACTGCTTAATTTGAGATACTGACCCGAACCTTGAACTATACATGCAAAATATGAGGAGGATTCAAGTATAAGTTATCACATCTGAAAACTATGATGCATCTAATAGGTAATATGAGGAAAGAATTGTTAAAAGATTTGAATGGTTTTAAATGTTGTAGAAATAAGAATAATACTCTAAGTTGATCAAATATAATCTGTGAGGTATGCATCTGTGTGTTTTATTAAAGGGATTCTGGATCAAGAAAAAAGATGTTGTGTTCTAGTTTCCAAATATCTAAAATGTCATGACATATACAAATAAAACAACCAATCTATTTCACAAACATCAAGGAAATGTGGAAAGAGAGAAAATAATGAGACTAACTGCACAAAGAAACCATCATCCAAGATACCCAGGAATAAATAAAACCTCCCAGAAGAGGAGGATTCAGTGGAATAGGAAATAGCCTATTCCCGAAGTACGGCGAGTCCAGAGAACCCACAGGAGAGCTATTTGGAGTATGATCGTAGGAGTGGCTGTGGAAGCCTTTATATATGCTCCTATCCTCCTCTTGGCCAGACAAATAACAGAAGTCATTGTCTCTCCAAAGGACTTTGAATACAGGAGTTTCTGATAATAAGATAGGATAACCAGATGGCAAAAAACATAAGAAGCAGAACAGCGAGTGCCCATATGCAGAAGATTGGCATGGATACTCATTAACTGATGCAGGACCTTTTCTTGACACACTTTCATCTTTATAAGAAGTTTTATTCATCTTGCTACTGAAGGACTTTATCTGAAGCACTATTATTATTATTATCATCATCATCTTCTTCTTCATCATCATTTGCCTTGACTTTCAGGAACACATATCAATGTTTGCTTTTGATAACCTCTGCTTATAACTACTACTAAGTCACTAACCTGTTTAACCCTCCCCCCACATTTCTTCCAATAAAATAAAAATCTAGATTCTTTGTCCTGGCCCAGATTCTCTGTTGCTCTCTACCTTGCTTGGTGTTCTCCAGACTGTTTCGGTCTGTTTCTCAGCTTTGGAAGCACATTCCAACTTTATGCATTTGCCCGGGCCATTTCCCTTTGACTAGCATGTTCTCATCCCTGTTCCTCATATGACTGGCTCCAAATTATAATCCTGTTTAAATTCCACTAAAATATAAAAAAATAAATTCCATTACTATAGAAAGCCTTGTCTTTCTTATCTGTCTCATTACACATCTCATTTAGGGTCATATTGTAAAGTTCTGTTTACTTCTTCAAACTTACCAATTAATGGTATCATTGTTTATATTTTATATGAAATTTCTATGTTATTTTTAAATGTATAAACTTTCACTGCTGCAGTGCAAGAGCAGAGACGTTTGCTTTTTACTATCATACCTGTAGCAATGAAAAGAGTACCTGGTGCAAATAAGCACTTAATTTAATTATTAATTCAATAAAATATCAGTAAGTAATGATATTATTAGGCCGAGATTTATAGTATACATCCAATTAAATGATAATATTGTAAACAGGTCTGTTGAATTAAAGATTGATGCAAATGTTTTAATGAGATATTAAGGTAAATATTTTCTATGTTAGACAAGGCCAAGCACAAAACAATTACAAGGTAAGAGGTGAGATCACATACATAAAACTTGCAAAGGAGATGAAGAAAGGGCTGTCTTGTGGTTTTTAGCCCAATATTAACCACCTGAAAATAAGAGGTTTGTGGAAAAATATATTTTCGAAGCCTATTCCTTCCCCAGTCCACAGAGTAGGAAGGAGGGATGTTTCACGTCATGTCCAGTGCGGTGTGAGGAGCTTCAAGGAGTCAAGTTAAAAAGCCAGATATGTGTGCCTTGGAGTTCCCTGAGCACGATAGGAAGAATATGTTGGCTGAAGCAGGCAGCATGTCACACTGGGATAGCCAGGGCCTTAGCACTTGTTGGAGAGTAAAAGTGGGTATTTCTAGAAGTATTGGTATTGAAGTCATGGTATGAGTGTTAACCTGGGTTCATTTGAAAAGAAAATCTGGGGCTGGGGTTTAGCTCAGCGGCAAAAGTGCTTGCCTGGCAAGCGCAAGGTCGTGAGTTCGGTTCCTGGTACCAGAGAAAAAACAAACAAACAAAAAAAAACAAAAAGAAAATCTATCCACTGGGCTTCCTCCAAAGTAAGAATTTTTTTGCATAAAATGAGACCATGTCCTTGGATACAAGAGATGAGAGCTGCAGCCTGCTGGCTGAAGGAGGGGAGCTGCATTTGGAGGAGTAGGGCATCCCAAAAAAGAACACACATGGTGGGAAGGGAAACAGGACTGGCATCGCTGAGGATCAAGAATGGGAAAGGAAGGCCCGTATTATATTCTCTGGTGCTGTCTTCTGAGTACTGCAGTCGCAAGCAAAGGGAGAAACATAACTTTGTTTCAAAATGTGAGATTTTCACATTGCAAGGATCTGTGTACGTTGTTTTATCTATTATTGTTATTGAATTGTGACTTGCCAGTGGCTTCCTCCAAATGGCAGGGAATGGTCCACAGTTGAGGCTCAGATGGTGAAAAAAGTTTTTTTTTAATTATGACACCATGGATTCAGTCCTTCACCCATTCTACTTTTTTTAAAACTGAAATTTTATCACACACGAACACACACACACACACACACACACACACACACACACATATACACACGAGTAGGACCTGCCCACTCACCTCCACAGCATAAAGAAAGAAGAAAACATATGTACATACATATATAGATAGATACATATCTACAGATATTGGAAATATAATATAAGACAATATGATATGGAAATATAATATAATATGGAAATATGAGACATATATGAGACAATATTTCCAATATCTGTAGAAAATGTAAAAATTTATGTAGAGGACTCCATTAAAACAGTGTCAGATTGTAACAATGATATGAACACTTTTGACACATAAACAGTGGAAGCTTTTAAATATAACAATATTGAGCAATTAGAAAACATGATGAGGAAAAGTGTCCATTCATAATCATAGCCAAAGGTTAATCTATATGTCTATTAAAAACATAAAGTGCATTATAGGAAAACTATTAACTAAAAGACCAGAAACTGGGGGTTGATATATAAAAAATATATTTTTAACTATACACAAAATGATATTGTAATTACTTGGGCAGTCATGCAAATACTTTGAAAGTGATAGGATTATTGATCATGATAGTACTGAGAGCGGTAATAGAATGGATAAGATCAAAGGTGAGTCTAAATTTTTCTTTAAGATCTGAGTGTTTATAAGCATGGTATTATCATATTTTGTTTATACACAGAACTTTGAAAAACTGAAAATAAAAAGATTATGTATTTCCAAATAAACTGAATTATTAGGAA
The DNA here is from genome assembly GCF_000276665.1 of Chinchilla lanigera. NCBI lineage: Eukaryota > Metazoa > Chordata > Mammalia > Rodentia > Chinchillidae > Chinchilla > Chinchilla lanigera. The sequence continues at coordinate 3,706,328 of NW_004955420.1, read as the reverse complement.
ATAAATTATTTGCACAAGAAAATTTGATTTTGTAGAAATCTGAGAAGTACCGTGCAGATGACAATGCTTTAGTAATGTTTCTTATTCCATTTTAATACCAAAGCCTCCTAAAATTTCATTATTCATTATGAGAAAATAGGAACAAATTTGAGCTTTTCTTTATTAAAATAAAATTGTACCTTTAAAAGTCTCTGTCATACACTATTTAAAATAAGACTAAATTAATTAGAACTTTGATAAACAATTGCATAAGAAAAAATGGAAATGAGCCAAAAAACTTTAAATCTCTTGACTTGAATGATTAAAAACCCTATTTATTTGACTAACAAAATTTATGCATAGAGTTTGTTCTCTTTCTGGTCAATAATAATGACTATTAAATTCATCAAATGGAATTATAGAATTTTTAAAAATAAGGTTATACTTTTCTATTTTTTGTTTAAATTCAAAATTTTAGAAGACTGAAGTTTCAGGCATGGTGGCACATGCCTGTAATCCCAGCACTAGGGAGGCTGGGCAGGAGGATCCTTGCAAGTTCAAGACCAGCTTGAGCTACAAAGTGACTTCAAGGCCAGCCTGAACTGCACAGTAAGACGCTGTCTGAAAAAGACAAAAAAAAAAAAAATGTAAAAAAAAATAAAAAAGACTGCAATTTAACTATCACATATTATACTATAAAGTTCACCTCTTTTGAGTATATATATATAATATATATGTTTACATAGGCATATATTATAATTATATTTAATTTGCTGATGCAGATTCTTCCTGAAAGATTCCATATTACAACACATCATATGCTAATAAATTTCTTTAATATATTTCAAAATTTCCTTATATGAAAAGCTGACATAAATATACTAACAAAATGATCTAGTATTGATATTATATTTTCAGAATATTGATTTCTTGGAGGGCAAGGCTTAATCCTGCAGATCTTAAAGTCAAGATAAGAGATCAGTAATTTTTTAAATGAACAGATGAATGATTAATCTCCAATTTTCTGTGCGTACTGGCTCTAATTGTAAAAACGTAGTGTCATGTCCAATCCTTGTAGAATTCATGCTGTTAGTCACTGAGTACTTACTTATTCAAGGAGTATTTACCTAGCCCCATCAATTAAAAATGAGAGGATTTATCATTGCTTTTCAGTCAAGAAAATTACTTCCTCTACATTTTTCTCAAATTATGAAATTCTTCAATGTACTCAGCTACCCTAATCATCGCATTTGTTTTTCAGTTTATAGAATTAACTTTCAATGATGGCATAAGATTGCAGAGTGAAGATGAGTCACAAAAGGAAGTGTGCTTCTCATTTTCTAGTCAGTTTGAATCAATTCTGATTTTTTTTTTAAAGAGCCTACCCTTCACAAAAATTGCATTCTACTATTCCTCCTCCTTTCTCAGATATCATGATATAAGGAAAGGCAGACTGGGGCACAGTTTACAATCAAGATGATTGACATATAGAATTTTAATGTGAAAAGTGTGAAATACTATGGGAAGTGAGAGAAAGGGAAAGTAGATTTCTCTGTGAGGTTCACCGTGACAGCATGTTTGTGGAAGTGCATTTGAGATGAAGCTGGAAAGTCATGGGGATTTGGGAAGGTGAATGATGGGTGAGAAAACTCTAAGCCCAGGAAACAAAGAGCAAAGTATTTCTACTGAAGAAGTGAAATGAACTCTGGGTTCAGAGCACTTACAGTACATTTTTAATTTCACAAACTATGCTATCAATGTTGAAGTGATCTTCATTACAAAATGACAGAAATAGCATTTATTTCTCATTCCTTTGAGTGCTTACTGTACATTAATTGAAATACATGCATAGCTTGTTCACTGTTCTTAAAAGTCTTTCATGGGAGGAACACTACCATTCCCATTTCACAGATGAAAGAATGAGAAAACTGAGACATTGAAAAATCAATTATTTATCTCCAGTTGTTTCTTTCTTCCATGTACATGGCTAGGGCAATGAATCAGCTGCTTCCTCCTCCACAGCCCATTTTCTTTGTCATTACATAGTATTCTCAAAGAAGCTAGGAATCTATGAGGATCAGCTTTGAATTAGAATTTTAGATATATTGGCTGAGTATTCTATTACCGGAATGTGGGATCTTAATTTGGGCTTTCTGGGCCCTGAACATTTGGAAGGCAACAGAAACTCATCTAAGTCAATTAAAAGCTTACTTTTGTTTTTGAGGCTGTTGTTTTGTTTTTGATAAAAATTCAGTAGTTACATTAGGCACACCAAGCTTATCTGGTTGGCTACTATATGTGTTTGATAAGTAAAAGGATAAAAATTAATTAAAAGATAAATACAATTGTAGAGAAGAAGTATTTTTCCATATAAAGTCTTAAGAGGATCTAATGAAAAGTTAATCTGAAGAAATGTTTAGTATACATAAAATGTAAAGTGTAAGCTGAAGCCGGGTGTGTGGTGCACGTTTGCAATCCCAGTACTGTGGGAGGCTGGGGAAAGAGGGTTGCAAAACCCGGTTCAGTCTGGGGAATTTAGTTATTTAAGGAAACAGTCTCCACATCTTACAGAGGCTTGGGGTTATAGCTCAGCACGCAGGTCCTGGGTTCAACCTACATTACTGGGAGGAGGTATAAACTGAATGGTAATCATACCAAGTCTTCCAGTTTTTTAAAGGGATGTGATGGAGATGAAAACATCAAGATCCTAAAGGGCAAATCTACACTGGACAATTTACCATGATTTTGATTCATTAATAACCGCCTTAGAGGATAAATTACCTCAGCAGTTAAACTCATCTCCTGTCGTGCCCTCTTAAGCAACTGACAGCTGAGAAATGCAACTATCCTTTGCTTGTTTGTTTGTTTTTGAAACAGGTTCTCACTGTAGTTAAGGATCACACTAAACTCCTGGCTATCCTCCTGCCTCAGCCTCCAAAGTTCTGAGACTACAGGTATGCCCCACCACTCCTGGCTGAAGGCATCTATTCTTGTTTAGAAAAGACCTTCACAAAGATTATTTCTGTGCTCACAGAGCAGTAATTAGGTAATATAGTCTCCAAAATGCAATGAATTACTTTTCTCTCAACATTAATACCTCTTTCATTCAAACACAAGTATTGTAATACACACATACAAATGCATACATATATGTGTAGATAAGTATATGATATAGATATATACAGTTTCCTAATTTCCAGCTTCTAAATTAAATAGATTATCTAAGCATTTCATGGATACATGTGAGTTTTAGAGAATTTCAAATAGGAAAAAATATGAATCAATATTCAAAACTTGTTTCCAATTAATAACAGTAGTTAGGAAATACTAAAATGACCTAAGTGATTTAAATAAATTTAATCTTTACATTTTCAAGAGAAGTTATTTATAATAAAAATTAAAAACATAACTATCCCAAGTTAGAAAGCGAAAGGATAACAGAACCAACTACAGCTAAATATGAAGTTTTATAATTGTGGGATTTTGACAAAGGCTTTCTTTATTTAGATTAGTTCTACATGTGGAAATCATTATTTACTTTGATGAAATTTATAAATATGTAAATTGGAGTAATAATACGTTTCTCAGAAAGCCTGCTTCAAATGGGATGAGTCATCATTATTTATTCCACACATACTCATTTTACTTAATAAATAATTGAGATTTGGAGAATATACATATACACACACAATTTTTATGGAATATATATGTCAGATTCTATAAATTAAGGAATTATCTTTCTAATTTAAAGTTAATAAATTTATCATGGGTATGTGTTGAAGGGTCAACATTTTAAACTCTTTGAATAATTCTTTTCTTTTTAAATTGCTTTCAGATAAAAATACTTGTTGCCCTCAAAAATACCAGTGCCTCTTCCAAGATTTTGACCAGCATTTCCACCCTGTAGGAATAAATTTAGTCTGAGTACAAGTGAATTATCAATTTGTGTTGTTCATATCTTATCTATTAATTTATGTCAAACAGTTATGGATCTAGTAAGTGTTAGAAGCTCCTTAAGGAAAGAAACAATATAATTTGGTCATTGAGTGTAAGAAATTCCTTTCAACTTAAAGCTTTGCTTTAAGTACCAGTCTCATGTTTCTGGTTCCGTGTTTAGGAGAAGATAAATATTCTTTTTTGAAGGAAACTATGCCAGTAGCTTCTTTGTTTTTTTTGAGTTATTAATCTATTTCCACATTATAATTACACATTAAACATGTATAGCTACTTAGAGTTGACATTTTAAAATACCCTCTCAAGATAAACAGTAATTAGTATTTTATCATTACTAATCTAGAGAATAGCACATCAGTGATGGAAGATAATTTGGGAGATAAATGCAGCAGATAATTTTTAATAAAATTTACAAAATCATTTATTTAGATACAAATTTCATAAAATCAATTTTTATATTAATTCATGAATTCCTTAATTATGCTCTGTTATTAGCCATAATATATTTCAGTCTAAGCCTAATCTTGACTTAAAACCATATTACTATATTGCAAAATGAGAATAGCTGTTACTTATTATACAAAAATACATTTCCCTTTATTCCTTTCAAAGTACATTGTGACCATTTCCCCTACTTTAACAAATTATGAATATCGTCAGACTTACTATTATCCTGATTCTTAAAATATTTCGGTGCAGGGTTCTGGCTCTTCTCCCTGATTTACCTCTTTTCCTTTGGGTTTACTCACTTAAAGTGGAGGATTAGTAACACTGTCGTGCTAATTTTTGGGTTACATAACAGGTATGTACGGTGATAAGTACATACTTAACATGGTATTCAATTAGTAGCTACTGATACAACTAATTAACTGCCACTACTAATAATAGCAGGAAGAAGAGAAAGAAAAACAAGAATGACAAGAAGTATGAGGAAAAGAAGACAAATCAAATATAGAGAAGATTTTTAAGTCTCTTTGTGTGCATCTGCATAATAATCACTGATAGTGATTTAGAAAGTAGAATGTTTTCCTCCCTTAAGTCTTACTCAGGTAACATAACCGTGCACATGCTCTGCCTCCTGCGGCCATAAAGGATATGCGGAATCTTAAGGAATTCAGGGGAGGGGCGGTAAATAGCCGAAAGTGAAGAGAGAAGAGACCCTTGAACTAAATAAATATGCATCAGAATACAATGAGTAGAAAGAAAATGAAAATCACATTTCTCCCTAGAAGCAGATAACAAAAGTGTGGAAGACAAAGTCCTTAGTGCTCTCCATGATACCAGTCCATCCTGAAGCTCCAGGTACTGGAGGAAACTGGGTAGTGTGCAGAGATACAGACTGAGGTGGAACGTACGGCTCGAGAGACTATGTGCGATTCTCCAGCGGACTATTGCCATTCTCTGCAAGCCACTAGCTGGTTCATTTTTGTTCTAGAAAAAGAAGAGTGGTATAGGAGGAAAGACTCCAACTTTAAAATAGGTAGGAAAAAAGGATTTCAGTTCCTTGTTTTCTTTATGGCCCTACTGGTCAATTTTCTTTCCTTCTTTGCCTATCATTTTACTATCCCTCCATAGAGAGTACCACTGGTTTTCTTAAAGCTGTTTAGGTCAAAGCATTGAAAGAGCTTGTGCCTATTTGGAGAATTATTTTTTGCTGTCTAGACGATGAAGTTTTCTTTCCATTATTTTGACCCAGGAGGAATTTTGTGAGCCAGAAATAATTCTTTTCCTGAATAATCCATCTTGTCTTTATAGATGTATATACACGCACATCCCTACATGCAGTTGCTGGAACATCTTTTCATTTATTAGTCTTTAAGGCCTAAAGATGAACACAAAGATGTTTTTTATCTAATGAATAAGATATAGAAAATATTCATGGAGAAGAATCAAAGGGCACCCATGTAATATAAAAAAATTGTAAATGTCTTACTAATTAGGATACTAACTAGTATCTAATTTTATTACCTAATAAGGTAATAAAATTCATTCTAAGAAAATTGTACTAAGATGTTTGTTACTATATATATCTATAAATAGCTTGGAGAACTCTGTATATGTTCTATTCATATTTGGAGCCAAAAAGACATAGAAATTGCTTTATTTAACTACTTACTTACCTTAGTGAGTGCATACTTTTAAGAGTAGTCTTACTAAGTATTGAGGTTAAACTAGTTGTCACTAATGGTAAGGTGACATTAAAACTTTTGGATTAACTCAGTCTATGAGTAGCATTTGTGACTGTGAAATGACTTCTGCAAAGCTGGCTGGACCATACTTCTCAGTGTTTCTGCTGTCTCCTCAGGGCCACATAAATAAAAGAACATCTTCCACCTGGTGGACCTTCAGATCAGTAAAACAGTCATTCTCTTCATTCTGGCTCTGCTCTCACTGGCATAATCAGCAGTTGAGCCAAATAGGACTTACTAACTCACTCTCTAGTTATCACCCTATGAATAGAGTATCGGTCTGTTTTCAGTCTGTATGGCAAATGGGAAATGTAAAGAAGGAATGATCAAAGAGTGTAATTATCATCTCCTCTCTGCAAATAATACCTCCACATCAAAGAAAGTATCAGATAATACCAAACATATATTTTTGATAACCACGGAATTCTTGTATTCTATTTTGCAGCACCAGGGATTAAACCCATTGCCTTTGCACTGAGCTATATTTTCAACCTCCTATTTTTTAAAAAATTACTTTTTTATATTGAGACAGTGTCTCTGTAAATGGCCCAAGTTAGATTTGAACTTGTAATCCTTCTGTCTAACTATTCCAGTGTGCTGAGATTACATGTGTATGTCATCACACCAAGTTTAAACTCTTTTAAAGACTGCTCTCTACTGAATTCACTTCCTTGTAAACATGTCTTTATTATGAACTCTAGAGATTCGTTGTTTGTTTAAAATTCATCTTTGAAGATATCAAAATTCCACAGGCCATTTCAGATCAATGATGCCTAAGGAAACATTTTCAAAGTGAAGACAAATAGAATTTTCTAATTTCTTAAATGCAATGGCTTAAGTATTTGTTAGCTTATTAAACACAGTAAAGCTTTTCTTACAAATATTTGGATATAAATGGTTTTATCTCACAGAAACACTGTCTACACTTAATGTGTGAAATGATAAATGAGTAGTGAGATTGCTTCTTTCTTTAACATTTTGGATGTTTCTCTCTCTGTTCTCATACCTTTCTTTTTGTCTCTCATTTCTTGGTTTCTTTTCTTTCTCTCATTTCCTCTCTTTCTTATATCCTAAGTTGTGAAAAAGAGGGGAATCCACCAGGAAGTTCACTGAAGGGGACAATTCTAGTCCCAGCCAAAGAATTAAATGAGGAACTACACAGTATCAAAAAAATAATTCCATAGGTCTAGACAAAACATTCACAATGAATGGTTTTTCAGGGTGAATGAATGATCTTTTAGAGAAAACTAAACTCTTACAGCTGTCTTCTCAAACAAAGATTATAGTTACAATATAAACAGTAAACCTAAACTGTGACTCTCCACTCTGCTCCCCATTTTTGCTTTTAAAAAGACATAGAATATATCTCCTTTCTCCTGTTCCCTTGCTATTGTCTGGCGCAGAGCAAATATATAAATCAATATGTTTACAATGATGAAAAAAGTTCAATCAGAGAAAGCAATATGCACTACAGACTCTAGTGGAAGGAGGGACCACGAAGGGGTATGCTAAAGCTTTCTTCCTTTATATCATGTGTTAAATAACATTCATATGTAATCAAGAGTTAATAATTTCTGTCCTTAGTAGTAGATGAGGTGTAGACAAGTTCTTTGACCTAGTAAGTTCAATAGACTGGGGAACTAGAAAATAAGAAATAGCCTCCCCAGGGGCTGGGGATTTAGCTCAGCGGCAAAGCGCCTGCCTGGCAAGCGCAGGGTCGTGAGTTCGATTCCTGGTACCGGAAGAAAAATGAAAAAAAAAAAAAAAAAATGAGTTCGATTCCTGGTACCGGAAGAAAAAAAAAAAAAAAAAAAAAAAAAGAAATAGCCTCCCCAAACCTGGCTCATTTCATTTAATTATTAGCAATTATAGCAGAGGAAATGTTTCTTTCTGGAGAAATATGAAATCACGTGTCTCAAGGTTATCAAAAACTCTGTGTGTGTGTGTGTGTGTGTGTGTGTGTGTGTGTGTGTGTTTCCATCTGTATGAACCAGAGACAAATTTACATAGTCCTCTTGCTTGGAGAATTCCACAATAATTATTCAAAAGAATAGCCTAGAGTCTCATAACATAGTGTTCAGTATTTCTGTATTAATGGGTTTAACCCCTTTTTCTTTCACTCCTTTTATGTTTCTTGACATGCTCCAGATCCATTCAAAACTTTATCCTAATCTTGGCAGAATCACAGTAAGTGAATGAATAAGCAATCACTTTCGATGTCTAAGTTGCACTCTTGTAGTGAACTAAGCACTTAGAGAGATACATTAACTTTCAGGCCACTTGGGTACTATTCAAAGTAATGGTTTATAACAGTTAATAATGTATAACATAACTAGAGAATGCCTTAGGCAGGCCCATTGTGTAGTAAACATAATAAAACAGTTTCTTTTTAGCATCATTTGGAAGTACATTATTCCCCCCACTATTAAGACATAGTAAATGAAGAAAAAGATCACACCATTAGCATATTTTATACAGCTACCATATATTTCATTTCACTTAGATTTTAATCACATACTTTGTTGTCCATTTCTTTTTATCATTTAAAAAGGCACAGATATTTATACCATCACTTTTATTATGAATCCCATTTGGTGCAAACCACTGTTAATGTAGACTGCTTTTCCTTTTACAGAAAACCAAGAAGAGCACTTTGTGACTCAGAAAGCATCTTAGACCCGGTGTTGGGAGACCAGAGATTCTGATTCTCTAGAGCTCAGCAACATTGTCCTTCCATCATTCATGTCCATTCTGTCACAACAGTTGTTTCCCTGCCTCTCTCCCCTAACCTCAAATGCATCCAAGCCATGTTTGACTTTTTCTCTACCACAAAAGGAAGAAATGGAATAATCAGATTGACCTAGAACAATGATTCAAAAATCCTGACGACCACTAAACTTACTAATGAGCTATATGACATTTGCACGGCTACGTCTCTTAGCCCTTCAACTGCCTCCTTGGGTTATTTTTCTGCCTTGAAATCTTGAGAACTAGATGTCTCTCTTGGCTAAGTGTTAGAATTTCACTAAAGACTTCAATATTAGACTGATGGGTCTTGGGTCTATGTTATGAGATTGGATTTATGTCAGTGATTTGCTCCCAGTAAAAAGTCTACATGGAAAGAGCACCTTTGAGTATGTGGGAGCCCAGGCCTTGCTGTAATCCACTGCAAACTTTTGGAACCCCTGGGCTAGAGGAAATAATGGACTTTAGTGGACTTCTTTAGTGGACTAAAGAAGTCTATCATACTTTATTGGAGATATCCCTGATCTCAGAAATGTTATGATTTATTTCAGAAAGAAATCTCAGAATACACTGCCCACAATGAATAAATATTTAAAGGATAGATATGTTGCATGAACCATATCAACCTACCTGGGTAGGTTTTTTCAATTTTACCAGTTTTTGTCCCAATTTAACTATACTGTACTTTTGATTGACATTTCATTGTTGACACTGGTTCCCTGACACTTTATCCCCAACCATCTGTCACAGCCACTAAATGAAACTTATCTGACCAACATTTCTTGCTAGTTTGGGACCCTTGACAACTTAGGGAGACAGCTTCTTTCTCCTTTCAATAAATGAGAAAATAATGGGTCATTCCATGGATTTTGAGTTCTTTGCTGGACCAAGAAGTTCAGGTTGCTTTGTTTCATGAGAATTGCATCTCGGTTTTTGTTATTATGTTGGAGTATTAAAAGTTGTTGCTTATCAGCTTATATTCAGTTTATGTGCTGAGTATAAAGGGAGAAAACACAATAACAAAAAGGGCAAAACTGACTCAGCTCTCATCATTTCTTAGTGTATTACCCAAAACAGATGGAGATGAAGCAGAATTCTTTTTATCTTACCCAGAGGCTAGCACTAAGTTCCTCTAAACATTTTTTATAGGCCCAGAGTTAAAGTTGAATGTTTTAGGTAGCTTTACATAAACATCTGCTAATTGCTTCACTTTGCTGACTTGAATCCTTGTTTTGTGTGATACCAGCACATTAATGAATCAGAAATATTATTTCTGGTAAGTACTATTAGTGTTAACACTCTGTGTTATAACAAAATCTGCACCTCAGAAGTTGTGATAAAGGACAATATACCAATAAATTGGCTTTTATATACTTTTCTGTGATTTGGTTTAATAGCATCACACTTTCTAGGATCTTGCATATCTGTGAATTCCTGTACGTCATCCATGGCCTTAATAAATAAAAAAAGGTACTAAATTAAACTGAACCACTTACTACATGTTCATATAATGCAAGGAACTATGTAAAAGAGATAGCCTAAATTTCTAATCTATGAATAAAACAAATATATATATCATACATATATATATATATATATTTATGTTGCTCTTTCCACAATTCATTCACTGAGCAAGAAATTCTTTACCAAAACAAGAATAAAAGCCCATCACTTCATTGCCATAATCTTCTTCACTTCAGTTTTCTAAAATTGCATAAAACTATAATGATTTTCCGATTTGTTCAATCACTAGTGTATTCATGCAGAAACTCATTATTATATCCATTCATTTATGTAACAAGTTTCTAAATTTCTCATGGCATTATGGAAATTTTAAAGGTATATTAGATTATATTTTTCTCTTTAAAGTAAAATGGTACAAATACTCACAGATACACTTATATGTGCATACAGATACACCTACATACATACAAATATAATTCAAGGTAGTAAGTGGTCTTTGTTTTAACAGAAATAACAATAAGGTTGTATAGGTCTCAGACCAAGAAGAGAGATTTCTAACCAATGAAAAAGAACATATTGTTGGAATGCAAAAATTTAAACCTACTGGCAGAAGAGTACACATGGCTCAGAAATAAGTTGTAATATATTACGGAGTGTAATGGATCACTAAAAAGATATTTAAATTTGTTTAAAGAATATGTTCTAATTTAGAAAATAGATGTTATAGCTGACTATTCAGTGGAAGAAAATACATTAGATCTTTGTTTCAACCAATTAGAGTTGATAAAAGTTATAATTATAACATAATAAAATATTTAAAGACCATGGAGACATTGTACATACAACCTATATATTTTACAGTTTGTTATGAGCAACACAGAATTTATGCAGAATGAGGTATACCTATTATCTATACTTTCAAATTTTGTATATGGAATATAAGTCTTAAGCAGTCAATAAGCAAATGAGAAGTAGGGAAACAAATATGTGTAGTATGGATAAAACAGTGTTATCATACATCATAAACTAAAAGATTTTAAAAGCTGATAGAAAAGTTGATATACCAGTAGAGCTGGGTATATAGCTCAGTGGCACAGTGCCTGCCTGGAAAGCACAAGATCCTGAATTCAATTCCTGGTACAAAAAAAAAGCAGATCTCCCAATAGATAAAAAAGGCAAAAAATGAAAATTTATGTAACAAATCTAAACAGAATAGATGTATAGAAATATGATGAGTCACCCGAGGGAGTGAAGAAAATATCAGTGAAAATAATTGTAAGATAGGACTTCTTTCCCCACTAGATAAGCCTTGGTCAGAAACATGTAATGTTTCATACGATTCTGTGTATTAGCGCACTTTCATTCATGGCTTAAAGAACCTTAAAGAACCACCCCATGAGCAGGGCATGCTACTGCATGCTTGTAATCCCAACACTTGGGAGGCTGAGGCAGGAGGATCATTGCGAGTTCAAGACCAGCCTGGGCTACAAAGTAAGGCCAGGCTGAACTGCATAGGGAGATCCTGTCTCAAAAAGACACACACACAAAAAAAGAACTTGTCACAAGCTTTGGAAAGCAGTGTGAAAAAAGTGTTGAAATTAAAGACACCAGAAAAAAAAAGGAAGGGAAAATATAAATATATATATGAACAGCTGTGATAACTGTATTCCTGATGTCTAATGGTGTACTGAAATGAACAGTTAATGCTTACACTATTTTATGTTCTGATCGATTTTGCATGCTTGTGTCTGGTGGTCTGAGCAACTGATCTGAAGGTAACAATATGCACTAGAATTACAATGCTGAACTCCTACCATCTTGTCTAGCGAAACTCTGTATTATCTCTAATGTTTTATTGAAGAATTATTTTCTTATTCTTTTTAAGGTTTGAGCAATCTTTCATTCTTCCATTTGGTAATCTGAGCAGTGTAGTTGAGGATAGTGATATGTAATATAACAATCACTGTAGATTCGTAGTATTTTGTCTTTCGACCCTGTATCACTTTGAATGTTCTTTCTCTGGTTTATGTTTGTGAGGTTGGTATGCTGCTACTTTTCTATATTTTTTGTTTGTTTGTTTCTCACTTACCACTCTCTTTCAAATAAAAAAAGAAAAAAAAATAAAGACACTTACCAATGATTCCATTCCATTAGAAGTAAAACCACTTCCCTGTGAAAAGATGTTCACTGGCTCACCATGTTGTGTCAAACTCTTTAAAAAAAAAACTTTTCTATAAGGAAATTGTTGAATAAGTTGTGGTTTATCTCTGTTGAGAAATATTATGAAGCTATAAAAACTTGTTTAAATCTATATGAGTGGATATGTAATAACTTATGAAATGAGCTTTTAATGTAGAAAAGACAAGATACTTAGGAGTACCGATTAACTCTTCCTACTTCTTCCTCTTCTCTCTCCCCCCCGCCACTTCTTCTCCTCCTGCTCCTTCTTCCCTTTCTCTTTTTCTTTCTTTCTCTTGCAGGGTGGGGGATTAAACTCAGGGCCCTCGTGCTGACCTATATCTCAAGACCTTTTCTTGATTTTTAAATTTATTTTGAGGCAGAGTTGCACTAATGTGATTAGTTGCCGAAGCTGGGAACACACTTGAATCCCCCCCCACCCCGCCTCATTCTCCCATAATACTGGGATCACAAACTTGTGCCATCTTACTTGGTTTAAACATTAATTTTTAAACCAAACAGATTTGAAACTTATGCAAGTTTGAACAAAGGGAATAAGAAATGCATATTTTTAAGTTAAAATTAAGGTACTGGGTGTGCGTGAAAATGAAGACATGGGAAAGGGGAAAGCGCAGAAGAGAAAATAAGAATTTATCAAGAAAAGCAGTAAAAGTAGGGAGCATCCTATACCAGTGGACCTCTTGGCATGAGTTCTGGGAAAGATTTAAGTTCAATTGGTAGTAATCCCTTAGCCATATTGATGGAAAGTTATTACCAACATTTGAGGAAAGAAATATTAATGGCTGACATCACAACCCACATAGTCTTCATTTATTTAGCTGCATATAGCTGAGTATCCATTTAGTTATCTATTTTACTTTATTTTAACATAAAATAAAACAGATATTAAATAATCATTACAAATATAAATGGAGAGGGAGTGTCTTGGTGATGTACAATTGGTGTCTAGTTGACCTATAAATGTATGCTACAGAGAGCAGTGAGCAACATTTCTAGAAAAACTCATTTGGCACTGATTAGAAAAACCCGGCTGGCTACACAACTTGGGCTTTCGCTTGTAGGCTTTAAAGTGCTATGTGTGGGGGCCAGGGATTTAGCTCAGCGGCACAACCCCTGCCTGGCAAGCACAAGGTCATGAGTTCAATTCCCGGTACCAGAAAAAACAACAACAACAACAAAAAAAAAAAAAGTGCTATGTGTGATAGATTAATGGAAAACTACAAGATCAGGTGGATTGAGGTTTTCTAACTGTAAATAACAACTTATTCACATTGAAAATTCAAACAAAATGATTTTTATTTTCAAAATAAAGGTCATTTGAGATCATTATTATGAACTGTCATTTTTTGAACACTGTCACAACAAAGTAAAGATTGCATGGCTTAAAGAACACAAATTTATTTCTCATAATTCTGGAAGCTGGAAAATACAAGGTCAAGATGCAACCTCATTCATTTTCTGATAAGGATTCTTTTCCCTGCTAGTAGACAGAAAACTGTCCCAGAAAACTGGGACAATGTACTTGTCACTTGAACAGTAAACTGATCTTGCTGCTCCTTCTTCAAATAGGCATGGCACTGGACTTGGATGGCCTGTCTGCCTGCTCCTGCTTCAGCTTCCAACCACAGCCTCCTGTCCTTGCTCTTTCCCATTCTAGCATTGCCAGCTCACAGAGCCCTTTTTAACGCTGGTCCTAAGGACCTACTGCATCTCAAATGTCAGGTAAAATGTACAGTTATTTAAAATGATATTTCTTGCCTTCAAAAATATAAATATCACAAGCAATGATGTCTCAGTAGTGCTTTGCACAAATGGATTTACATTTTATCATAATATCTTTCTGTAAATTAATTAATAGGAAAGTTCATACTTAATCATAAAATGCTATACTAATAAATTGTTTTCCTAATATTGGACTTGTCCTTAAATAATAGATAACATTGATATCATACCAATATACTGTCAACACACTGATAAATTTGATACCTATTGTATAATTTTGTACTATTTTGGATAAATGGAATAAATATATTATACATATAGATGAAGCAAAATCATCAGACTACTTCACATTTTTTTCTGATTTTGACAGTAAATACTGTCTGGGATATTTTACATTAATATCTTTCTTTTTCACATAACCATCTTCTTCAAAGCCACTAACCATTCCCTGACTTGAGAGTTATATCTTTCAGAAACAAATTGTAAGCACTTTTTAGGTGACACTTCATAGAAACTCTGTGATGAAAGGTAACAAAGAGTAAAATTGGGTATAAATGAAACAAAACATTAGTGAATGGAGTGTTAGCACTAAAGTGGTAAGGAAATGTGGATCTTCTTTCTACAGTCCTGAATGATACAAAAGCAAACAAAGAGGAGAAAAGAAAATGCCTTGCAGACTTCAGGGGTTTGTGGATTTTTGGTAGGATATGGAGCTAAGACTTGAACAATGATTTTGAATATTCATTTTCCTGCATTAGTTAGACTGTAACAGAATTCTTGGTCATTTTTTCTACATTGTGTTCATTCATCTATCGGGTGTTCACTTAGTGCTTACGATATGCTAAGAACTATTCTAAACATGGGATACAGGCATTCATAAATAACCAAAAATTCATACAGTAGAATATCTATGGGGAAATAAACAAGAAACCAAATAAATAAATAAATAAATTCATATTTTAAATGGTAGTGAATTTTAAATAGGAAAAAATTAAGAGAACAGAAGACAGAAAATACACAAAAAATTGTCATTGAAATTTCATGTAGTATTAGTAGAGAGGGTTTTATGATTATGAAGACATGGTAGAGAACACTTGAAGAAGTCAAGGGCCCATATCGCACAGATTCTGGAGGAAGAACGTTCTTAATAAAAAGGATAGAAAGGAAAGATAGCCCTTGCTTTGCTTGAGGAAATGAGGGTGGCTGTGGCAGGTGAAATAGGCTGATGGCGCAGAGGAGTTACAGGGGCTAAACTTTGTCTTTCTAGGTGTCTTGGTTACTTTCCTCTCATTGCTGGGACAAAATACCTGATGCCCAAAATTAAGGAAGGAAAGCGTTCTTTCGCTTACAGTTTGTGGAGGTTTCAGTCCATACTTGGCAGGTTACAAGGCAGAGTGGCACACGCCAGAGGACTACAGCTCATGGCGGCAGAACACAGCAAAAGCAACAAACACAAAAGGGAGGAATGGCGGCAAGCAGTCTCTTTCTCTCCCTTACATATGCAAACTGTCCACCCCAGGGCAGGTGCAGCTCTCACACCCATAATCAATTAAACTAAAAGCCTGCCCCATGACTGCATGAGGCTTTGCGGGGACACCCAGACACAAACCATAACACTAGGTCTGCGTACAGACTTCGGCTCTTATCCCAAGTGGAAAAGGAACAAACAGAAGGCTTTGTGAAGTAAGATAATATGATAGGGCTTATGTTTGATAAAACAATATGACTTAGGTTTTGTCTATCATATAAACTGAGAATAGAGAAGAGATAAATGGGGCAAGAGAAACCACTTGCTTTACTCCTTGTAAAGGGGACAATGCTTTGGCTCAGAGTAGAAATATTAGGAAAACTTAGATGTCAGATACACTGTTTTAAAATTGTTTTCAAGTTAACTAAATTATTTAACTGGTCACATATATAAAAATTATACATATTAATGGGGCAATGTGATGTTCCAATGCAGGAATATATTGTGTAATATTTAAATCAGGATAGACACACCTATCTCTTTAAACTATCATTTTTTGTAGTAAAAGCTTTCAAAATCCTTTATTGTTAAGATATCATCAGCAAAATTTGTTAACAGATTAAATACCAGGTATGAGAAGAACATGAAATCAAGGATGCCTTCAAGTTTTTGACCAAAACACTGGAAATTTGAGATTCTTTTTTAAAAAAAAAATTTAAAAAGAGAAAACACTATGAATGGAGAACAATTTGTACATGTAATTTTGAGATGATTTCAGATGTCAAAGTAGAAATAAAAACTATGTAGCAGAATGTTTAAATCTAAATTGAAGGAGAGATTTAGAGAAGAGATTAAAATTTAATAATTATAAATTAGTAGATCTTATTTGAAGCTAGAAGCCTGGATAAAATACAGAAAGCAGTGAGTATAGCTTTAAAGATAAAAGTTATATTTACATGCTGATGGAAATATTCCAGTAGAAAGAGAAATGTGAATGGCTCTAAGAAAGGGAGGTTGGCAGGATATTCAGGAGCAATGTCTACAAGTTGGCAAAAGGAAGTGGTGTCTAAGGTGCAAGTAAAGGGTTTGCCCTCCTTGGAAAATGAGACTATGGATAAGAGTAAGTAGTAGGTAAGCAAGGCACAGTGGATATTCCCTTCCAATTGTTTCTATGTTTTATTTAAATGGGAAGCAAGGTAGTCAGTTGAAGGTAACAACTGAGGAGGTAGTTCTGAAGATTTGTGGGCAAAGACAATTGCCCTAGGGAAGGAGGAGGAAGAATAGGGCTTTTTAATAGAATCACAGGAATCTGAGAGTCACAGGACACTGCAAGTATATTCTAAATGGTGACCGCTCACTTTGGTTCAGATTTTTCTATAAAATTTATCAGAAGAAGGAGAAAAGCAGGCAATCAAGTTTAAGGAAGATAGAGGATGAAGGCAATTAAGTATAAATATAAGTAAGAGAAAACAAAGAGGGGTTTTAAGTTTTCGAAACAGAAGAGAATTATTAATGGGATGTGAAATAAACATTGACTGGTTCATAACTATACTGCAGGGTAAGACTAAAGAGTATGTCAGTTTGGGGATACAGAGGTTAGGTTAGGAAAAGTAACTGCTGCTTGGACAATGGAATACTTGTTTTTTTGTTTGTTTGTTTGTTTGTTTTAGTTTTTTTGTTTGTTTGTTTTAGTTTTTTTGTTTGTTTGTTTGTTGTCATTTTGAGGTAGGGTCTCACTATGGAGTTCAGGCTGGCCTTGAGCTCACTTTGTAGCCCAGGCTGGTCTTGAATTCTCAATGATCCTCCTGCCTCAGCCTCCCAAGTACTGGGATTACAGACATATGCCATCGCACCCAGCGACCATGGAATACTTGAAAAAAAAATCATGGATGGATTTCTACTCATGATGAATTATAGGACATGTTTGTAGAAAAGAATGACTAAAAGAGGGTATAGGACAAAAAGAAAGGGTTCAATATTTCACAAGTTCACAACATATTGAATTTATATATTAAAAACTGTCATCCATATTATAAGAAGTAAAATCAAGGCCTGGGAATGTGACTCAGTGGTAAAACCTTGTAGGTATATTCGTAGCATGCATTAAATCAGTACTCACTCTCAGTACCATATTGAAAACTGAAATCAAGAATATAGATCTATATTTTGAAATATATGACACAGAAAGGATGTGTCATCTGTCCTTGGATTCTCTGACAGAAGAAGTAACTTCCACCCTTGAATGAATCTTTGAGTATTAAAACAATTCAGTTCACAGCTTTGGAGGCTAAAGCAGGAGGATCACAAGTTCAGAGCCAGTCTGAACAACTTAGTGACTTAGCAAGAATCTGTCTCAGAATAAAACATGAAAAGCTCTGGGATGTAGTTCAGTGCAGAGGCCTTGGGTTCAATCCCCAGTACCAAAACAAAACAAAACTGTACAGAGTCCATTGAGGTATTTATTTTCTATTTTTTATTCTTTAATTTTGGCAATAATATTTTATTAAATTTTACTCTCAATTTTATTCTTATTAGTACATATTTGCAGTACATGACCGCCTTCCTTATGGGGAGTTGGTGCATATGTATAATATATCATAATTCTTTTTTTTCTCCCTCATTCCCTTTCTTTCCTCTTTCCTTGATCTCTCAGTTTCATTCCTTGTTGCAAAGGATCTGTCTCCCTACTTCCTATTATCTGTCTTTTATTTTGCTCTTTACTCCTGTCTGGGTTTTGTAGCTAAGACAAACAATGTGATATTCAAGCTTGTGTAAGATATATTTCACAACATTACAGTCTCAAGGTGCACCGTTTATCTACTTTATACTTCTCAACTTTATACTCCATACTTTATGACTCAATTTTGTACTTCTTTATGACAGAGTAGTACTCCATCATGTATAAGTATCATATTTTACTAACCAATTTGTCTACTGATGGGCATACAGATAGCTTCTGGGACTTAGCTATTATGAATTGTGATGCTATAAACATAGATATGTATGTATCATTGTAATATGATGTCTTTAACTTTCAGGAAGATACTTCAATGAGGAATACCTGGGTCAAATATGATTTCTATTTTTAGTTCTTTGAAGAATCTCTATACTAACTTCCATAGTGGTTGTGCTATGTTACATTCCCACCCACCATATTGCTATGGTTTATATCCCAATGTCACCTCAAAGCCTCATTCCCTCATCAGGTGACTGGATCATGGGATGTGATACTCATCAGTGGGGATGCTGCATCTCCCTCCTTCCTCCCTTGATCACTCTGGTTCGTGTTTGCCATGCCATGAGCTGTTTCTCCTCTGCCATGCCTTTCTTCCGTGCTGTCCTGTCTTGAAGTCAGCACACCATGGACTGGACTCTATAAACCATGAACCAAAATAAACCATTTCTCCTTAGAGTTATGGGTATCGGGTACTGTGTCTCAGTGACCAGAAAAGTAATGGAGACAAAGGTGAAAGACATTGTGATTCTGCCACTTGCCCTATGACTCTTCCCTCACCATGTTGAACAAATAACAGTAAGGGAAAGTGTTTAACAAATATTAGCTTTGAAGCCAGAACAAGATCCACATCATAGCTTAATGATTTACTGATTGTGTTAATACATTCAAGTTAGTATTGTCTTAATATTTAGCTTCGTGTCTATAAAACAGAAAAAGTAACCTCAACTTGAAAGAGGGTTACGGGAAGCATACTGTATGGAAGTCTTTTAGCACAGTGGCTGGAATAGTGCTTCATAGCTATTATCTTATTCTGTTCCACAACCTCCTTAGACTTTCACAGTTTCATAATTTTATTTCTGCCTCTTTATAAGTATATGCTCATCCTTTCTTGTATGGAACAAAATTGCTGATTTCCTTATCTAGACTGTTGACAATGTGCATGGGAATCTCCTTTGCAATCAGTATTCTATCTTTGAGACTTGATAGCCTTGCTGACAGAGGTAACTTAAGGCCTGATTAAATTTGATATGTGGGGAATAAATGATTACATTAGGAAGAAATGATAACTACACTCATTCATTCATATTTTTTCAAAACATGTAGCAAATAAAGATGGATGAAAGTAAAGATCATTTGTTAATGTCTAGAAAATTAACATATGTGTTAGAGTAAATCAATCTTATGACTATCATATGTTTATGTATATTGGGTAATTAACAAATACATCAGATGCACTGCAATCCTCTGTGGAATAGCAACAAGTAAAAATGAATACTATTTAAGTCATTGAAATTGGATCATGAAATTGGATCATTTAAAACAGCAAATAGCCTGTCCTTGCACAAATATGTGTAGTAAAGCTAGTCAGTCTTATTATATTATATCTATACTCCTCTTCTGGTGATTCTTGAATAGTATTATTTAAACTTGAAATTCAACATTTATAGTTTGTGAGCAAAAAACAGTGCCAAGGAACACATTAGACATAAAGCTGAACACCTGGCTTTCCGGTTGTTTATTGAAATAAATTCTTCTGGAACTGTTATTCTTAATGTGATTGTTGCCCCAACTGCCATAGTGAGCTCTTCAAAAGCACTGCTCTTTCTACCAGCAGCTTAGTGATGCTGAAATTTCCTAATGATCCCGGGTCAAGAAGATTACAAAGAACTTTTTAGCTTTGAATTTTCTTTCACACATCATAACTCTGTTGGAGTTTAAACCTCAATGTAAACTGCAGGAAGATCAGAATTTGCATAAAAGGATTATGCACCATCTAAGGAATTAACTTCAGGGAAGTTGATTTATCTTCCTTTTTATCAAAAGAAACCTCTTCTAACCATGATTTCTGCAGTGTACAACAATAATTAGTGTGCATAATGGTTCCTTTGAGGCACAGAAGTGCATTATGAATTCTTAATAGTAGTAAAACCAGTTTAGTACATATCTAATACTACTTACACTGTACCACACTCTACTTAGTAGAAAATTCTCATTCGATCTGTAAACTAATTTTTTTAAAGTTTTGCTAAGTACAAAATATAATATGCTGACTATACCAAGGAAATGAGTTTGCTCTTTTAGCTCAGTAAACTCCAATTTGCAGAGGTGATACAATCTACTTACATGTTCTTACCCAAAGCTTAATGAAATACTGGAAACTCAAGAGTTTGTCTAAAACATGAGAAATAACTTGGTTGATAAATATCTTCAAATGTTGAGCAAAATAAAACCACATTGTCTAGACAACATGAAATAGAAATTCCAGACTAATGAGCAGTGCTGCCCAAAAAAAGAGGAACAAATAGGTCTCCCATAGGAAGAAAGGCAAGGGGTGAAAGGACACAGCTTTGATAAAGAGGGAAGTAAGCGAAGACAGTTTCCATATTCTTGAATAGGACTCTGCTGAAGGACAGACACAACTCAGTGTAGTTCTCCAAATTTCAAACTCAACACATTTCTGAACAGAGCAGAGGGAAATCACAGAGGATTAGGAGACTGGAAACACTTTGTCTCAGTTTTACTTAGTTTGGGAATTGCTTTTTCCCACCAGAAAGTGAACAGAAGAGAAGATATAATGTTCAAAATTTATCAGGAATATTTCTATTACTAAGGCATCATAGTGAAGTCTATGAAGATTTCGTTAATATAGGCAGCCTATTATAAAAAGTTATTCCCAGGGAACAAGTAATGGAGGAACAATTCTGGTTTTAGTTATTTGTAATGGTTATCATTAAAGGGTAGTAATGATTAATAGATATAATAATCTTCATCTGAAAGGGAGATGTTTTCAGAATTCATGTGTCAATATCATTTCATTTAGGTGGTGGGTAGAAGCACTGCTTAAGAAAATAATGTCTTATATCTGAAATAGGATCTCTGGTATTGTCTCAAACTGAAAAGCTGAAATTTCCTTTTGGAGGAGGACCTTTCTAGTTAATTAAAGCAATAAGATATAGTTTGATTAATTGATCATTAAGCAAATATCCATATTGCTTATATTTTCTAGCAAAGTGGTAATTTCTCATGCCATATAAACAAATGTAAGAGGGATAATGTCACCACTAGAGGAAAAAACTTTAGATAATTCAGTTAGATCAGTCTTCTTGCTTTATACATGACAAAACTGGGGTCCAGAAGTGAAAATTGACCCACCCAGGGCCAGTAGAGCTATTATCATCCACTCAGTTGTCCTTTGATTGACATTTGATCATAAAGAAAAAAGATGCTGTAAACCTAGCATGTTATAAATCATTTGTTAGTATATAATGCGGCCTTGTGTCAAGTTTACCTTTTAAATTATAGAAAAGTGGTTCTTGAGATAGAAAAAAGAGCCACTGATATAAATATTTTTTGAAGATAGGCTGTATATTTAATCCAATTATAAATTTCTCTAAATCTGGCTGGGGGTGATGGGACACACCTGTAATCCCAGCACTCAGGAGGCTGAGGCAGGAGGATCATTGTAAGTTCAACACCAGCCTGGGCTACAGAGTGAGCTCCAGGACAGCCTGAACTGCATAGTGAGACCCTGTCTCAAAAAGACAAAGAAAATTATCTAAATCATATTTTCACCTTCACTTTTTAGTCTGGAAAACTAGAGAAAATTGGGTTTAAAATAAAACATTTTCCACTTAATATTATTCTTTCTCTGCTATAGAATTTTAGGTTTCTTAGAGGAAGAAATCAAACAGAAAACTATCGAAGAACAGAAAAAAGAGGAAAAATTAAAGAAAGCATGTACAAGAGCATGAGTGGGAAAGATGACCACAGATTTAGTTAGGAATTAAAACAAGGAATGCAGCCAAAAAGATTTAACCCATGTACCAGAATCTTTGAGTGTTCTCAAGTGATTTATAGATAATTGGCTATATATGATGGCATCAAGCACACAAAAAATGCCCCATATATAGGCAAACAAAACATAAACATGCATTTGAGCAGATCTACTGCTTTCATCCACAATAAACTCATTCATGCTATATGTGCATCATGACTTCATGTGTTTTGCAATGAAAGAACTATTTTCATTGCAACCTGTTTTCTCTATACTTAGGAGATATACCAAGAAATGTCTACCTAGTAGCTCAGTCAGAATCTTGAAAAAGTTAGAATCAAAACTTTTCCAGACAAATAAGCAATCTTACCATATGATAGGCTTAACCTGTAAAGGTAGTTTTTAAAGTTACTTAGACACAACTCTTCCACACTAATAGAGAGGCAGATATTAACACAGTTAAACATTCCAGATAAAATGAAAAAGCCCAAGGAAATGGTCAAGCAGTTTTCACTAGTTAATCGATGGTGGTCTTACATAGATAACGCTGAACTTCATTCCTTAGATTCATTGTTTTACCATTCTCCCTTACTGAGGCAGGGGATGTACACAATCCCTTTACACAGAGATGTAAAATCCAATCAGCTTTTTTCTCACACCCATGTGAGACAATTCTGGGGTAGGTCCATCCCACTACAGCTTTTTTTTTATTTTGCCCAAGTCTCTGCCAGCAAGAGGCAGTGATTGTTCTGCAGTGTTACATAGATACCATGTCCTCCATTGTAACTTGCTAAGCCCACTGTTGCCCAGATAAAATGTTCTGCTAGTAAAAACAAATCAGCAGCAAGCAAACAGAGGTCATCTAAGAGACAAATTGTCTTCTCGCTCCCATATTTGAAGTTTTCTATTACTGGCATCCTAGATAGAATGTTTCTTAAGTCTACCTGGCGGAAGTAGAACAATGCTATTATTTCCAGATGAGTACTATGTCAACATACAGTATGCCTTTAGGCTCTTAAATATTTTCAGAAGAAAGATTTTGTTTTGCAGCCTTCATATCATACCTGGATGTCTGCACGTATTCTAAGAATAGTCTTTAAATGAACAAGACTGAACTGCTTTGGAACAATGAGTGCCACTGTTTGTTTCTGAATACTCAGTCAGAGGCAGAAGTAAATGTATATCAGTGAGTGAATGAGTGTGTACAGAATTATATCCTAAAGCATTTCAAAGAGCTTAGGAGAAAATGTGCCCTTGAGATCAGAGTGGACTTTCAGCAGGCAATCAGCAGTGCAGGGACACGCCTTTCTAAGAGAGATCCATTCACTTATTCAGACATTCTCCTAGTAACTGTTGAGAGTCTAATTACTCACCAGACTTGCTCTATGTGCTAGGGGTGATAGATTCAACAATGACAGAAAGAAATATGATACTGTTTTCATGGGGATTATTTCTTGTCTGGTGAGGAAGACAGATCTTGGGTAAATAATTACATAAATAACTAAATTGTTATATCTCTGAATATAAAGGCCATGTCAGCATGCTGTATAACAACATATGACAAATATGACATAATTGAGAGTAGATAGGGCAGCTTTTCAGAAGTGTGTGAAGATTCCGATGCAAAAACTGAGTCAGAATTAGATTCTGAGTATCCAGAAGTCCTAATAGAAAATAGAGGCAGAGAAAATATTGCACAGCTTAAGCCCAGTAAGTGAAAAAGAGCGTAGTAGGAGATGAGTCAGAATTGCAAGGAAGCAAAGACCAATTCTAAAACATCATGCAGATCACAATGAAGGGCTTCAAACATATCTTGTAAAAAATAAGAAAAAAGCAAAGATTTTAATGGGCATATTAATAACCAGAGAGCAATTTTAACAGATGAATATGAACCTTCTATTCATTCTCCTGGTTAGAAATTAGGAAAATAAGACATCTGTCTCGAGGGAGAAAATCTTTGAAATTTTATTCCTAATTCACTCTGTAGTACAATGCCTTGCTTACAGAAAGTATTTAGGGGAATACTCAGTTAATTTGAGCAAATCCAATGCTCTTTCTGCAAACCACTTAGAAAGTCTCAGTCAAGGGACTACAGTATTCTGAGCCTCAGTTTCCTTACCTGTGAAGTGAACATGTACAATTTATACTTGCTTGAAATCTCTCTTAGATAGTCCAAGATTCAAATTAGTCTTTGACAAAGATGAAGAAACAGACCCTTGGATCTGGAATAGCAATTTCTTAGAACTAGGTAACTGATCCACCAACAGTCCCATCATATCACATTCAATCACCTAACCTAAGACTAGGAAATTCCTTTAAATGCCTGCAGTGTGATTTAGGCTAAGCCAAGTATGTAAAATCATCTATAAAACTAGTGGTGTGAACTTCATGGTCATTAAAATTCCCCTTAGTCCTCAAAAATACGTTATTTTCCTTTGTATAATCACTGATGCAACTGAGATAATTCTAAGTTTGCTTGAGTTTTTGTTTTATTTAATAATCAAATGCATATATAAGTAAAAAACCTGTAAAAAAGGTTTAGGTGTACTTTTGTACAAAATAACCTGATTAATTTATTTAATTAAATTAGAAAATTGTCAAATGCTCATCCAATTAAACACCAGCTATGTCGTATTTCTAAAAGTCTACTTTTAAAAGGTGATATCTGGCAGTGTACTTGGATGAGTACAAGGAGATAAGACAGAGAGAAGTGGGTCAGAAAAACTGTCATCTGCTTCTGATTTTCCTTATTATTTTCTTCTTTCAAGCAGCAATAAGGACTTTACTCACAAGCACAGGACATATGGCAATAGCTGACCTGTGAAATCGCCAAGCTTTGCAGGCACTTCGTAGTAGATGATAAGAACTGCTATCTTGCTTGTTTGCCAGTGTGCCCCATAGAGAGGGCTCATATTCTCTGGTGAGGAATAAGCCATACGAGTGTGCACCAGCGATCTAACTGTAACTCCTAATTTCAATTAGTACAAGAAAAAGCAGGTGGCTCTTAACAAAGCAGGGGACATCTGGGGCTGGCGATGTGGACAGTGATTTGTGTGAGTCCGCTGAAGGAGAGAGAGATTTTAAATTGGTACATTAGTACTGGATGGAGATATATCAGACCCATCCCTCTAGAGCAATGAAGAAGCCAAAGGAAGAACAATAACAACCTCTTCAGTACCACTGTCAATCAATGGCCTCCATAATAGACCAAATGCGTAGAGAAAAGTCAGGGAGAAAGCCAAAGATGCGTGCAAAGCAAAATTCAATGATTTATAAATTTTGGGGTGAGTTTATATCTCCGGGTAAATAACTAGAAAAAGCTTGTGGTTATACCATCATGCAATGACAGTGACAATAGTGGCGATGTTGATGATAATGTGTATTGAACTTTCTCTTTGCCTCATTATTTCCTACTTATCCTTCAGATCTCTTTGCAATTGTCTCCCAATTCAGAGGAACCTTTGTAAGTCTTTGAGGCTGACTGGATGTAAACCTTTCTAATACATAATATCACTTGTCCCTCCATTCTGTGTCACCTGGCCCAGTGACAGTGTCCCTCTTTGTGTGATTATTTTTTGTTGTAGCTCTCTTCACCAGACAGTATACTCCCAGAGAGCAGGTTGTGCATCTGCTTTTGCCTACCACTCTCTCCTTACTCTTATGCACGGCGTCTGGAGACTCAATGCATGTGTGTTAGAAGGAAGAAGAGGAAATCAAAGGGAGGTAAAAGACCACTTCTTGCACACTTATGGTGTAGGAACCATTGTCCTAATGTGTTACATATTTCTCACAGCAACCCTTCAAATGAGTTCAATTGTTTCTTTTTCACTGAATCTCAGAGAATGAAATCAGTGTTAGATTCCATAACTAACGTGGATGGGATATAAGTACATACACCTGGACCAGTTTGCTCCCTGATCCATGCATTTTCCGTTCTCACTTACCATACCATGCTGCCTCTCAGAGTAACAGAAACTTGTCTGAAACCCTAATTAGTTTTTAAATAAAAAATTGTTGATGTGCTGTACTCAGACATCTGACAGGTGACAACTCCCTTATCTGACATGTTTTACTTTATGAAATACTAAACTTATGACAAGTGAAATCTGAGTGCCTCTCTTTGAACACTAAATTCTTTAGGCAGTTATGCAGCTGGAGCTCACTCTGAGGGAGAGGCAGAGATGCTTAGGCCCCAAAGACTCAGTCTATTCTCAAACAGTTTCCACGCTTTCCCCATTAAATTCCTCAGTGAGGTCAACAGATTAATACATTTGTTATTTTATTTTTGTCATCCAAGCATGCATAAAATATTTTCCCCTTAGAAATAAGATAGAAAATATCAATACCAACTCAAAACTGGAAAAAAATGAGTACGATTTCTGGAAAAAAGTTCCAGGTCTTGTTTGTCTTATTAAACTCTGTGTAATAGAGGTGAAATACAAATAAATGCTGTGATATATTTGATGCTACAAAGCACTGACACTGCAGTAATATGAATAATAAGTAGCAGCTGTTAAAACAAGGAAATATAATATGACAAAGTAAATGGTGTATCTGTCCCTTGAGCTGGTGAGTACTTAGTCACCATGAAATCATTCTTACCGGAGAACATAATTTAGACAGCACTCCAGGATAAGCTACTTGGGATTCTATATATGGCACCACTGGTAGATACTTACATGATTTTAAATATTAAAGCATGATAAAATATTAATGATGAAAATAAATTAAAAATCGAATATAGAGATGAACTGTTGTTGTCATGTCTCGCTGAAGTGCGAGTTTATTATGAGTCTCTAAAGAATCAACAGAAGGAAATGTCCACATACAGGGATATTTCAATAGCCACTGGACACAAGTTTTGGTGGCCAAAGTATATTGAGATAACCATTAAGAGACCTTCAGCGGTTTGCTATTAAAACACTGGTCTACGCAGGAAATCTTTTTTCATAATTTTTTGTGAAAATATATTTGATTGTAGGTGTATGCAAATTATTTACAGCATTATAGAAACAGGTCCCCCAAATCTAGAGAAATAATTTATTTAAAATAACGTGAGGTGAATTTATTTTTCTCCTTTTTAAATAAGGATAACCAATGCAAAAAGATTCTTAAAAGCACAAATAAAATGAAGAAAACAGGAGACACTTTCATGGTGACAAAATCATAATTTTGCTCTCTTGAAGAAAACGTATCAAAATAGATGGAAAAAATGCTTAGGGAATTTGTTCCATTAATATTCTTAAATATTAGATATTCACTTTTTATGTGGCAGTACAGTATTATAAAGGAAAAAATAATGCTCAGATATGTATTCATAATATATCTCAAACTTTCTGACACCATTTCTTCATCTGTAAAGTGGGATAAATACTAGCTACCTAAACAGATCACTATAAAGATTAAACAAAACATTGTATTAAAATGCATAGTATATAATAGGAACTTGACAAATATTCTCTTGGGTTTTAGTTTTTGTCAAAAAGCAAGTATTTTGTAAAAGGCATTGATTACATTTAATTGATTAGGACAGAAATATATTTTGCATATTTGCCACCTAGTACAGTGACATCAGCTCTGATGTTAAAACAGAATTTTTGTTCACCTAATCATACATCCCTCCCCAGTATCCTTGATGATTTCAACAGTCTTTAGCATCAAAGTAACATTATCAGCAGCCTTATAAAAGAAAAATAAGTACTCTGAACCTTCCCAAGAAGATGTAGTACACTTTCCTGGGAAAGTACAACATCCTTGGACAGAACAAAGTAGAATGGACCACTGAAATGGTGAGGGAAGAAACAAATTATAATGCAAAAAGGATAAAGAATGCTTTAGAGTGAACTGTCACCTCTCTAATTTGGCTGATGTAGAAATTGAAGTGGAACCAGTTCTCCTTTTTCATTAGAATCCTACCAAGTAAAAGAATGTCAATTTCCACGGAGTAAAGCTAGTGGAATCCAGTCTATAGATGCAAATACAGCTTGCTCATTGATGGAAGTTTTCTTCATTTTCTCAGTCTTTGCAGCTTGAAATGTTTAGCTAGACCATGACTGTGCTTCCATGAAACTAAATGTTAATGTAAAAGACTACCATGTACAGAAATGATGCTAAGAGCCTACTAATGCCATTTCAAAGACTGTCAATCCCTTGTGACATCAAAGTGTCCCTTTTAAAGAACACATAGCAAATAAATAAGCAATATTTGCTAGGAATGGGTCCTCTTCTCTGTAAAGGCATAGGTGATAATTTTTTAAAATATTAACACAGTAAATTGCTATCAATTGCTTGCTATGTGTCAGACAATGGACTGGGCACCACTATACAGTTGATGCTTCTTAATGAAAACCTGGCAGAAAGTTAGTGAATTTATATTACATTGATTCCAACGATATTTAAAATATACTTATGACCTGATAACTATGTGCTTTACATTGTATTAGTTTATAAAATGTTGATTAAATTAAATGTCTCAATGCTTCATCATTTTCAAAGATAATTTCATATCTATATATTGAGGTTTTATAAATTTAGAAGCTTGCTTTTGAATGCTAATGACACATTAGATGTTTTATCAGGTCAAAACTTTTTTCTGTAGGTCTTGAACTTGTCATAGGAGATAATTTGAAAAGGCAGCTCCTTGATTTCACATCTCATCTACTTTCACTTCTTTTCAATGCTGGGAATCAGCCTTTATCTTTTTCCTGTTATATACAGCTTTTCTAGTTTTCGGTAACAAGTTATTCTGTCCTTTTTTCCTTCAATTTTGAAATCTGTCACTAAAAAACCCCCCAAAATCTGTCACCATTCAAGGATTAAGCATATAGATGCTTCCTTTCCTATGATCTATGTTATGAGCAAAACAAGCATGTTTTCATTTTAGATGTCATTCAGTGTCATGATAACCCTCGTTTTCCATATTTCAATTTCCTTAAATTTTTCCCTTATATTCTTGAAATACTCTGTTTTTCTTAATCAATATTTAATTTTGTTCCCTCTCCAGTCAGTATTTCTTTTTTGATAAAAGGAGAGACTTGGGAGGGATTTGGAGAGAACTTTAGCACATTCTGAATTTATCAACAGAAATTTATACATTCTGTGTGTAATATCACAAGAATATTTCACATGCAAAGATGATCCATTCCTTAATTGTTAATTTCACTTAAAAGATGATGAAAATTGGAATCCAGTGTTAAAGAACAAAGAAGTCATAGTTTTTCAACCTCCTTTGATGTATAATTAAACCCTAGAAAGTACGAAATCACTGAGCTTTTTCCAACTACCTAGTTCAGTGGATGTCCAGAAATTTAAAACATTTGCTGCCTCTGGCACTTCTAGGAACAAGGACTGTGTATTAATTTATTTGCTTTCATGTTTTATGTGTTTATCACAATGAGTTGGATCCATTTAGAGTAATAAAGTACGATTAAGTCAAAACACTCTCTTCTTAGCCTGCATAAGCAAAGGCTAACAAACTATGGTTGTCCTTTCTCTCTCTCCCTCTCTCACTCGCTCACTCTCACTTTCACTCTCTGTCTCTGTCTTCCCCAAACGGAACAAAAAAAAAGTGAAAAATAAGTTCAAATTATTTCATTCCTAAAATATTTTAGATTCTCTGTTAAGTAATAAATCAATAGTGCATCAACCTATTAAATCATCCACAGCCCAATTCAGAATGAAAGAATTCCCTCAGAATTCAGGAATTTCCACAAGTGTTATCCATCTAGTCAAACAAAGAAAAAATGCACTCACTACTCTGTTAGTAAGTAGCTTATTTACTGAAGCTGGTTGACTGGAAATCTAAGCCACTAGGAAAAGAGTCAGCCTTCTCTTTTCTTTCTTTCTTTTTTTTAAATAAGGCCAAAGTATACTTGAGCAGCCATTCATATTTTGCGGTTTTTCAAGTAGAGATTTTTTTTCCCCCTTCACCCTTGCGGTGATGTGACATTTAATTATGGATTCCCCAGAAACCTTTCCCTGAGGTCTTTTACATCAGAAGTACCTTTTCCAGGAGGTCTCTGGTGGCATTTTTCATCTTGACAACAGCTCCCTATGGCTTAGCTTACCATTAAACCCTGAATTAATATAAGCCATCCCTTCCTGTTGACAAGATAAACAATGTTTCCTTTTGTTTTCTAGAGAAAAGATCTACGAGGCCAGTTGTCATAGCCTGGACCTTTAGAAGTTAGAGTTTTTGTTTGTTTGTTTTTGTGTGTGGGGGGGTTAAAATTTGAACAGATACAGGTGCTCTCCATTTAAGAGATCTTACATTCTCTATCACAGCTCATGTTCAATCAAAACATCACAGATGGGAAAAAAAAATAGGCAATTTTTGGGGCTGGGGATTTAACTCAGTGGCACAGCACCTGCCTGGCACGCGTGAGGTCATAAGTTCGATTCCCGGTACTGGAAAAAACAAACAAATAAACAAACAAACAAACAAACAAACAAAAACATCACAGAGCTTCTGCATGCCTAAGGTGGAAAGGCTCAACTTCCTACACTGGTCTTCCTATAGGAAGAATGATATTCTTCTCACAATATCATTTTCCTTATTCAACTTACCAATTAAATATTGTTCAGTTTTCCTTGAAATATCCTCCCCTCCAATGAAACTGAACTACTTGATGCTCTGTAAGTATAATCCATGCTTTCCTGTTTTGGGAGCTTTTGTTCATATAAATTTGTGTATGCTGAGTTTCTTTACCAGTGTTGCTCTTTTCCACTGAAAAGCCTGATAAAACCCTGTCAGAGGAGGCCTAGACTTCTCTATAGTTTTGTTTTTCAGCTTCCCGAAATAGCCTTTTCCTTTGAACCTGCAAGAAGATTCCATTGTACCTCTTTAAAATCATATATTTTAATCTACTTTGTATTATAGTTTTCAGGGTCTCAATATTGAGTGAAAATGAGTTCCTTGAAGGCAGAATTTTCTTGTAATCACCCTTGAGTTCCATGAAAGATCTAAAAAAATGCATTCTTGGAAAAATATGATGTTATTCTGTGAATACATAGATGGATTTAGAATCATCTGTATTGATGCCTGTATTCTTTAAACGTAATGCAAGTAGAGACACATCTGAAACATCTCGATTCACATTAAAGATTATTTTATACTTGCCACACAACCTGATACTTACTGTTGGCATAATTTTCATAAGTTATATTTATCTCTTTCTGTCATTAGTGTATAAATGTGCTAAGCAAGTATTTCATCCTTGCATCTCTTCATTTTGCAGTTGATGCCAAGCACTGAATGAAAGTAAGGCAAGTAGGGATGCATTTTAAAAAATACGGAGTCGTTTATAATAATTGTCTTTCGTGTGGCATTTACAAATATTTACAAATGCTGTAGAGGTTTGGATGCTCCTAAACAAGTATGAGCAGTCTTCATCTAGGTACATACACAAAGGACTCTGCCTTATGACTAAGTGGGATTTATACTGTGAGTATAAGGTTAGTTTTACATTCAGTTGACATAATGCACCATCTCAGAAGCAAATGATTATTTTACTAAGTGCAGAAAAAGCATCTAAGAAAAGCCAAAATTTTTCATAATAAAACATGAAACAAATTAAAGGAAAGGAAGTTCTTCAGCCTGATAAAGGACATCTATGAAAAACCCAGAGCTAAACAGCACCATTTTAATGGTGAAATATTGATCATCTCCCAAGAAACCAGAAACAGATGAAGGTATCTTCATGGGCTACTTTTCTACTAATATTGAATTTGGGGTTTCCTATGATAATGTAGGAGATGTAATGAAATAAAAGATACTTATTTTAGAAAGAAAGAAGTAAAACTAAATCTACTTGTAGATGTTGTATTATTAGAAAAATATTGAGGAATACAGTCCAAAATATTAGAACTAATGGGTGGTTTGGCAATTTGGCATAATACTGGATCATTATACAAAAACAAATTGTATTTCTATTTAATAACAATGAATAAGAAGAAAGTTAATTTTTAAAAATCTCATTTATTATAGTGTAAAAATAATTGGAAAGTAAATTTAACAAAATATGAGCAGAATTCACACTTTAAAGATAATAATATATTGTTGAAAGAAATTAAAAGACACAATCAAAAGAAAAAAATCCTATGTGGGTCAAAATATTTAATATTATTTTAAAGCACTACTTTTCAAACTGACCTTTAGATTCAACACATTCCTTACCAAAGTTCTAAGTGCCTTATTTGAACAAATTGACACACTGTTTGTATAATTCATACAGATATTCAAGAGATGACAAGTAGCCAAAACAATATTGGAGATGAACAAAGTGGGAAGATTCCCAATTCACAATTTTAAAGCGTAATACAAAGTTCCAATGATTTAGATTAGGTTATTGGAAGAATGATAGACATAGAGGTCAGTGAAATAGAAAGACGAGAAATAAATCATTACAATTGCAATAGCAGATTTTTGACAATGATTCCAAAGATATGGGAAAGAATTTTCTTCTCAACAAATGGTAAACTAGCCATCCTAACATAAAATAATAAATTTAGATCAATTTTCACACAATGTATAAAATTAACCAAAAGTAGATCATAGACCTAACTGAAAGAACACTGAGAAGAAAACGGGAAAATATCTTTATGACTTTGGATTAGGCAAAATATTATACATATTATATCAAAACATCAATAAGAAAAAAATTATAAATTGGATTCATCAAAATGTAAATCTTTTCCAGGAATACTACAAAAATGAAAAGAAAACATTCACAAAATTTAAAATGTATTTGAAAATCATCAGGGATTTATATCAAGAATACATGAAGTTCTCTTACAAATCAATATCAAAAATACAAAACCCTAAGTAACAAATACTAATAGACTTGAAAAAATCCCTTCTCCAAAAAGATATAGAAATGGCCGGTGAGCACATGTAAAGCATCTCAGCATCACTAGCTATCAGGGATATGGTCATCAAAACATAAGATTCCATTTGAAATTCATTAAGAAAATTATAATAAAAAGCTCTGTGCTTCCATCATTTTGGCGTCTGCCTGAGAAAGAAGTTCCTAAGAGTAACTCCAATAACCAGAATCATCCTCCCGGAGAGTTTGTGGATACAAAGATAAAACATATATTTTTATAGCATGTTTGAATGACTCATAAGACAGGAAAGGATTTCAAAATGCCACCTGTAATTGGAAAAATAATATTTATATGCAAAAGATATTTTTAAAAAGTCATGTGGATGTCATCGTCATTATTCCCCTGTGCAATATGAGTCAACTTTGGCCCTCGGAGTGACAAGCCTAACTGAATTGTCAATCTTTAATGTTATTTCAAGACCCTAGAGCAGAAAGTTATTATACATTCTCCTGTGAAAAAGGAATAACAAAAATAGCAAAAGCAAATATCATCCCCAGAGGGACTCTGTTCTTCTCAAAACTTATCGCTATGCAGATTTGAGAAAGCAGACTTGGCCTGGTGTACAAAGAATCATCCAACTGACAACAGCTTTCCATGTCGCAGAAAAGCGATAAGTTAAATATATTTCATGAACTGGTAAAAAATTTTTAGTCTTTGTTATAAAATGGAAATTCATTTTTTTAATCCTAATTCTTCTCTAATTCTATAATAAATTCAAGTAGTCATAGGTGAAGTAGGAAAAGAGAAAGTTATTTTACCAGGTCTGTTGTGCAAGGCCTATAGGAAGACAAAGAAAATAAACTCCCATATTTAAAAACAAAATGTTCAGGACCCAAGACTGGTAGGAGTTTGGGTTACGGATGCTATTTTTTCAACAACAGTGGGAGTTTGAATGAATCCTCTTCACTTTTTGTATCTTATGTCCCCATAATCAGAAGAGCCTGGAAAGTAGAACACTAAAATGACACACGAAAGAAAGAACTCACATGGGGAGCTGAACTCCCTGACATGACCCTAGCAGACCTGTATTTGCATAGTCTGAGTGATAACTGACAAATGCCCTATTAATACTTAGACAAGAACTGAAAAATCATTGTAGAGGGGGATTCCATACCATGTTAAATACACAGATGGAGGCTTTACTCTTGACATCCTAGAAAATGTCTTTATTTTATTCCCTTTTACTCTGTCACTGCTGATACTCAGCCATTGGCCTGACCACTGTCATGCTTTAGATCTGCGGTGTCCCCCAAAGCCACATACGTTGGAAGGTGATTAGATGGCACAAGGGCGCTACACTTCCCAGTGGATTAGTTCACTGGGCATGACCTGGGGAATGTATTTCCTTCCCTGCTTCTCCTTCTTTTTCTGCTAATCCATGAAGTGAGCCCTTTCCTTCCACCAGACTTTTCCACTATGCCTTGCCTACCTCAGAGTCAGTCATCTGTGGACTGAAAGCTCTAAAATACATGAACCAAATTAAACCTCTCTTCCTTGAATTTCTAAGTGTTGGCTATTGTATCCTAGCAACAAAAAGTGATTAAGACGATCATTTTGAGTCCGAATTAAAGAAGAAACCATTACAATAATTGGTAGAAGATATTAACTCTGGCAGGGAAAATTCCTAGGGAAGAAAAATAAAAGAGATTTTTTTAGGGGGAAACAGGTGATTTATTCCACTTATAAAAGTGCATTAACTATCCATGCAAATTAATTATCTAATATAATTCACAATGGACTGAGAACATAGCATACCTATTATTTTTGGAATATAAAATTGTTATCATAACTAAAATATTGGAAATCTGACTGTTCAAATAAATTAAACTAGCATCTTAATATCATCATAATTCTAAATTATCAATATTATAAAAACCAAATGTTATTTAATAAAACAACCAATAAAAAATTCTCTATAGCAAAGAAATGTAAGTCTAAGCTGCTTTTTTATTATTTTGTAAGAATGGTAGACTTACAGGATGTTTAAAATATAGTAGTAAAATGTAGTTGATATGCTCATGGAAAAAAATAATGCTAGCTAGTTAGAAATTCAGTGTACTTTGTTAATTTGGCTCTGTGCTTATTCATTGGAGATAATACACCTAAATAAAAAATGCACAATCTATCAAAAAGCAATGTTTTTCATTTTCTTGTTGAATTTGGTAGAATGGGTAACTCCTTTACTGAGAAATCTAGTATGTATGTGTCATCCCTCATCCTGTGACAATACAGACTTTTGTTACCTTCTGGACCATATGTATTTTTGATGGCTTAAGAAAGTGAAATCACTATGGAGAGATTGGCATGCTCACCACCAGAGGCAAAAACAGATCCAGGCACAGTAAAGCAAACTTGAAAGTAGAGTCATAAATGTGCACTGAGATTTCAATGTGACATTAGGAACTTCCCTGAAACTCTTCCCACTGGGAAAATGGTGCACATGCAGGCAACATTCATGAAGCTCAGATGGGATAACTGACTGTAGCAATAATATATTCCTGTTCCCACCATCCAGGTGCTCTGCTTGAGGGAAAAGATTTCATCCTTCCTCCCAGACACTACAGCTGCCTTAAGCTACTGTTGAGCAGGGAATAATGATTAGAGAAGAGGGGAAGCCTGGGCGGGAATTAAATGATCAATTTCAGTGATAATTCAGAGGCCCAAAATAATATTTTTCCTCTTTTAAATGTAATGAGCTCTGTGGAATAAAATAAGAACAACTATCCCTAAAGGTTCGGCAGGATTTTCAAAGATCCATATTCTAAGTGCACTTAAAACTCAAGCACCACCTACTGGTTCAAACTGGATCTTCCCTCTTACTCCACAACTCCAATTTTATTGCCATTCAAATCAGCCTATGAGACAATTCACTTTTGTAGGAATAAGTACTGCTGACTTTTAAAACCAGATAATTCTTTTTGTCAGATTGTATAACCATCTCATGCTTCACCAAACCTAACTTTTGGTGAAACATTAACAGTGTACTATAATGGGAAATGAAAACAGCTTGTTAGTATGAAATACATGATAATCACATACCTAATGTTCAAATTTGGGTATAATTCTGTTGTGGTGCACCCATACTCTCATTAGTTATGTGTACAAATATTTTTGATAAGTTTTTTTATGATATTTCCATGATAAAACATAAAATTTTCCACATCTTAATAAAAAAGTATAAAATGAACTTAGCACACAGACTAAATAAAAACTTCCAATAAAAGGTACTGTCACTGAAGAAGTTTAAAGAATTACTCACTGTGATTTTCTGACCTTTCCACAATAGATACTATATTCTTTGAGAATAGGTCTGAGAATGAGGTCACTGATTCAATTTTGCATTTGTTTTAAAAAATTTGCCACTCAGAAAACTGACCTAAACTATAATAAAAATAACTGTTTTCCTTATAGCAACTGAAATTTGTAATCATTGTTTTGTTAATCAAAACGCACCCTTCAAATATGTATGTGTTAAATTTCTTCAATGTATTAAAGCCACTATGCGCAGCACTTACAGACGCGGCTTCAAAGCTTAACTGGTAGCGGCATCTTAGGGCTACATTAACTGTGTATCCTAGGCAACCAAGTCAAGGCTAAAGCACCACAGTGTTTGTTTAAAACGTGATGTGGAAAGCAATCAGAGGAGCTTCAATTCCAGAGAAATTCCTTTTCAATGTAAGCCTGAAATTAGAGTGGTGCTATTTGCACCATTATAATTAAGAATGTGTCACCATATTCATTATTTTCAAGGGTTTGTAACTGAGCTGTAAAAAATTAGTCATAGTAATTAAAAGATGGAAAACATCTAGTCATGCTAAGATGTCCTACTGGGGCACTTTGGGTCCTAGTGAAGCAAGTTTAAGCAATTTAAATGACAGATAATATTTTATATTAACTAGCTTAAAGTAATATCTTAACCACTGATAAATTGGAGGTATACATAAGAAAAAAAAGTAGAGTGACCTAGTCTCTCTTTTTAAAAAAATACAGGTAAGCTATTTTTAGGTTATAATGCTTAATGTGTTATTATTTTTATTTATCTAATTCTTCAATGACTTTAATCTTTTGTTTAATCTTTGACAAGAAGCAGGAATGTCCATTTTCATTTTTTTTGTTTTTGTTTTGACTACTTCTCGTAGTCAATAATGATGAGAGAATTTACCTCTGTGATATTTTACACATCACACATATACATATATATATATGCAGACAGAAATTACAGGAAAACAGTTTTGGTTTTGATGTATTTTTTTTAAAAAAAGCTTGTTTTTCTTTATAAGTTTCCTTAAGTAAAACAAAAAGTTTCTTCTGTTCTGTTTCAATTTAAGAAAGAATTTAACTTTTTAAAATAGGTAAATAAGCAATATTTGGAGCAAGGAAGAAAGGATAACGAATCTTTCTTAGCAGCTTACTGTAATAGCCACACCACAATACACATTATATGTACATTTTTCAATGCTCTCAATAATTCTTTAGTGGCATTCTCATTTCACAATTTTGAAATTCATGTCGTAGTGCAATTGAGGGTCCAAAATCCATATATATTTCATACCATCTCCAAAGTTAAATTTTTATATCAAGGAATGGGGTCCATCTCATGGTTAAATGATGTTTTAAATTTTAGAAACCAGTTTGTAAAGAAACACCACCTCTTCTTTTTATTCTTCAGATTTCATTGTCATATTTCACAAACATGTAAAACAAATAAAAACCCAGGCCTAAACTAAAAGTAAGAGTTATGAAAACCCACTTCCTTTAAAATTGTAGTAAAAACATAATCTGTTTTTAAACAAAATGGTCCTAACATTTTTCAGAGAAAAACAGAAATTGCCATCTAAGCAAGTGGATGCTACTGGATTGAAAACTGCCACAGGTTATGCAAAATCACACTGCAAGAAACTCTAACAGAAAGAACAGCACCTCCGTGATGGCCATGGAGTCCCTCAAGGAATATATTATTGCTTCTTTGAGATTTTTTTCAAATTTCTAGGGCCGGAGATGTAGCTCAGTGACACAAGTGCCTGCTTGGCAAATGCAAGGTCCTGAGTTTGAGTTCCAGTACCAAAAAATATTTTTTTCTACCTGTTTGCTTTTTCTATACATTTAGAAAATATTATTTGGACAGTTATCCTGAAAGAGATTGTATCACCAATTTTGTTAGCCACTCATGGTTCCCAAATTTTTATTCTCAGAAGAAATCACTGTATAGTTATTTCATATTTTTGAAAAGTCCTTCTAATAAATAACTGTATTTTGGCTTTGTATACTTGGAAAACAGTTGAGTTTTTGCTTTTTATATCATTATTTTTTCATTTTCACAATGGTGAGAGAAAAAAAATAACATGTGAATTACTCAAACACTTCCATCTCAAGTGGAGAAGGCAAGTAAAAAGACAATCAAAGCATTAAATAGGCATTGTTCAGTAGAGTAACCAATAACTTCAAGTGGCTATGAGCGCCTCTCTATACAGCTGAGTCTGGCCAGCACCCTGTGAGGCTCGTGCATTAGCCTCTCTGGCTGAAAATGTGAGCATACATCACTGCTCCCAGGTCTGACTGAAAAGTTATAGGTCTCGTAGATGAACTATATGAAAAAAGAGATACGTAAAAGAAATATTTTTGAAGCATGTAAAATAATATGGAAATTAGCAATAAATAAAAATTTTCTATTATGAACTACATACAGAATCACCCCTTTATGCATCCAACAGCATGAACATTTATATTCCAAGTGACCTAGAAATTTAAAATTGCATTCACATTTAATAATACAACTATGGCTATTTTATGTTTTCTATTCACTGTAGACAGGTGGTATTTCTCTTTTTAAGAAGTTCACTTGCCAATTCTTTCTTTTATAAAGAGTGGAAACTCCAATTAATTCCATTAAAATCCAATTTCATTCCATTAAAACCATTTTAATTAATTACGAAGAATAATTTTAAAAGTTTAGATATCTTGCGTATGGCTCACCATGTCTTCAAGTTCATGGGAGTGTGTTTATTTTAGACCATCTGTACCACATATGTCCTAGACGAAATAATTTTAGAAATCACAAAAATGTTCAGATACCTAAGTGCAGAGAACTGTGGAAGGTGAGTTCAAAATGAAGTTATTGTAACCCAGTAAGTCTCAGAGGCCTATATGAGACTGAAAAAGTCTACACAAAGAAATAAGATGTGTTACTGGGGTTAGAAACTCTGATTCATTGTTGTAATGCAACAAAAAATGTTTTTCAGAGAATTTTAAAGCTTTTAAGCACTTCCTAGAAGTTTCTCAGAAGCTGATGGAATGACCGAGACACTTGTTTGGTGTTTTCTCAATTCATTTGCTATTTCAAGAGT
The DNA here is from genome assembly GCF_000276665.1 of Chinchilla lanigera. NCBI lineage: Eukaryota > Metazoa > Chordata > Mammalia > Rodentia > Chinchillidae > Chinchilla > Chinchilla lanigera. The sequence continues at coordinate 3,666,649 of NW_004955420.1, read as the reverse complement.
CCTGATTTTACCAGTTACTACCAGTGTGACCTCAGCAAAACTCACAGCCTTCGTTTTCTCATTGAATACATACATAATAATTGTTTTCACAACACAGTTTCCCATATTCTCCTCTGAACAAAGCACTCAGTCTAGCATTTAGCATGTAAAGACAGTTCAGTAAATATTGTATAATTATGGTATGTTATAGTTCAAATACCGTATTTGTTCCTGAGCTAATAAATTAGCATGAGTGTGCTGGCTTACTAAACCTAGAGAAACTTATTCTCTTATCATTCTGCGGCTTGGATATTGAATCCCATCTTCACTAAATATATCTTGAAAGAATGAATTCCCAAATAAGGACACATTCTGAGGCTCTGAGTGGTTATGAATGTAGATGGGGGCATTACTCAAACCACTACAGAGTTTAAACTACCTCTAAGGACCACATGACTTTTAGAAAAATAAAAGAAAATTTCAAAAAATAACGAAGTGCACAAGAGACAATGACCTGTTATGTAGTGTCTTCACACACCTACAAACATACATAGTTCACCAAGACCTGTAGTGCAAATATTATCTTCCATTATCTGAATTTCCCCCTTGATAGGTCTTTAAGTTTTCTCCCCTTAGGACTTATTTTTTCTCCCTTTAGGACTTACATAGTCTAAATCCATCTTATTCATCTGTTGCGGTCTGTCTTCAGGTCTAGTCATTTTTCTCTACTGCACGTGTCTCACACCTATGCCTTTATCTCATTTCTAAATCCAATCAGTCTTAGAACTTCCCACTAACATGAATTTAATCACATTCAAAAAAACTGCCTCAAGATTTTTCATCATTGAGCAAACCACTGTGAGAATACTTTCCTCATTTTTCATCACATAATTCCTAAACCATCAGTGACTCTCCATTTTTTAGAGCAGAATCTAAGAGCTACTCAGCCCAGATAGAAAGACTTTTATGGTCTGACCCTGTGTACCTGCCTGATATTTGCTTGTACAACTCAGTGTTACACCTTATCTCCAGTAAGTTCCAGTCTATTGTGTCTATCACCTTTCCTCACATCCTTTTGCTTGCAAGAAGAAATTACAGAAATACATTTTAAACAGTATAATAAGTGAACAGAATAATTCTGTCATCATTTCAAAAGACATTTTGAATGAAAGTTCTAAGCAGTAAAGCATTTTTAAATGGACCAGAATTTCCTTCTTGAATTAAGGACAGAGGGTGATATTCACCACTGTGTATTGGAGGCCCTCAGTCCATGGGAAGCATTGATGTTCTTACAGACAGGAAGATGAAAATGGATTGAGCCAGAACTAAGGTAAAAGGTTAGAAATCAGCTTTTGCCAAAGTGAAATTCTATTGCAGGAAAAGTATTCATTTGGAAACATCTAGCAGATGGTGAAAGGCAAGCCTGGGCTGTGTCAATATCATTTCTAGGAGATCAATTGAGGTGCAGAAAGAGCATAAAACTACAACACTGGACAGATCAATGACTAGCAAGAACAGAAGATATTGGCAGGGCTCTATTATTTTTAAAGAGTAGTATTGGAAGATGTGCATGATAAATGTTTTTCCACTTTTTAATAACTGCAAACTAGATATTGGTCTTCAAAGAAAAATGTTTCTCCTCTAGGAAGTCAGCTCTGTGTATTAGAAAAGATTTCAGGAAGTCAAAATTAAGCTTGACAGTTACTAACTCACTGGTCCCATGAAATACTTGAGGTATGAGTTATGCTCTCATAAAATCATTTTCCCCCAGATGCCTCACTATTTCTCTCTCCTTCTGCATATGGCTAAAGGACATCTGGTTAAAGAACCAGCTGAGTCAGGCAAATCCCCATTTTTGTTCTCAAGTGAGGGATGCTTCTTTAAGTTAAAAATGTTTTATTTTGCTTTATTTTTTAATAAATCACCTGATAAATTTGCTAGATATTTTTTCACCACTGTTTTAGTAAGGAAATCGAAGTGAGTTACTTCAGAAGCAAAGGTATATAACTTTTATTATTCCTTTCCCGCTTATTGAATGTTATTAATTTTAAACTTTTGTTGCATTTTTCAGGTAATAAAAAAAAGCAATAAAGCAGTACGTTAGTACAAACTGTGCAACACTTGTGATTTGTTTGAAAATCAAGCAAACTTTATAAAGGAAGGTAAAACTATCTATGGCTCCCAAGATGCACAAAACTAGTTATAAACCAAATGGAGAAAAATATATCTTATTTGTTCAATAAGTATTTGAGAGCTTGCTGTAGACAAGATTTAGAATATGGTAAAGAGTCACAAAGCATTTGTAATCCTGCTTCATTTTTCCAGTCCATAAATGCAAATATGTAGTATCTGAGAAATATGTAGTATCTTGTGGCTTTTGAACAAAGCAAAGATGAGGAAAAAAATACAATATGTCATGCATGTAAGATAAAGTTATATGAGATGATCATCTCTTTCCAGTGTATGTTTGTGTGTTCATGATGGTATGGTGATCCAAAGTGTAATTTCAAGTATCAATAGTGACCAATAATACTGTTGTAGCTGATGCAATCTGGCTTTGGGATACTAAACAGAGTCTATACTGGGATGGAGTCATTTTAGGTCCACTTCATATGTCCACACCATACTTTTGTGAACTTTAACGGCCACCCCACATTTCCATGTGGTTACATAATAAGCAATTCAAATGTGCCCTGTGCAGTAGCAGACTCCTAACCTCTGGGTCCCAATCTATCAGCCCAGACTCCTCAAACAAAAATCCTGAGAGTCATTCTGACTTCTGTGTTTCTCTTATACCCTCATCTACTCACCAATAATATTGTCAATCATACTAAAATCTGGCCATTATATAGATATAGATATAGATAGATATAGATATAGATATAGATATAGATATAGATATAGATGCAGACATAGACAAAGATGTAGATGTAGGCATAGACATAGACATAGATTTCAAAGGTAAATTATATTCATGCTGGTCTGGTAGCAGCTGTTGCTTAGTGATCATGCTTATACCTGACAAACTTGGTCATAGGTATTTACAATGTCAACACTTCCGTTGTAATATAAGCACTGTTAGGGTTCCACATTGTCAATTTAATGTCTTCAGTAGTTTTGCACTATGATGCAACATTGAAATGAAAAGTCATTGTATGCAAAAAAAGATAGGCACAAACTTGCATGGCAAACAGAAGAAATTTGGTCTAAGGCCTAACAAGATTTTAAGATAAGTAGAAAATAAAAATTTTAGATGATTAAAAAGTGTTGTGTTGGGCAGGAAACATAGTTCTGTGAAAGATCACTTGCCTTCAATACAGGAGGCCTTTGAGTTTGATCCCCAGCATTTCCAAGAAAAAAAAAATATTATGCCATCATTTACTTGGGAGCTTTTTCCTTTAGGTCACTCCCTGAGTGACCTTGCCCACATTGCTTCACTTTTCTCATTGGTACAATGGGAATGACAGAGTTATCATTGCTGATGGCAGTGTTAATGAATGTCACAAGATTGTTGTGATGACCCATTTACTTATTCACTAAATGTTTAAGAGTGCTTACTATGTGTCATGCATTATGGAATGTCATGCATTCCCTTTCCTTTAGAATAATGGGGAATTAGCTATCAAAAGTGTTTTCACTTTGATAATACACAGTAAATGCTAGAACTTATTACATTCTGCAAAGTCTATATATGCTGCTGCCCTGATTTACTTTTGAATTCATCTCTGAAAATTCTTCCCTCTCTTTCCATGGCTCTAGACATAATGCCTTGGGGTTTTGAAAATGTCCCATTCTTGTCTCCAGACCTTTCCTTCTGCTGTTCAATCTACCTAATGCACCATTACTACTGCCCACTGCTTTCACAGCTTCCTTCCAGCTTATTTTACTGACCATTCAAACAACTTATCAGGGAGGTCTTCCCTGAATATCCTACTTAATACCCCTGAATCCTTCACATTAATTTTTCTACATCTGGTAAACTTTCCCTGTTCTTTTCTATAGTCTCTTTTCCTATGGAAATGCACCATAATGCATGACACATAGTAAGCACTCTTAAAAATTTAGTGAATAAGTAAATGTGTCATCACAACAATCTTGTGACATTCATTAACACTGCCATCAGCAATGATAACTTTGTCATTCCCATTGTACCAATGAGAAAAGTGAAGCAATGTGGGCAAGGTCACTCAGGGAGTATAGGTGAGAGACCCTGGACTTGTGGCTACAGTGCCTACACACTGAAACTTTCCTTCTTATTGTATCTAAGTTAGCAAATCTGAGGTCATTTATGCAGATAAAGAAAGAAATGCTGCACAGGTTAAAGGCTTTGTGAGGCCACTGCAGGATTTCTTATTGAGACAGGGAAGGTCATCAACATAGTGCGCAGAAACCGATTTTGGAGCTCTTTTACAACCAATTCTGTTATTTCATAGTTTCTCAGTTGTATCATTGCTTAGAATAATTCTTCACTCAAGAGCATTTACAAACTGGGAAAAGTGTTTGACCCAGCTATTCCCTTTTAGGTGTTTTCCCAGAAGAATTTTAAAAATTTAAAAACAAAACAAAACAAAACAAAAAACAAATTGGGAGAAGACTCCTGAAACACATAAAGACTCTAAAACCCTAGTAATTCAGTGTCAATCTCGTGTGCATTGCAGCCCATTTTTCACACAGCAAATATCTATGATTTTTATCACATCATACTAGTCTCCTAACCAGCACAAAGTATTCCTAGTACTTTATTCGGTCCAAATGGGGGCCACTTTTCCAAGCCATTAAAATGATCATGTGACTGTACATAGTAAAGGAAAACCCATGTTTCAGGGGCTGTACTGTGCTGCAAAGATGATAAAAAACGATTTTATAATTTTCTTAGCTGCAATCAACATATTTTCATGCCTTTAAAATGGTCTGCTCTCTTCCAGCTTTCTGTAATAGTCTGTATAAATAATTACCTAAAATTTATACAACGTGTTTTTTCTTTAAAAACCCATTAAGTTGTTATGAAATGAAATAAGATAATTGATAAATTTAGTAAGAGCTGTTCCTGGTATAGAGCAAGCACTTTGAACTCATCATCATCATTGTAATTATTATTATGATTGCTATAATTTATTTCCTGTATATTTTTCATCGTAGAGGTTGGCAACCCAAACAGAAATTTTAAAACAAAATATAAACAAATGATTGTATTCAACTAAAACTATACAGTTAAATTTTAAAATATGTTACAATGAATCTTCTCCAAGAAAATGAAAAACATTCTAGTTGGCCTGGCTGTCTTTTTGGATATTAGAAATCGCAAGTGATGCTAAATTTTGTTTTGTACTTTTTGATTAGAGACAAGGTCATTTGAGTAAGGGCAGTAGATATTAAGCTCAGTTTTATCTTGATAACAGGCATTATGGCTGCAAAATATTCAGCATAAAATATTTTTCTACCAAAATAACTGAAAATCATGTTAATGATTTCATTGTTGAAGGCTACAGCTTTTTAAAAAAGAAAATTAATTCCTAAAACAAGGTAGAATCATGCTGTGCTTCAGATGAACACTGAAAAACAACAACAAAAAAAAAAAACCAAAAAACCCCCTTCATTTAGAGAATGAAAGGATCAAAAGGATCAAGTCTTGACTGTTGTTGCTATGTCTTCCTGAAATGCTCTACCTGATCCTTTCCATGGTCAACTACCTTGCATTCATTCTCCAAGACTTCTGAGTAATGCCCTTCCTCAAGGCAGTTTTCATTGACTTCAGACAGCAGGTTGGGAGCCCACATCTACCTCATGTGTAACTTTACGTCTCCTCATCACAACTTTACTTAGTCAGATGACATTAAACATTAATTTTACAAATAATTATCCCCACAGATTTGCTAAAAGGAGAAAATGTATGAAGCCTTTATTTACTAATCTGTCTCCAGATACAGTACTACGCCTGCTATAGGCATTTGATATGAGTTTAAAGAACACAATAACCCCTCACATACCCTTGGTAGTATAAAGACTCAAATGGAAAAATCTAAAGGTTTGACATTCAAATAAACCATGCGGTTTTATTGTACTTTCTCAGTAGAATTATCTTTCCCAAAAAAGTGTGAATAAAGATATTTCTTTTACAACTGAAACAATACAAAGATTGTCAATTCTTACTGTGTCCTTTCATACCTTTTTTCTTTTTTAACCATGTAAATTGTAATATACTGGTAGCTTGCTCTTCTTGGTATGTCTGCAGGCTTTGATAAACCTAGATAATTAGTCAAAAATTCCCTCTAAGTTTGTACTGTTTAAACTTGGTTTCCATGCCATGGGTCTTGGTGCCATAAGTGACCTTTGAGCCATCCTGGTAAGGGAAAATGAAAATTTTGCTTTCAAACAAGTTATAACAGACAACTCTTAGCATAAAAAATATTTTTAATATTTGTGTCTTTAACTTTAGTGTGCTTGGGTACTAGTCAAAATAATTTTTTGAAAATAAAGATTTCTGGTTGCCACATGTCAGAAAGATGAACAAGAGACCAGATTATATCCATTTTCTGACTGAGAGAACTAAGTCCAGGAAAGACTGACAGGATGGAAAATGAGAAGTATAAAGAAAATTTTGGTATTTCTCAGTTACCTAGAGAAAATCTTACTGAAACTAATTTAGCCATATTTCCATTCATTGAGATCCATAGAATAAACAAAATATCCATTGAGCCCCCAGAAACTAGGCCTAGAATAATGCCTTGATATGAGGAAAAAGGTCAACAGGGATGAAAATGTTCAGTAGGGTTCCTATCCTTATGAAAGCACCACACCAGCCTCAGAAGTAAGGGAGATGACAGCAGGAAAAGTGGATCATGTTGCACACGTTCAACTGTAGCTCAACAGTATAAAAATCTGCCTTGTTTAATGGTTCAAGGAATTTTTCACCTTTAATCCATCAATCATCATATTGACATATTGTTGTATAGCAAAAATATCTTTTCAGATTTTCTCATTAACTTTTCTGTTCACTTAAAATATTCCTTAAAGGCTGGGGATGCAGTTCAGTGGTAGAACACTGTAAATGCACAGGTATGGTCCAAAGTTCAATTCTCAGTACCGCCAGAAAGAGAAACTCTATGCTTGCTACTATCTCAGGAATGATTTGTATTAAATAGAGCCATACATTCAGTGGGACCATTGGGGTAGATAATGCATCAGTTGGCTTAATCAAGGTATTCATTTACTTCTGCCAGTAATGTGATATGGGAGGAACATAATTTGTAGAATAAACAAACATAAAATGTTCAATCATATTCAGAGTCAAAGGCTATTTGTAACTGACAAAGAACTATCATAAATTTAACGTGTGCCTCCCTCCCTTCTAGGTTGTGTATACACCCTTTGGTTAAAAAGAGTGTATTACAGAGACTCATTCATGGATCTTGAAATCAACATATTGATTTGTGACAAACCTTTCTTTCTAATGAAAAAATATGCAATAGAAAGTAAAGACCAAGTTTTTATACTTAAGATATTAAGTTGTAAAACCTTCCTTTGGTTTTAACCTGCACACACGATAAAATGGGTTACTGTGAGCCACAGTCGAAAAAATTTCAAAGCCATTTGATAAGAACTCTTGAAAACAAGCTGGAAGCAATTCTTAGCTCTTATAGACTCCCAAGTGTTAGTGGGTTTGGTAGACTTTTTCTGTAGAAATAAAAATAAACAACTGTCAAGTCAATGCACCTAAAGACATTTAAACATTTTAAAAATATTTAATTTTATGCTTTTTCATAAAATGTTCAATAATATTGAAGTCTGACAGAAGATAAACATAACCATTTTAAAGCAGATTACATCAAATTCTTTAAAGACCAAAGTTCACTCAAAATCCACTAAGTATGACTATGTCATCAATGTACAGAAGGACCTACAGAAGTTTCATTTATTAGACGTTTCCTTAATCAGCTCCTTATGACATTTCAGTGTCAGGATAGGCTTAGAAGTAGTTAAAATCCATCTGCAAAGGCTAAAGTCACCTTACAAAGTAACTTGCAATAGTTGCTGGAGGAGAAATCAAATACTAGAAATGAATTCAGGTGCTAAGATCAAAGCTGCAGTTTTATCAATTAATGTGTCAGGATAGATGCTCAAAGGCAGACAGCCACCCTCCCCTTCGGTGCATTCAGTGTGTTTCAGTTGCTATGACATCTTCATAAAGATATATGGCAATTATTCACCTTGGAGCAGTAGGCAATAAATGAGTACAGAAGAAGGAAAAAATCCTAATTAAAAGGCCAACTTATCAAATAATAATCTAAGCTACTTTATACTTTGCCCTGATTGCAGTGTTCTCTTTTGGGTTTAAGGGTACATTTGGCTCCAAGCAACACTAAAGCTCATTATAATCATCATTAAAATAGCACTTTTCTCAAGCCAGCAGGAGTTGGGTGTCTTGCTGAAGCGGTGCATTCAGCCCCTGGGAAGAAAGAGTATCAGGCCGTGCATCAACTGACCCCTCGTGATAGACCTGAATGGGCTCTGATGAGCTCCAAAGGGGTGCAATTTGAAGGTCTTGAGCCTAAGGCCCTGCTGCCTCTGGTTTCCTGTATATTCAAAGTACTTAGGTGGCTGGAAAAGAGTGCAGTTTAAATGAGTCACATTCATAGTGATCAAATGCAGATGTAATGTATATATGACATATGTGGGTGTATTCAACTGTCCAATTGATGAGCATTCATATATTTGAATAAAAATGAATATATGTAAAAATGGGTGACTCATGTTTCCAGAAAGTGATTTTAAGTTAAATTCAGAAATTAGAACAAAGATTGGTTCCTTTAACTTCCTTTTCTAAAAGATCAAATTCACTGTCTCCATTAGCTCTTACATACAGATGATTATACCAGAAAAACCAATAAAAAGATAGATATGCTCCATTTTATTGTGTAAAATAACCCAAAGACTTCATATGCAGGGTAGAAATGTTTTAGGAATATGTATGGTCATTGTAAATATGTTCATTTATTAAGAAATTTTAAAATCCTCCAAATAATTGACAATATAACCTTCTAATATTTTATTTAAATGTTTTTGCTTTGGATGAGTTGAAATGCATTAACCAAAATTTAAGTAAAAAATACATTTTTATAAAGGCTGACCCTGTGTTCCTCATGTCATAATATAAAAACAAAAAACACTAAAAACAAGGAAAAGATTTGACTTTTCATTTAAATTATCATCCAAAGCGGTGTTATGTGGAAGAGTTTTACATTCCTGACTAATAAATTTTCTATCGGCAATGCCAGTGAATGATAATTATTTAAATAATTTAATTTTTTAGCAAAGTAATATCAAGAAGTATAATAAAAATTTTTATACACAGTTCAATAGGCAGAAGGTTAAGAGAATTGCAGTCAGTCTGTTGTAATACAAAGAATGTAAAACTTTCCTCCAGATATACAGAAATCATTTACATAGGCCTCTTTTGCAATCTTTTTTTTTTTTTTTTTGGTTTTTCTCCGGTACCAGGAACCGACCTCACGACCTTGCGCTTGCCAGGCAGGCACTTTTGCCGCTGAGCTAAATCCCCAGCCCCCTCTTTTGCAATCTTGATTTTGTAATACTGAAAAACACACCAAAACACCCAGAACATGAAGCTCTTTCAAAAGAGAGATGAATCACACTAAGAAAATAGTTTATTACTTACGGAATATTATGGATAATATCTAGATATCCCCTAAAGTCTCATGCACTCATGGGTGGGATTTTGCAGAGGTGGCTGGATCTAAGGCATGTGAATATGGATTAAGGGTGTGTGATATCTGGATCAGTGCCCTAGTTGAATTAGCATGCAAAGCGGCAACACAGAGCCTGCCCTTCCCTTTTATTGCATCCAGACTACAAGCCTGCTGGCTGGTGCCTCCCACACCCAGGGTTGTTCTTCTGGGTGTATGCGATGCCAGTCAATAGGTGATAAAAGGGAAAGGGAGGCTCCATGCTGCTGCTTCACTGCTTCCTTCCCGCCCTGCCATGAACTGTTTGTCTTCAGCCATGCACTTCTGCAGGGCTGCCCAGCTTTGGAGTGAGCCAGCTTTGGAGTGAGCTAGCTATGGACTGGGAGTACTACAAACTCAGCTAAAACAACCTGTTCTCCTTTAACTTGTGGGTGCCAGGTATTCTGTCCTCACAACGGAAAGTAATTAAGAGTTGGAAGAAGAAAAAATGAAGTAGCATATTTATTCTGCTTACTATTTTCTCAGTATTGGAGCCACAATATTGACAATAAATTTTGAGTGGAAATACTGTGTATGAAAATTGTGGAAATAGGAATGGAAGATTTTATGTATATTCTACCACATGTGAATGTTTCAAGTTTGTACTGGAAAAACGAGGCACTATACAGATTTGTACCCTGCAAGTCAAGTGAATAGGGGTCTGGAATAATTATCGAAGTGATGGCCTATATTCCCATGAAAAGGAGTGGGAAAATAACAGGTTCTCTAGGAATATCTGAATGGAATCTTTTCATTTCTCTGGACAAATATTGGTGCACTCTTTTGGAGGTCTAAAACTATGTCCTGACTGGATGTCAGGAGGTGCTTCTAAACTGGTAGCCTTGCAGCAAAGTTATCCTCTTTCCATCTGCTCTGCATCAGCATCAAAGGGGAGATAAGAGAAATCTTCTAAAGCACAGATCTCATCATTTAACTACTCTGGAATCCTGGAAGCCTAATCTCCTAACACTCAGGGCAAAATCCTTCTGATTTTAGCAATGTACACTTATCTCTTTCTTTATTTCCTACCAATTGCTGTAGTATATTCAGTTTACTCTGACCTTTTCACCAGCAAGTCTTAACTGCTAGTGATGGAAATTAATGCTGAGCACTAAGTCATCTAGCTCCAGAGTCTATCCTTGTGAACATCTTCAAAAGACTACTTAATGATTTTATGAGTGAGTGAATGAAATCTTGTATCTCTAGAGATATGAGCACTTGTACTTCAAATTGCAAGAATTCTCAGTTGAGCTGGAAACAACATAAAACACTACAAATATTTCCAAAAAATTACTGTAACTAATCCTGATGGCAAATTAACTGTTATAATCAAAGCCTAAGGAATTAATGATCTCAAAAGACATTACTGTTGGGCATGGTGGCACACGCCTGTAATCCCAGCACTCAGGAGGCTGAGGCAGAAGGAGCCTTGCTAGTTCGAGACCACCTTGGGCTACAAAGTGAGCTCAAGGCCAACCGAAACTGCATAGTGAGACCCTGTCACAAAAAAGACAAAACAACAAAAAACAACAAAAAAAAAAACCACATTATTTTCTGGTAATGTAGACTCTAGCTTCAAATCTGTTATCACTTTTTACATTCAAATAGTCATCCCATTTGCTTAGTTTAGTTTGTCCTTCAACTTTCCCTTTTATGTTTGTACCTTTAAGCTATTTATAGCTTGTTAGGTGACAACAAACCATACAAAACATACCACTTTCAGAATACTCATGTATATAGTAAATTACATTTTACAGTATCTGTTAAGCATATACACTATATACTTCATAGAAAGTAAACTAAATAATGTAAGTATGCTCATAATGGCTACTGCTAACAGTTAATATTTATTGAGAGTAAATGAATTTAAGGCTTTATCCTAAACACTTTGCACATTTTAGCCAAATTCCCACTAGGACTTTGTATCAACATTAATATTCCCTTAAATGTGAAGAATTCAGAAAGGTCAAATACTTGTCCAAAGTCAGTAACACAATAGCTGGTGGAGTAAACCAGGCAATCTAGCAACAGAGCATGGGGTTATTATAATTTTTAAATTGGAAATTATTTGTAATCCTTTTATCAAAGTGACAATTTTCACTGAATTAGGTACCAAGTTTGAGAATGTAAGGCTGACACTCTGTGGCGTTGTTCTCTTTTCGTTAACTCATCTTATTAGCTCTTTGCTCCCCAAAGATTAAAAAAATAGATAATTTTAAGATAAAAGAACACTAAATGGTAAAGCCACATATCATTGTAATATGTAAACCAAAAAGTGCAAATATTTAAATATTTGTTTGAGTAAAGAGAAACTGATATGTATATGCATATATATACTCATATATGTATGTACACATATATATATGTATATGTGTGTGTGTGGTTTTTTGCTCACTTGGGATTTGAGTTCTTTGTTCTGATTGTACACTATCTCAGAGTGTACAATGATACTGTGATAGCTATTTTCTGGAAAATTTAATTTTAGCATCCATTTAAGTAATGATAAAGAACATATGCATGTTTGACTAATATTGTAAAAATGCAACTTTAAGGGATAATACATTTGAAATCACAAATGAATTGTATCATTTGGTGAGTATAGCACCTTAGAAGGTCTCGTGTCTCTTTGTTTTATAGAATTTCATTTTCTCTGACTTGGCTGCCACCACTCAACTATTGCTGACTCTATCTCTGTGTCTTTTTATCTCTTGCTTTGTATTCTTTTTTTTCTTAATTTTTAATATTTATTTATTATTTAAAGTTTAAAAATTACTCTTCTGTATAATAGGTTGTCTACTTTTCATTTTAACATTAAAAATTTAAAATTTAATACATTATGTGTTAAGGAAAAAAGCATAATATGTTAATAGATTTCTTCATGATTTGCAGGATTAGTGGAGTATTTATTACCAGTAATAATGATCTGATAGAGACAATGCCTCGTCTTTATGGTGCCCTAGTTATGGGCTAGGCACCGTTTTGTCTGAGCACATTGTATATATTGACTCATTTAATATTAGTGAGAACCTTAGGGTTTAAATGCTGTCATCCTATTTTTTACAATAGCAAGTTTATGATTCAAAGTAAAATAACTCCTCCAGGTCACATGGATAACAGGTGGTAGGGTCAGAATCTGAGTTCCAGCAGAGTCTACTAGATCACAAATTCAGTTTATACAAGCCAGAGATCAAGTCATTTGCAGGAAAATCAATGCACCTTGAGGCCATAATGGTAAGTGAAACAATCAGACGCACAAACTTAACTATCACATGGTTTCTCTTATAAGAGACACTTAAAGTTTAAATAAATTGAAGAGTAAAGTAAAAGATAGACAATAGGAAACAGAATGCTAGAGCTGTTACAAAAAGAAGAGGACCAAGAGATGGAGGGAGAGAGAGGGGAGGAGGGGAAAGGGAAGAAAAAATAATTAAGATGTATTATGTACACGTACTAACTGCCCACAGTGTATGTAATCGTTATGCAGTCCAAATATGTGCTAATAAAAAAAGAAGTTTAAGGACAACTATCTTGACAGTTGCTAAGAATGAGGGCTTGGCTCAGGCTTTGAAATTAAACAGAAATGCCGAGGAATCTCCCGTCTGCTACTTCATGCCATGTGCTCTTTAAGTTCCAGTTCTCTTATCTGGAAATCCGAATATAATTGTTACATCACCAGGTAAGTACCAGAATTAAAGGAACTAGTGAAAAAAATAAACCAAAAATCAGAAGTAAAAATACTCAACCCGGTGATTAGCACACACCACATACAATAAAATTAGCGCTATCCAGTCGAGATGTATGTTCATGTACTTCCTTTTCTGGCTTCAGATCACTTTTTAAAGTTTTCAGAAACCATGAAGCAAATAACACACTGTGGCTCTTAACAAATGTCAGCTTCCAAAGTGAAATGACCTATATTGCTCTCTGCCCTCCATCTTCTTTTGCTCACTCGACCCACTTAGCAATTAGCCTTGGTCCCAGTGCCATTTCAGGCTTGGAACAAGCAGTAACCCCACTCGAGGGAAATGGAAAGTGCTGCTGCTCAGTGTGGAGAGAGGCATCCGGAGAGCCCTGTTGCTGGTCAGGTTACCTAACTCCTCTCGTAGCTGGGCTGCTAGTTCACGGTAACTCATCTTGGTAGATCAATTTTTTACCGGGAACCGAACTCACGACCTTGCGCTTGCCAGGCAGGTGCTTTGCCGCTGAGCTAAATCCCCAGCCCCTTGGTAGATCAATTTAGTAACAAACATAAGCAGCCACTGTTCTTAGTCCGCATCCCCCAAGGGAGGCTGCAGATGAGAATGACGGCAAGGTGCTTGTGTCAAAAGGAGAAGTTCCCTCACCATCCCGTTTTCTTTAAACTCCTTGGCTGACCTCATCCTAGAAATAGGAGAGTAATGGGCCTCCCTCTTTTCATGCATTAGCACAGGAACGGCAGACAAAGGAGGGTGGTAACTTTAACAGTTTGTGTTTTGTGTTTCATTGGGGACTTTTTTTTTCTTAGTATTCCATGTTCTTACTTCTGGGACTTCCTTACTCCCATTTGGCCTGAAAAACAAGTTATGTAGTGGTTTTTCTTTAACTGTCACCAGAAACAAATAAACCCACGTTTGCTTCATATCCATAAAATACCTAAATAGGGATATCTGGAATCATTTAAATCCAAAAGGTTCAACAAAATAATGTGGCCATCATAGAATCAATACTATTATCTCCCTTGGAAATTTTTGCTTCTTGGAATTTTGTGTGTTGCTAGTTGAAAATTTTAGAATACAGCACTTTATGGAACTTTATGCCCAATGAGATAAATATTAAATAATAAGTGCTCATGTACAGTAGATAAGGATCTGAATTCTACAGACTCAAACTCAGCCAGGTATTCAAATTTGCACATGAGAGTACATAGTTTGGCTGGAAGAATGCTTTAAAATAGTTTTAATGTTGATAAGCCAAGCTTGCATTCCCAGGTAACTGCAAGAACCAGGAATTCCTATTTTGTTATAGACTAACTAAGTACTCTCTCATGGAATTTAACTGCTTTTTATTATGCCTTGCATTTGCTAAGTTTGCATTAGATACCTCCAAAATTATACATTTCCTCCAAAACTATTCCAGGTAAAAGACACTTCCTTGTTAAAAATCCTCACATAATGAAAAATTTACAAATGCAATTAAAAATTTAATTATTAAGGTTTCATTAATTTAACAAAACCTCTGCTATCAGAGACATTGCACTTGTGTGCTGTGGGGCATTTAATGGTGTTGCAGGCATAAACTTATCAAGTATTCATAAACTAAGTCTTAGAAAATTAAATTACTTTTAAGCAATATGACTCACTTTAAGTAGGTAAAAACTGAACATAATTCAAAAGCATGGGATTTAAACTTTCGTTTTGATACTTAAATGCTGAAACATTGAAATGTTCTAGATAGCAAATAAGTACATGAATCCTGGGAAATTCATGTTGAAACGTTTTTTACATGTGAGTAGAAGTATAGCTAATAACACAGAATTAGGTAAAATGTTAAATGTGATAGTATTAGCAAGGTTGCAGAATCTATAATGATGCAGAAAATAAAGAAAAGTGAGAGGGTACCTTGTTGGCCCTTTTCTATCATATCTAAATGTAATATTTTTAAATGTATCTTTTGATGTGTTCATTTAACTTCCTTACCATTTTATATATTCTTATTTATTAAATATTGATATGTAATGTACCTACCAAATTTCATATTTAATGAAATATATTCATACCTAATCTGGCATGACATAGAAGCAAAACTGGTGATCACTGAATGATATTCTTCAATTTTATTTTGTTTTGTTTTTTTCCAGTACTGGGAATCAAACTCATGACCTCGCGCTTGCCAGGCAGGCGCTGTGCCGCTGAGCTAAATCACCAGCCCCCTATGCTTAAATTTTAATGTGCATGTTTTATTAGTTACATCTTCTTGAAAGCTATTTCATAGCTTTTGTTTAAAAATACACAAATATTGGAAAAACATATAATTTTTAAAACGTAGTTACCATTCCCACTCCAACCTCAAGAACACAATTGTTA
Organism: Chinchilla lanigera; assembly: GCF_000276665.1. NCBI lineage: Eukaryota > Metazoa > Chordata > Mammalia > Rodentia > Chinchillidae > Chinchilla > Chinchilla lanigera. Next base: position 3,650,865 of record NW_004955420.1, on the reverse strand, counting down.
ATAATTTGGGGGAATCCTTCTTAAAGTTTCTTTTACTTTCCTATGTACATATGTACAGTACAGAGGATAAGTATGCACATTTGTACAGTATAGAGGATGAGTTGTTGCTTATTAGTTTGATATACATTCTGATTCTATCTCCTCTGGTACCCAAATCAATATGTCTAATTTTTGCCAGTGAATGACAGCCAAAAGAAAGTGTCAATTCTGGGCCAAATAAATAGCAGGTAATGAAATTTTGCTGTAGTTTTACTTTCCTTCTTCACTACAATTTGTATGACAGAAAGAGTGACTGATTCAGCCATCATCCTTGACTCCAGAGTTAGAGGGGTTACGACAACAGAACCTGGCTGACACATGGTAGAAACAATGCAAATAAGAAAACAGCATTGTTTAAAATTGCTGAATTGGTGTGATTTCTACAATAGCAAAGCCTAGACTCCATTGACCCGTGAATGCACCACACTCATGGCTGCAGCTTTGTTGATATCTAAATTCTTTGCTATACATTATGTCTTTGATGTAGGAAACAGATTTCTCAGTAATGAAAAGCCCAGCAATGTGTTAAAAATGAAACAAAGCAGAAATAACACAACAGAAATCATATGATTGAGGACCGTATTTTAAAACACAATTCACATGTTGAATAATGCACCAGTTATATATAAAAAATTTCCTTTTGCTAAAATATACAAACATTCTTGTAAATAGTTTTAAAACAAAATAATAAACAATAGCACTGTCTTGGTTACTTTTCTCTCATTGCTGGGACAAAATACCTGATGCCCAAAATTAAGGAAGGAAAGGTTTATTTCCCTTACAGTTTGTAGAGTTTTCAGTCCATACTTGGCAGATTACAAGGCAGAGTGGCACATGGCAGAGGGCTACAGCTCAGGGTGACAGAACACAGCAAAAGCAACAAACACACACCAGTGAGGAATGGGGGAGGAATGGCCTCAAGCACTCTTTTCCTCTTCCTTACATATGCAAACTATCCACCCCAGGGCAGGTGCAGCTCTCACACCCATAATCAAACTCTTAAAGCCTGCCCCATGGACACATGAGGCTTTGGAGGGACACACAGACATAAACCATAATAAGCACTATTAAAATATTTTTGACATTAGATGACTGCCATCTCTGAAATATATTGAAGTACTTACTGTATGATCCTTACTATGACTACAGCTAGGCAAGGGGAGCCCCTGGACTCTCTACTTTAGAAAACTTCACTACGGCTCTTTGCAATCCTGGTTTTTTTCAGGAACAAGAGATGGCAGGAGCCAGTGGATGTATCCACCTGCAGTTTACAGTATCTTTCCAGGCTATTCTACAGTTACCCAAGACTCCATCATTCCTTATGATTTTTTGTTTGGTTGGTTGGTTTTGGTACCGGGAATCGAACTCAGGACCTTGTGCTTGCCAGTCAGGCGCTTGTGCCGCTGAGCTATATCCCCAGCTCCATCATTTCTTGTACTAATGATAATGAGCCCAGTCCAGAGTATGAGAAGGCCTCTTTCCTGGTTGGTCATCTTTAAAGTGGAAGATACAAATGGAGGGCACATTCTTAGACCAGTGGTCTGAAATAAGCTTTGATCTTGTAAGGCTGAGGGGCACTTATTGGGCATGAATGGATAATTTACTGTAGGTAAAGCTAAGGGTCCCTTGTGTTACAGTGCTGATCTGGGGGTAGAAGGGCAACCGACCAACTCAGAAGTGAGGGAGCCAAAGGCTTATGTGGAAACCCAAAGTTCTCCAGCCAAAGGCTTATGTGGAAACCCAATAGTCAGAGAATTATAAATTCAAACTTGGGCTTCTAGATCATTACGAAGGCATACTTATCAAACCTGAAAGTCATGACATATTCAACAATTTGTTGGCATATTTCATAATTTTTAAATATTTGTCCTTGTCCTACAAAATTTTAAGGGCAGTACTGTGTATAATTAGCACTCTTGGTATAAATGTAAAACTATGATGATCAAAATATAATTTCTTATATAAGTACTAATATAAATTCACTCAGATATAAGGAGCTTTACCTGTCTTTGTTAATTACAACTGTGCTTTGTCACCTGTGATGATCCATTTACTACAGTAAAGTCATTAATTTTTGAACCAATAACAATTACAAAATGCAATTGCAGGGGCTGTTTTATTTCTAAAGATAGGTGGCCAAATCTTCTTAATATTCAACAATGGTGAAGTAATTTTTGAATGTTACCATATCTCCATCTCACAGTCCATTGGGTTTAGTATTGGCAGCAGGCATGTTGTAATTTTTGTTTCTTAATTAGATTTAGCCATTCATTTAACTATTCAATCATACAAGAACGAGAGTATAACCCTATTTGTGAGTTCGTTGTTCTTTTTGCTTTTACTAAAGACTTTCTGATGGAGGACTATGGCCACAATATTTGCATCTAGAATCTTGCTGCTTATCCAGTTTCTTAAGATTCAAATTATTGGGTACACATTGAGAGAGGGGGACTCAGTGTTCTTGTTTACTTTCTGCTAATTAAAAATTCAGAAACCCTATCTGCAGTAATGATATAATTTGCATTTCTAGAAAAAATTACAAAGCACTTGCCAAGCATTATCTTGTTCATTACTCATTACTACTTTGTGAAAAATATTGCTATGTCTTTCATTTCAAATATCAGTTCAGCTGAAGATGAGGACTGTCCTCAAAGTCACACAGGAACTAAGTGGCAAATTATTTAACTCCCAGGATCATATTTTTTCTTGATAACATGTTTCTTAAAAATAGCTCTTTTATGGCAGACAGGAATGAAATTTCAGATGTATATATAACACTGACTTTGTATCTTCTTAAAGTCAATAAATATTACCAAATTATAACACACCTATGGATAAAGAGATAGGTAAGACATAGTTACTGTAATGAAAAAGCTTTCTTATAAGGAGTGAAATTTAGATAGGCCTAACCAAAAATAAAAAGGTAGTATGATATATTGGAGGAGAATATCTACCATAGTTCTAAGGAGGGAGGTAAGAGTTCTCAAGGCAATAATTAAATCAGGTCTCATTGTGTACATAGAGTAGAATCTGAGCTCAGCCTCACAGGATGAATCAAGACAAATGTGGAGCAATCAGATTTTATGCTGATGAAATTATATAAGCAAAGGCTTTCTTATGGAAAGAGACATAAACATGCATACATATATGTATATATAGATCTTAGTATGTATGTCTTTGTCTATATCTACAGCTATTGTCTACATCTGTGTCTATAACTACTTCAATAATTGTAACTATAAGTATGCTTATTTCTAAGTCTATTTCTGTAGGACTTATATGTTAGTAGGTAGGTTGATATCTATAGGCAGTTACTTGTAGCTATGGGGTTGGTAAGGCATGTTGAATGTGATAGCCACATAATACAAGGCAGTATATTTACAACACAATTAGATCTATTAGAATAAAACAAAGGACAATGTTAGCATGGGATGTGGAAAACAAAATTTTCATATATTTTTTTGGTGGGAATGTTTAGTAGAACTGTATTATTTGCTTGAATGCCTTTGGCACAGCAAATCTATTCCCAGAAACTTAGACTATTGAGAAATCAAACAAATATGAAAAGATATATGAAGAGCATTTGTTATGGAAATGTTTATAATGGAGTCATTTGCAAACAGTTGGAATCCTAATCACATGGAATGGCTTAAATTACAAGGCATCTATTTTTTTAAAACTAGAAAATTCATATGTATTAGCAAGTCTGCCTTCTTAGTGGGAACGTAAACTAGTACAAATGTTATGGAAATCAGTATGGATATTCACCAGAAAAGCTAAAAATCAGCTGTTCCCCTGCTAGGTGTCTTCCTGAAAGAGTGAAAGACATCACATTAGACAGATACGTGGGTAAGGATCCATTGGGTTCTTGCTGTACCCAGGGAAGAAATGGCGGTGATAATGAGAAAAAAATAGAGACAAGACAAAAAGCTGGGATCAGGTGGAGGTCTTCTCTTTCCTTAGCCAAGAAGGGGAACTGCCCCAGAACAGGAGAGAATTTATTATATAACCTCAAGAGGCTGATTAATTTCAGCCTCGCTGCCTTGTTTATATGCTTTGAGGAGCTCTGATGTTCTCAGGCTGCCTTCGTCCTGCACGTGTAACTGCGTTCCAACTTCAGCCGCTCCCAACATCCATGCACACTCATGTTCACAGCAGCAAAATTCATGATAGGTAAATCTTGGAAGGAGGCGATATACCCATTATCAGATGAATGTATAAAGAAAACGTGGCGTTTCTTCACAACGGGATGCTACTATGTCACTTGAGTCTTTTGCAGGATAAACTTGAGTCTTTTGAAGGATAAACTTGAGTCTTTTGCAGGAAAATAGACATGTCTAGAGACTATACAATGTTAAGTGACATAATTCAGACACACAAGCTCAAATATTACATGGTTTCTCTCATATAAGAAACTTAAACTATAAATAAAGAGCAAAATAAAGGTAGATAATGAGAAATAGGGAAATAAATATTTTGCAAAAGTGAAAGGGGCCAGGCGTAGTGGTGCACACCTGCAATCCCAGCATTCAGGAGGCTGAGGCAGGAGGATCACTGCAAATTTGAGGCTAGCCTGGGTTACATACTGAGTTCAAGACCAGCCTGGACTAAATAAGGGGACCCTATTTCAAAAAAGTTGAAGAGGGGCCAAGAGATAGAGGGAGGGAGAAGGAACAGAAGGGAAAGGGGATAAAACTACAATGAAGATATGTTATGTCTGCATACTCACTCCCCATGAAGATCACTATGTACTGGAAACATCTACTGATAACAAATGAAAATAAAAAATTGGTTGCCATTAAAATCTTATAATCTTAAATGAGAGAAAATAATGGAATAAAATGTAGTACCTAAATTTAATAAAATATGCTTACATATGCCTATAATGAAAGGAAAACATATGAAAATATAAACTACTTTTATGTCTACAAATAGAAACACAAGGAACTTTCATTTTCTAGTGAACAAAAATATCACTTGCCTGATTTCAGGCATTATGCAAATTATTTCTATTTTAATGTTTGTAGTTAAACCGGGCATGGTGGCTCCCGACTGTGATCCCAGCACTCAGAAGGCTGAGGCAGGAGGATCTTTGAAGTTCAAAACGAGCTTGGGGTACAAACTGAGCTCAAGGCCCGCTGAACTGCACAGTGAGACCCTGTCTCAAAAAGACAAAAAAAAGAAAAAAGAAGTTAAATTATTTGAAGTTTTACTGTTATAAATTATCATTATAACACATGTTCCTAAACCTCTCTGAAATTAAGTGATAAATTATTCAAATAATCTTAACCTGATTCAGAATTTTTCCCTTGGCTATATTTGATCCACTGAAGATTGCAGAAACATCATGACTACAACTGATTTTCATAAGACATACACAGAATGAACACAAAAATAAATCTTTTGTATATGTTTGTGTGTGAGGAGGCAAGAGCCCAGCAAAGCATGAAGAGGGTTATGTGATCATGCTCTAAATGGAAAGTATTATCATGTATCAAATAAATAAATAAACTAACTAACTAACTAACTAACAAAATAGTGTCAGCAGGCTAGGCTTTTCCATGATAACACAATAAGTATTCTCTTCATTTTCATCACCAGAAAATGCGTGTTCATGTTCTTACTGGGTTTTCTATTTTTTTCATCTCTTTTCCATAAAAGAATATTCCCTAAATTAATCTTCAGAAATATTTTAATTGGCCAACTTCTTATATAACTGTAAAAATCCTCAGGTATGCTTCAATGTTCAAAATGTTCAAAAAACATTTTGCCTGCCTGATATCATTGTACAAAGTAGAATCTGCCAGGTAATGCAAAGGCATTTTTCTGTTTCCTTTGTCCAAGAAAAGAATCAAAAAGCAAAAGAAACCCAGAAAATAAAATGTCGTAACACCACTGTTTTCTTTTACAATGACCTATTTCTCTGTATCAAATATGATACACTCCCCACCAATATATGGCACCGCAACTTCATGTGACATTGTTCAAACTTAGCTTCAAGTTTAACACTGGATATAGGTCACATATTCACTCAGCTTCTATTATTTGAGTAAAATAGTCTCTGAAGAATACTAGCTGAAAACAGCACTGATTTTTACATGCACAGTCTAAGGTTGTAGAGCCCTTTGGGGTTGATGATGACGGACACTGCAGATTTGAGTAAAGATGGCTTGGCAATTGAAATGGTAAAAAGCTTGGAGGAAGTCTTTTCCCACTTAAAAAAAAATCATGAGTGAAAGTACCCTGGCTGTTAGCAATTACTTGGCAGCAAGGGTACACTTGCCTCAGTGTATAATGACTGGCTAAACTGATAATCCTGAGAGGATAAAACACTAAATTCAAGTGATATGGAACAATAGGTACAGAGTTTACTAAAACTCGCCGAGAGCATACTTGAAAAATAGCTGCCAAATCACAGTGTTATTTGGCAGATAATTCCAAGGCAACCTAGTGACCAAAATAGCTCAGCAAATATTGCCACAAAAACATGGGTGATTATCTTTCAATATATGATTCAAATTTGTAACATTTTAGACAACATTTGTATCGGATTTCACCAGTTGAGTCTCTGACTCATCATGTAAATTGAACTCTATGAAATGTTGATTTTTAGGATTGTTATGCACGCTTTCGAAAAGTGTTCCTATTATTTACTTCACTAAGCAACAGATGATTCCCATCATACTATGAGAAACAAATAAATGCTTCTGGGTGAATAAATACATACTAAAAGATTACTACTTGGGTTCCAACACTGATCATTTTTTAAACAAAGAAACTACTAAATTCCTTTAGAAATTGATCAGTGCTTTTTACTCCATGTTTGAGACAAAATTATTTGGAAGAGCAATGCAAATAACGGGATACAATGCCTACCTTATATAATATGTTTATCTCCCTGGCTTATGCCTCCCAAACCAAGATTTTGCATTTGTGAACAATTATTCTATGTACTTGTGAGTAAGTGAGGCTTCTACAGCTGCTACTGCAGGTAAAAGAATAAAAGGCAAGCAATAACACAATATGTGTGATTTAAGGAACAGTTCCACCACAGCCTCTAATTGCTCTCAGGATCTGAATTGGCAAAACCATAAGACATTCAACAAAAGACTCTATGCAGGTAGGCCTATAAAACCTAATTATTTCTCACAAAGCAGACCATTCCATTTAAAATAAAAGAAAGCTATGAGCAATAAAGAGCATGCCATTAACAATTAGTCTTCTGCACACATGATTAGACTTAGCGAGATAAAGAAGCCTCTAAATTTAATGATGAATCCCATATTTCTAGCAGGGTTCAATATTCTGTGCTAATTATGTTGAAAGACCTTGTGCTACTTAAAAGTACTTAGACTGCAAAGTATGATACTATCTCCATGGATTCACTGTTAACACTTAACATTTAACTTTGGAATTAAAATACACTTGAATCCAAGAATTCATTTTTATTTTTTACTTTTTGATTTCCTGAAATTATTTTTAGACATGGTTTCATGTTTTGTCTGATTGTAGTATTTGCAGTACTGTATATCGGTTTCAGTATTTACAGGACTTAAAAAAACGCCTTAGTGAAGCATGTTAACTTTATTTTAAGGAGAAATTAAATTGAGTCGAGACATCTAAACAGTAAATATAACCAGTAAATATAGTCTAACCAGTTTTATAAAAAACAAGTTCAGGTCATGGAATATTATCTGTTGATTTCTCAAACAAAATTTAAAAAACTTATTTGCAAATAATGAAGCAAGAGAGGGTAGAATGGACCCACCATAACTCAGGAAAAAATTACTAATTTAGAATTTCTTTATTAAATTGAATTGCCATGCCTTTCTCATACAGAAAAAATTATTCTCTCAAATGGCTTAATACTAATTTGGTTCTGTAAAAGGTACTTTCCTACTAACATGCAAATTGTAACTTCAGTTAATACGAGTGGAAGTTATCTACCCACCACAGCTGTGCCAAAGAACAAAGTTGAAGTTATTGGTAACTTTTAGTGTATAAATTATTTTTTAAATCTCATATAACATAATAACAAAAAATTTACAGATTTATAAGCACATCAAGGAAACACTATGTCTGGCATTACAAAGGGATAGCCGAGGAAGATCTCATTTCCGGTGGGACTGTGTTTCATTCATTAACGTTTATAGTCTTTGTGAAATAAAGGTGAGTCTTATTGACATCCAAGTAGTGGTCCTCCAAATGAATACCATTTTAATTTTATTTCTGAATGTGTGGAATAGAAAGACAAGCGAGATAGTTTTAAAGCTACAGGAAGCTGCAGTCTGCTTTTTTTCCTCCTAACTGCACAATAGTTAGTGTCTCCATAGAAACTGATGGCATTACAGTGAAGTGTTATCAACAAACCCAGGCTTCTAAAATATACACAAGTATATTTCCAAAGACATGGAAAAACATATGCATACATCCTCCACCGATTTAAAAAGTAAATATTCTTGTCTTGCAGGACAAGAAGAAGAGCTCAAGATCATGCCATGATTTCTTCATGACTCCAATTCTTTTTTTGAGTATCATTTTATTCAAAGACTATATGGATTAAGAGGAAAAAAATCCTTGCATATGTTGATTGAAGCCTGCTTAACAGTACTTTCTCTCTTGCAAGTATTTTATCATTTATGATTATAATATTTATTCATATTTGTCTTCCAAAATACACAGAGAGCAGGGGCCATGATCATTGGTTTCGATACCGATTGCATAGAGTAGGATTTAGCAAGATGCTTATCAAGTCATACTGTGCAATGATATTTCCCCAGACCTATTCCTTTGTCCTCTCATTCAGCTATGTCCCTACTCCTTATCACAACACTGAGAAGCAATTCTTCAACACTTTTTGCAAGCAACAGTTTTTACCTTATGACACATGTGGCAGTGTTGTAAAAATGATGATCTCGATGATTTGAGAGTCTAGCTTAGTCCTAAATTTAACCTTATCTCTGTCACAAGCTGTGCGCTACCAGGAGGAAGCCTTTGCTCAAATTCTAGTTTCTCAAGTATGATAGACTTGAATTACTAAGATAAATTTTGACTCTGTATTCCAAAAGGATTAAGAGTACAGATCATGTTTTTTACGGGGTTATTGTGTTCTAATTTAAACACCAGAATTCTATAATTTCAAATATAAAAGTTGGATTAACAGTGTGTTAATTTCTAGTTAACAATTTAGCATAATATAATGGTTTAAAACACCAGAAATATATTTCTTATTGTTATAGCAAAATTTTAAGTTTGAGCTCTGCTTGAGCCCAGTATTTTAGATTCTTAGGGAGATCCCATCTCTATATTAAAAAAAATAATTAAAAAGGTCTGGGGTATACTTTATTGGAAAGGCACTTGGTTAGACTCCCAATACAGAAAAATAAAATGCAAAATTAGTTAGGGCTTATTCTTTCTAGAGACACATAGGAAATCAATTTTCTGATCTTTCCAGCTTTTAGAGACTGCTCGTATTTTTCACATGGTTTGGCTTTGGCTTCTGGCTTCTGTCCATTAATTTCTGCTTCCGTCATATTTTCTTTTCTGACTGGCACTCTTTGCCCCTCTCTTCTATGGACATGTTAATTACATTGGAATCATCCAAACAACCCAGCAAGATGTTTCAGTCTGCAGACACCCAGTCTCATCTACAGAATCCCTTTTGCTATTTATGGTAATGTGTTCAAATTCCATGGACTAGAATATGGGGATCTTTGTTAGGGGTATTATTCTTTATGCATGGTTCACAAAAACATTTTGATAAACTTTAATTGGATTTTTTTCTGACACCTTTTTGAAGTCTGGGTGTTTAAAATATCTATTATACACTCCCAAATAGATGCCTGTGCATTCTACTCTGTTCTACACTATTGATTTGCCCTGACATGTATGAGTTATAGTTTTTATAGAAAAATCTTTCACAAGAAAAATAAATGTGACAGAAATTAGATTCAGATAATAGGCACCAAAAACACAAATACCGATTCCCATCTAAAGGTGACATGTCAGAAATGAGAATATAGTCATTTAATTGCATATAGTTACTATACAAACTCCGTGAAAATATGACAGAATTTCGCATTCAATATAAGAAACTGATTGTGAAAACATAAACCACTTCCTACAGTCTTAATTATGGTGAAATTTATTTGTTTCTACCTGTAGAGTACAAACTATAATAGTACAGTAATACAGAAATCTGGCTATATCTTTTGTCATCTTGAGAAAGTAGTAACCAAAGTTCACACACATAACAAGGTAGTTTTCTGTAAGATTTAATTAAACTAATTTGGCTCTTTTGATTGCTCTGCAAATTATCTTGTATTTTTCCAAGAAATGGAGTGTTATAAAAGTAAGAAAATATAGCAGTTCTGCAGTAGTGATTAACATGAATGCATTTACAAGAATTTTTGTAGATATACAATGAACAATAATATTTTAGCATATTTCCCAGGAGCATGTGGTTTTTGGTATTTGGGGAATACATTTCATTTTGCTGATTTACTCCATTCCCCATATCTTATCCAGTTATTTCCCAAAAGATGAATAACTAACTATGCTAGGTCTCCTCCTTCGGATGGGAAGAATGTAAATTTGCTCAGCTTGGAAGGTGAAGTAGTCTTTTTAGCCGCAAAGGTCCACTTAATAAATTAAGCTCCAGTGCACCGTGCAAAATTATGCTCTGCAACCAGCAAAGTTCTTTTTTCTGTTTCTTTTCCCATCTTCTTCTGAACTCTCTATGGTGGACAATTTTTCCCCACTGGTGTGAGAGGAGAGCGCATTAACTGTGGGGTACTTCTCAGCATTTCAATTAACAAGTCCTCAAAAAATTACCTGCTGGTACCCATCTTACCCACAAATCTTAATACATAAAATACTGTCTGTCATATACACATTATAATTCACACTTTCAAAGGGAGGAAACAAGAATTCAAGATTACAGAGTCTGCATGGTGACTCAGTGCAACCGACAGGGATTCAGATCAGTGACTTTAAAAGCTCTTATTCCATTGCTTAGTTCACTGAGACATGAATCTTACATTCATATTCACTGCAAGAGCAACATATTTCAAATAATCCATGAGAAACAGGAAAATTCTTGCTGCTGCCCTGAAAAAATCAGGCCATCTGGTTGCCCTCGTGACACATTTGGATAAGAATATCAGGTTGGAAATTTAGGTCAAAGCAGAGCAAAACAGAAGTGTTTGACAAGAGTAACCTAACATATTTAATGTCAAGTTGATTCTGGCTTTGCCCTAATATTTATGAATGTAGGCTTTTAAACTGTATCAGTGACATTTAGTTCTGATTCTTTTATCTTGTGTTCATGCTTGGTAAATCATCATGAAACTTGGGCTTTGAAATGGAAAAATAGATAAAGTACATGAAAAATGGAACAAAATTTAGATGGAAGAGATGCCTATTTATAAAATTTCTCTTCTTTTTACTGGAAAATAAAGACAAATGCTTGTTCACATTTAGGAATCTGAAAATCAAATCAAATCAATTATAAAACTGAATAAACAAAGTCACTGAGCATATCAGACATACATATGTTCATTTCAAGGTAACTTCTATAAAATGTTTTTATAAATGACACGCTCCATCCTTTCAAGGCCACATATTGTATTTAGGAGACAAATGTATTTCAATATCAATATCATATTTATTTCAACTATAAGTAAAAGAAGGCAGACTAGAAGAATGCAAAAATAGGATATAAAAACAAATATATTACAATATTTTATGTTATGGTATAAAGATTATATGCAAGTTTTACAATTTGTATAACATTAATTTAAATAAAATGAAACAGATCCAATTTGTTTAACCACTTTCAATGTATTCATAACAATTATGAAAAAATAACTAATATTATCAAAATTTAATAGCCGAAGGAGTAAGTCAAAGCTAAGATACTTCTACAATCTCAATTAAAACTATTGGTCAGGTTTGTATAAATAAGTGATTTAACTGTTATTTAGTACTCAATTATATAATCATTTGGATTCTTTTCCTCTCACACAATAGAACTGTGAGTAAATTTTCCTAAGATAGGCTTTTACAAAGTTTTTCAGTACATACAAATACATTAAAAATATGAGAACTGATTTTACAATGATTAAAGAGATCAAGGGAATCCTAGGTTAGATGTTTTTAAGAATTTAAAGCAAATTCTGACTTTACATTGTACAATGTCCACTGTTCCTCCCCATTTCATTATTGATGTTCAGATTTCAGAGTCAACTCAAACTCAGAAAGAACAAAATTACATCTTCTATGCACCGAGTATTCATTCTTTAGGAAAGATGGCCTACTTTATGTAGAGAAAGTACAATGAAAATTTCAGAATTTTACAATAAAATAGCAAATGTTACCTAGCAAGAATGTTCCTTGCTAACATATTTCATGTACTCTATGGAGCAGAGCCTAGAACAGTCTACACACTGAGGTATGAAAAGTGGTAAATGACTGATCCAATCACTTAAATTACTTGGTCATCCTTTGGTAAAGTTTTATGCATCAAAAGGAATACAGGTATGGCTGTTCTCCCATTGAAAGTACATAAAATCCATCAGGTGACCAAAATCTGTACCGAATGGTTTGGTTGGCCTCTTGTTTCTCTTCAGTGGTAGAATAAGTCCATGAAAAAATGCATGAGCAAGCACTCATTTTATTTTTACTTGCATAAAGACAACAATCTGCTTTCTTTCCCCTTTGAATTACTCATGCCTTGGGTTTCTCATGCTATGTCAATTTTAAAGTAACTCTGTATACAGGATTTGACAGAATCTGTAAAGTTTGAGCTTCTTCCTTTGTGTTCCTTTATTGCCTATTATTTTCCACTCATAAATTATGTATTTGCTACCTGCTTATCCATGAAGGAATTTTCAATAGCAGTAGTTGTTTTTAATGAATAGAAGGTAAATTTTATTTTAGTTTCTTTTAAACCTCATGATTAAAACAAAGGCCAACATATCAAAATGTATTAAGGATGAGATTATAGGTGATACATGAGTCATCCAAAATGCTGCCTACAATAGCACAGGATCCCCAGTGCTTCACCCATTTTTGCTTTGAGATGCCAAAATCACTTGCTTCATCGTTTTCCATGATATTACTATACATGACTTCTCAATGTCTTATAACTAGTTCTTACTCTCTCAGTGTGTACTTGAGCAAATCAACTCTCTTTACGTTACAAGTTTGAACTATGCAAAACACCAACGATACCTGATTTCTCTAAACTGTCCCCCATTGCTGAAGACATTTGTGTGATGAGCTCTTTCTGAGATCAGAGACATTTTTAACTTGATATAGTACTTGTTAATGGGGAAGTGACCTGCTTAAGTATTTCCTTCAGTGCCATTTCCAATGACTTTAACCTTGTTCACTGAACCCATTTTTATAGACGTATTCTGAGGATTAAGCGTACTGCAGCTAAAGGTTTCCAACTATTTTGCAAATAAGTTAGCTTTTAAGTATAAGGTGTTATCATTTTTGTTCATATTAAATTCAAGAAATTCATTTTTCCTTCAGGGTTCTGTAGTTTTCTGTGCACTTTCAAATCTCAGCTATCAAACACATTTCTGAAATACTCAATATAAAAGTTAAAGTATGTAATATGTTACCAAGGATTCTCAGCACCCACTGCAGACACTAGAGAAGTCCCCTTTTACCTACAAGTTGCAAAGAAATGCAGTTGAAACTTTCATATTTTCACTTATATAGTACTTTATATTCTCAAAAATATAATTGAGCACTTGCTTTATTTCATATTAATCACAGGGCATTTAGGGAATATGTATATAATTATCAGTTAATCACCTACAAATGTCAGATTATTGACTTTTTAATTAAATAGAAATAAAATTTTGCCATACAGAGAAATGATAACGGCCAAGTAAAGGTCTGCATCTTACTCCTTTTAATATTTGAAGAGACAGAGAATATATAAGTAAGTGATAACTTGATGCTTCATCAGATTCAATAGCAAAATAATTTTCTCCTTTAAATTATAGGGGGCTTGACAAAATGATTTCAAAATAAATTCTCATATCTCTAACAAGTCTACATGAAAAGAATCATGACAATGTCATATTTTGATATAATTAGCAGTATAATAAATTTAATTTATTGATTATTGTTACCTGAAAAAATGGTCTAATTTCTGACCTATTAAAACCACAGTATTTGTATCTAAATACAATGAAGTTTTTCTGTTATAAAAAGATTGTTATGTTTTGTAGTGTTGGTTTTTACACGACTGAAGTCCTTCCATAAACTGGAATTTAACTTGTACTTTCAGTTATCACGGCTAAACCAGTAACTCTAAAGACTATTACTAGAGAAGTCTTTACTAGTTCAGCTCTAGCAAATATTTCATGTTGTTCTGATTTGTTTTATTTTTGAGACACAGCAATATCATGCAGAACCAAGTATTAGAATCCAGAATATGATGAAGTTAGATGCCAACGGGAGTCAAGTGTCAACTTCATATACGGCCTAAGATAGATGGAGTACATAAAAATATAACATAGAATCTGTGGCTGCAAAAATCTTATTTTCTGTAATTATATAAACAAAATCAAATCAATTAAAGACATAAATATTAAGAAACATTTAATTTGCTAAGAGATAGAACAGGTGAAACTCTGGAAGACATATGTATAAGAAAGAATTTTCTGAACAGAATCCCAATTGTACAAAAATAACATAAAGAATCAGGAAATGGTATTATATTACATTAAAAAAAACCTTCCACACAACAAAGTGAACAACAAACAAAGCCAAGATTTACTGTCCAGAATGGATAAAATTTGCCAGCAATTTCTCAGACAGAAGACTAATATCTAACATATATAAAGAAGTAAAAAATTAAACCTCCCACAAATAAAGACCAAATCAAACAATAAATAGACACTTATCTGAAGAAGTACAAAGGACTAGTAAGCACAGAAAAAAAAAATGTTCAGCATCTTTGGCCAGTAGAGGAATGTAAATCAAGACACCACTGAGATTTCATCTTGTTCCAAAAAGAATAGTCATTATCACAAATTTTTAAAAACAACAAATGCTGAATTGGTTGTGGGTAAAAAGGAACACTTCTACATTGTCAGTGGGAATTTAAACTAGTACAATTACTATGGAAATCTTCAGAAAAATAACTTAGATTCTTCAAAAACTAAAATAAGAAATTCCATTAAATTCAGATATACTTCATCTGTACACCTTCACAAAAGTTAACAGAATCACATTACGATAGCACATACAAACTCATATGTATGACAATACAACTCACAATAGCTCAGTCTTGGAAACGGTGTATATGCCCATGAACAGATGAAATGATAAAGAAATGATAGTATACACAGCGGAGCACCACTCAGTCATAAAGAAAGATAAATTTGAGTCATTTGTAGGAAAATGAATGCAATGTAAATGAAGTAAATCAGGAACAGAAGGTTGAGTATTGTATGATTTCTCCTATATGGGAAACCTCAAATGTAAACAATTTAAACATTAAAATAAAACATAGAGGATAGTGACCATAAAGGAAGACCTTTTGTAGATGGGAAGGGGATCTAGGAATAGAGGGAGAGGGGAGGGAGGAGAGAAGGATCAAGACGCCAGACATATATAAATCAACTTCCCACAATGAATGTATGCATTATGTATCACAAACAAATACTAATAATAAATAAAATGAACTAAGGAAAAACAAAAAAGAAATTACAGATGCACTAAAAGACCATGTTTTTTATAGAAATCAAGAATAGTGAATTAAGCATCTAATTTTTCAGTGAAAGCAATAAACTTACAGGGGAGAGAGACAGAGACAGAGAGACAGAGACAGAGAGACAGAGAAAGAGGCTGCAATCATGAGAAAATCTTGAGTGATGGAGGGACATGAATTAAGCTTTAAAGAAATGGGCTTAAAGAAATGAGGAGTTGGGAGAAAGGAAAAGAAATCCTCCAGATGGGAAAACAGCATGAGCTAAGGCTGGGAGTAGCAGTATTATTCCCTAAATGTTATTTCAAGTTCCCCTTCTTAGAAGCCAACAATGGTTTCCAATTATCCCTTGAATATAATTAAGACTCCTAATCGCAGGCTTCAAAGCTTCCACTCCCCATTCCCTGGATTCCCAAGCTGATACTTCAGTCAGCCACATCGATTTAATATACTCCACACACAACTTGCGTTCACCCTTCTACAACTTCTGCAATTTTTACATCTTCTCCTAAGGCACTTTCCCTAAGGCACAAAGCTGTTCAGCCTGCACTTCAAACATGGTTTAAACTCAAATTTTCCTGCATTTGGCTCCCTTCACTAACCACGCTTGGCTCTGAATTTCCACACACAGGCTGTAATTAGTCACGTATCCATGTTTCTTGTAGTTTTTAATCTTTTTTAAAATCTATGCTTCATTGTGCTTTCATTGTTAAATGCATTCATTGCTGGTGTAAACCAAAGCAGAAACTATGTTCTTCATGTTTGAAGTCCTTGAGCCATTTATATACTAGAG
Organism: Chinchilla lanigera; assembly: GCF_000276665.1. Lineage (NCBI taxonomy): Eukaryota > Metazoa > Chordata > Mammalia > Rodentia > Chinchillidae > Chinchilla > Chinchilla lanigera. The sequence continues at coordinate 3,634,300 of NW_004955420.1, read as the reverse complement.
GTTTCTATGGAATCTAGAATCCTGGTGATTCATTGCATATATCATGAATTTATTCAGTGCAGATTTGCAGATAACAGTAAACAAAGCATAGATATATTACTTGGACCACAGAAAGCTTTCAATTCAGGGAGAAATCAAAGTATAATTTAGGTGGTATGTGACAAATACCACCTAAGGTGATTTCTAAAGCTGACAGCTCATTTCTAGATGTGATCATCATCAGAGCCGGATTTATCAATGAGGACATGCATGAGCATGAAAAAAATTATATGCCTAGAAGTAAGAGATGATATTCCAGTAATAAGAAACAGAAACCACGAAGATATTGAACATGGAAGGAATGTTGGGGATGATGAGTAATCCTATCTAGACAGAGTAGCGAATTTGTGAATAGGCTGTATTACATTATTTAATTTAAGCCACTCAACCTGGATGCAAGGCAAAACCATTCATTTCATGTTTGAGGTGTCATCTATAAAATGACTTCACTCACTAAAGATTCTTCAGTCCTACCTTTACTCCTAATGATTAATATTTGGAATCCTGACAAGAACCGCTCATTTTCTTTAAATATCCCAATATCTTCTAGTTTAACAATCTGATTTATCATTGATAACACTGCTGCAGTTTATTTTAATTTGTATATTCTTATATCTATTCTCTACAAGTAGAATGTTGACTCCCTGCCAATAAATTGCCATGTCTTTCCTATTATTGTTTCCATGATGTCTAGTGTCCTGGAGGATATGTTTCGAAAATCATTAAAATGTTTCTGTGGTTTGCATTTTGGGAACAAGATTTTTATGGCAGTCCACCCAAGGTACCTAGCTGAATAGTGCAAAGTAGAGTGGGGTGATTGGGGTTTATTACAAGTAGAAAGCGAACAGATGAATATCAAGAAAAAACTTATGTTTTGATGTTCAAAATATGATTTTGCAACACATGTGAGCCTTGCAGGCAAGGGCATGATCTTCAGAAACGTTTTCAAAATTCCTTTGCTTTATGCTTTACGGTAACAAGAGTGAGACTTGGCATTGGAAACAAGAAAAGGCCGTGGCGGTCACACGGTACTCGCTCCTTTCCGGGCCCCAGACAGAAGAGGGAAAGGGAGAGAAACTGTGAAGAGCGATTTTAGTAAGCGGGTGCCCACACTTCCCCACTATCCTCGACTCTTACTCTTAGAGGAAGTCTCGCTGTCTCGTAACTCAGCTCAGTCTTACAACCTCAGAAACTGAAGTAGTCGGAGGGAAGACCTAACCTTTGATTTCATCACACTGCAGGAAATTCCTGCAGGGCCAAGATGTTGAATGGAGGAATTCTAGACTTGCCTGTATTGTTGGATAATCTAGAAGAATCCACAGCACTGGCTGAAAGTGACTCAGGTCAGAACCTAGGGTTCAACTCATGGAGACAGGTGAAACCAAGGTAGCCAATCAGAGTAGGTCACGGTCTATCAAAGAGGGACAAAAATTATATTAACTGCAGATGTAGGTCATAAATAATTGGTATGCCTAAATGGAAGGCCCAGAGACTAATGTAACACCAACATGCAGAAACAGAGAAATTCATCATTTTGATGCATTTAATATGCTCCTGCTCAAACTCTCCAATGCCATTTTAGGAAGAGGAAATGCAGTGGGAGGAAGGTATTTCCAAAATTAACAATTCTGTTCACAGGGACAGTGTTTTTAATGAACTATTTTGAGAGCTGACTGCAAGGATTATTTCATATTTCACCTATATGTGAAACAGACTGGAAATTTAAGTGTTTCTATATATCCAGTTAGAATTAGATCATGTGATTCACCTACAATATTTTTAATAACACAGTGTCTGGTATATGATGTGTTTGATAAACAGCTTTATTTTAATGACCAAAACAATGAAAGGGCTCTCTAAACAGCTATAAATCTTCATTCCAGTGTAGTGCTATGATGAAAAGGAAATATGAGTGACCTTTTTGTGACCATCTACAGCCCAGACATGCAGAACTCAGAGGAAGACAAAAATTCTAAGACAAGAGGACTAGTTTTCAAAGCCAACACTCAAAGAAAAATGAAACACTTTGATTAAGCTGATTTAAGTTTATTATCCTAGGAGACCAAATTAAACAAGAGGATTCTAGTCTTCCTCAAGAACTATTAATAAATCTGTCATTATTTAAGGAAACATATATAATAGCACTGATAACTTTATAATTGCCTTAACACTTAAAATCATGTTCATATATATCATGATATGACACTCACAAGTAGGACGAGTAGGTATAATTTAATATTTCAAAAAATGAGCTTTAATAAGTCAAGGCACAGAGTAGAGTCAGGCTTAATGTAGTTGAGGTCCACCCAGTTGAATGTGTACCTTTCTAAGCACAAAGTAAAGAACCCCTATAATATTGGATGCATTAAATATTAGCATGTATTAGTATTTTCTCCACTAGTCCATATTATTTTAGGCTTTCTTAGAGAACTATTGTTTCCTGAAATTTAATCAAAATTTTAAAATCTGCAACACTCATTTAGAGCAATAGTTTTCATCTACAGTAGTTGTGTCCTCTACCATATATTTTGTATTTTGCATTTGAATTTGAGAGAGTTTCATTCATTGCTGGGAACTACTTGCTAGCTAGTGTTATTCATGGAACAGTCCTGAAGAGTGAAACATTGTACTACATGTCACACAAATTTCTAATACTTAGAGAAAAATATATCAAATTATCTGAGCCTCATTTCATTTTGCATATCACTATTTAAACTTTTTGTTACTCTTTCATACAAACATAAATTCCCTCCCAATACAACTGTTTTATTAATCAGAGAATCTTTTTCAGTGCTATATCGAGTCAATTATTATTTAGGAGGATTAGATGACTGACAATAGAGACAGAGTCTCCAACACAACATACTCATATTTGTTTGATTTCAGTTATTTTTCTGTTAGTGATTCTATGAGTAGACAAAAGCAAGTGATGACTTCATCTGTCTTCTAGTGAAGACATGCTCATCCATTTATATAATATAATATATCATTTTATAATTGCTTTTAAAAATCATAGGTGTGGGCAGAGAATACAATTTATTAACTATAGTAAAAACTTCACTACAAAAGATTTTTTTACTGAAGATTTATTGAGTTTATTTTGAGAATTACTTTTCCAGGGAATCTATCATGATGCCACAAACGTGTGTCTAAATCCAAAATTTGACTCCAGTAGTCAGATTATAGATTCTACTTGGAGTTTCCTTACAACTTCAGTAGAACCCAGAATACACAGACTACCTCAGAACTAGTGCTACATGTTCTCTCACCTACAATCACCACTGCCTGAGACACACATCACCATGTCACACACACACATTTCAGATTATATGTGGTCCTCCAAGACCTATTTGCAAACAGTATATAGGTGTGTGAGAGACACTGATTTTCTTAGTATGAGTAAGGGAACCAGGTTTTAGCAACAGTATAGCTGCAAGAGAAGATGACAAAAATTTGCATCAGGATTAAAAACAAAAGTTAACCATCCCTAGAAACTCCCAGATGGAATACTTTGATTAAATCATCAAGAAATTGTTATTCTTCTTATTTCTATCCAATTAGATTCCATCCCAGAATTTACAAACATTGAAAACAGTAATTATAATTTGAAGTATAGCAAAATAAAAAAAAAAAAAAAGAAAAAAGAAACCCCCTTTGGCGATAAAAAGGCAGAGAAAATAAAAGAAACTTTTACTCATTAAACACTCAGTCTTATTTTCTTCAGATTTTGTGGTGATTTTTTTGAATCCAAATACTTTGAGTTCACTCCTTCACCACACTACAATATTAAGAGAATTCTGAATTGAGGAACTCAAAAAATTACAATAAAATTCAATATTACTTTGGTTATATTATAAAATGCTAATTGAGCAGTTTTCTCAAAAATGCTAAGTTTTGTCCTCTGATCTTTTCTCTGTGCATTTTCTCATAAAATGTCTTAAAATTTGCAAATAACCTGCTAATTGTTAGCTACCTCGACAAGGGCATGCATGCAGTGATGCTCAGAGTATTCCATGCCTCTTTTTAAATCTCTGTTCTCATAGCTTGAGTCCCCATCACCCCTGCCTCATAAACCCAAGCTTTAATCCTCTCAGCCCAGTGAGAGGTGTATTTATTTTAATATGTCAGCCTGTGATGTGGAAGAACAGCAAATATCACTCATGAACACCCTCTCATTGTGTTTACTTTTGTTTTGCCTCCACATGTACAGAAAGCCCCAGTCCATGCTTCCAAGCCACTCAGTGGATCCAAGCTTGGTCTCATTTACTTAATTCCTTGATCTGAGCTTTGATTTCATGTTTCTCTCTGCGCTATCAACACTGAACTCACCATCTGGAATCAGTGCCTTCAAGCCTATCTTTGATAATTGGACTTAAGGTCTTATTTTCTTCAGATCTCATGACTTCCTAGCGGCCCTTCTTTATACAGAGGTGACAGTGACAATACTAGCTCCAATTCTCAAAAATTACTCAGCAATATTATTTGGATGGGAATCTTGGTAGTATTTTTATAAAGGTGTTTAAGACAGTTCAAATTATTGATGCATTTAAAACATGTTTAGCATTTAATAGTAACCTCAGCCTGCATAACTCATAAAACCTAGAAATGTATCTTAACCGCACACAAAATATTACTCATAAATCTTCTCTTCATGTGCACAGGCCTCTTAATGATTTTATGTCATAATTAATAATTATTAACAAACTTCATTTTGCATCTATTGCAATGCTGAAAACAAATTGATTTTCAACAGAAGTCACTGTTAGGTGCTATGACTATCTTTAACATAACGTAAGACATAAATTATTAAATTAGTTTCTATTCTTAAAGAGAAAGGCGGCCAGATGGTCTAGTAATGAGAACCAACATCATGATAAGAATCATCTGATGACACAAGGTGTCTTGGTGGATGAAAATGGAGGAAGAAATTAAATTTTACCAGTATGAAAAAATATATTATGTACAATACAAATTTTATTAGAAACAGTAACTTGGGAATCATATGGTGTAGGCCAAAGATTATGTACCGTTAAAAGGCTTTTTGGAATAACATTTTTTCTTATTAACTTTGAAATAACTTAGCTATAATCTTAACTGCTATGTGCAGCAAATATTAAAATGGGATGAATGTATAGTTAATTTGAAATAATGTATGACATTCAGTTCTCAAACATCTTCATCATAGCCTGTAATTTAAAAACTAACAGAAAAGAAAATTATAAGCTGACTTAGTGACTGATACAATATGTTCTAAATTGGATATCATAGGAGCTCAAGGATATAGTGGCACCACTTCCTCACATTTTAAAAATTAAGCTCATTGGATACCACAGGTATATCTTTCTTTGGCCTATTTTTTAAAGCTCCAATATAAGGAAATCTATTGGCCTGTAAGTAAATTAAAGCATAAGTATCTTTTGTATGTATTTCCTATGTACACTCCAGACTCACACTATTAAGAATACATATGTGAAAAGCACAGTGACAAAATTATGACTTAATAGTTACATTCATCCCTTTCATATATATTTTCTTTATCTAAGCATTGCAAAGTGAAAAGACACTGTAGGGGCCCGTCAGTCTATCCAGAATACATTCCCTGGAAACCTGTACAGAAATGAAGTCCTTTAAATAAAAATTGTATCTTAATTGTGCTGGAAACCAAAATATTCTATCTAAAAAAATATTAGTTTGACTGTGAAAGCAAATAATTTATTTGAAAAGTTAATTACTCCAAATTATTTTCTGCTTAGAAAGTTTGAAATTCAGTGTGCTGAATAAAATAATGTACATTTGTTATGTAGGTAAGGAATAAAAACATCTTACATTTGCATATTGCACTTAAGAAAAATAAAAACAAGTAGCTTTGGAATGTTTCATCTAGAGTAAAACTTATCCCAACAACCACTTCCTAGCATGTATTCTTACCCACTCCTTCTTCATCTACAAAATCGAGTTAATGTGCATCTCTTAGAGTTGAAATGATTCATTTGAAAACATGTAAAGCACAAAGCATAATACTTGATACATGATACATGCTTCCCAACTTCACAGCTCATCTCATGCCTTCATAGACTTATTTGGTTAGATAAAGCACAAACGAGAGAACTTGTGCTTTAAGTATGTGGTGGGATCTGTGCTTAGGTAAGAATAAATAATTCAACCCACCCATGTGAGTGATTAATTCAAAGTTAAATAATTAAATTGTCTGACTACTATGAAAACAAAGAGTGAGAAAAGGGTTGTGAGGAAATCACACTTGAGCTACTACCTCTGTGGTATCAAATCCAGTCCTCTCTATAATTTACACGTCTCGGCAACAGTGTTCTGTCACTTGGAGATCTTCCAATTTGGAGGCAATTCCACATCCTCAGTACTGACAAGCTGTGGAGAGCTTAGTGGGATCTGAGAAATTTCAACTCTATTTCCCAGAAAGATAACACCAGCAGTGACTAAATGTGATGCTTTCAACACAGAGTGCATGAAGCAGAATTCAAGTCATGGATGTAGCGGAGGCCGAGGAAAGGAGGTCGTTAAAGCATAGGAATGATAGCTCTTCCACTGAGAACACAAGGGGATAAAAGTGAAAGAAAGGCAAATCAAAAGAAATCTCTGAATTTTAGAAGGAGCAAAAAATAGCTACTTATACATCATTTATAAATATATGCCAGCTGCATATTAATCCTAAATGGGAGGAGGCAACATTGAAATTTATTTTTGTAAAATTAACCACAAAAAAATGCATGCTGTATACAGAAAGCCCTAAAATGCAAAGCACAGCTTTAACCTCTCAATAATTGCAAGAGCAGCAAGTTATATAAGGTAAAATTTTAATAAAAATCTCTACATACTCTCTCATGGTAGAATAAAGCCTTTAAACTACAATAGTTTTGGTGACATTCTTTAAATAAAGATATCTAAATTTAATATGAATGGCAGGTTTCAACATTTTTGGATTTCTATATAATTCAGTGATATAAGCAGCAATTTGAGAGGTTATGCTCTTTGATATGAAAAATAATAGTTAATGTAGTCACAGCTATTATTACTATAGTTGAGCAGAGCCAACTTTATACAAGATATATTCTAATGAAAAAATTTCAAATTTATTTTAATAATAACAATGATCATTTCTTGAATCCAATATGTCAGCCACTATGTGAAGTAGTATGTGTATATATATGGTGCATATATGCACACTATATGTACTTTTTTCTCTCATCTAATTCTTTAAAAGCCCTGTGAGGTAATTCATACTGGTATTTTCACCATTTTGGAAATGACAAAACAGAGGCATTTAAGTAAACTACTGTAGATAAATAGTAGTAATTGGCATGGTCAGTCTAAATAGAATTTAAAAGATTTCCCCCAGCTTTCTTATAAAATGAAGTTTATTGTGTTAATTCTAAAATTTCAAAAATCTCAAAATACTTTAAAAACATTGTGTTCTCATGGTTTAAAATGAAGCGGCTGACTAGGGTAGTCAAACGAGTTTCCAAAGCATCAAAATAAACACACCAGCAAGCATTTATTGAGTACGAAGTAGTGCTGCACTGAGGTCATCACATGTCTGCGAAGCTAACAGTAGCCTTGTGAGTTAAGTTACAGTATACTCAGTATTCCCATTCCCAGCAGTGAACGTGATGTGGGGAACTCTAACCAGACTCACAATTACTGGCAGTCTAGGTCTGGATCCAAAGCTCTGAATCACTGCACAATTTCCCGTTAAAATTAGTGCCAGAAAGGAAGTGCAAAATTCACCGAGAGATAAAAGTATACACAGAGGTAATCCTCAAGCATGGCAGCTGCAGAGTTTTGGAGAGGCTGTGGACATATTCATCTTGTAGTTCCAGAGAAGTGACTGTTACAAAAATACCTATTATTATTACTGATAACTGCTGTAGTCACAGAAGTATATTATTTGGAATGATAGAAGGAAGCAACAGAGCAGGTTATCCTGGCTTTAGAAAAGTGGGAACAGTTAAGAGTCTATTATTATCTATCAAAACATCAACCCACTTGAATCCCTGTTTCATAGCCAAACACTGACCACAATGTCCATGTGTTCCCTTGGCTTGGAGAACACATTCCATCTTTCTATTTTTACCATATTAAAAATAATACCTGCCCCTTATCTCATCAAATGGGACGGAAAATGTTGAATATATTTGGAAGAGAAGTAGACCATACATGTACAAAACTGTCAATCATGTTTTCCACATTGATAGTGTAACAAATTTCAAATAAAATTGTGTAGCTAAAATTCCCACTGGTAAACATTTTCATGAAAGTTTTACTTCAGTTTTTAGTCAAGAAAATTCTTTGATCTGACTTTATGCAAAAACTATGTATATATTTAGCACAAAGGACATTGGTTCATGACCTACACCTAAAAGAAATCAGTATTTTAGTCAGTTCCCAGAATTACGTCCATTTCCACCATGTCTTCTAGCAACAGAGGTATAACTTGGTTGTTAAGCAAAGTCCTCTCCTTTAATTCGGTACCATCAGCACCTTCCATGTGCTGGGATATCATCACCTACATAATGTGGGGTTACTGAGCAAACACAAGCATTGTGCTTTGACCCATCGTCCCACATGGCACTCAGTTAGAGTTGAAAATGAATTATTTTTTTGAAATTTAAAAAATTACCACTTTCACAGCATAGAGAATTTCATTCAAAAAACTGATAACTGACTATAATTAAAATCAACCCTAAGATTGTATCACTACCTTTTAATCTTTGCTTTTGTTTTAGAATTTTCTAGAGCCATGAGAGTGTGATTTATAATGCTAAAGATATATGTCTTATCATCCGTAAAATAATATATCCTTTTTCAAATTAATAGTTTCCTTTAAGCAAATTATTTCATCAAGACACAATACAGAATCCTAAGAAAGCTGAAGTATATTAACATTATTTAACAAAAATTCATCATCTTTTTTCAACTCTTCATAAATTCTAATAAATCATCTCCCACCCTGTGGTCTTTACCACTGGTAAGTCCTGACTTAGAACCATTCAAGTTGCGAACTTCCACAGATACTGACAGACTTGCATTCTGAACATTTATAGATGCAAACACATTGCGAAGGATGGACATTATCAGAGTTGTGCTGCTGTGTGCTCACTGTATGGTGCGACGGTGTACAGAGTTACACTGCTCAGTCGGAGCCCAGGATGTCTGGAAGGGACTCCTAGGAAGTGCAAAGCAATATGCACTGCACGTTTGTGTCAAAGGTGTATGAAACTCTCTTTGTTAGACTTACAAAGGAAGCCAATCTACAGCCTCCCGGAACAGAGCTGGTTGGTAAGCCAGGAATTTACTGTAACATAGCACCCTTGCTAAAAAATAAAACAAATAACCAAACAGCCTGGTAGTGCAGCTCGGTGGTAAAGAATGTGCTTATCGTGCAGGAAACCCTAGGATTAATCCCCACTGGCAGGGAGAGAGGGAAGGAAGAAATGGTGAGCAAACAACCAACAACAAATTCTTTCAAAAGCTCATTTTTTCCTATAGGGTAAAGCCTTTCTATCTTCATCTCCATTCACAGTAGAATCAAAATATTCACTCTTCAGAAATATTTCCTTCTACTCTTTCTTCACTATTTTTCCAGCCAAAATCTTATATGCCTTTCAACTATTTGTTCACTTATGTATGACAAGCCCTGATTTATTCTCCCAATTATAATTATTTCCTCGCAGATGCTTTCCAAAGGACGTCTATCACTAACCACACTGTAAAATTTAGGCAGTAGGGCAGGATTCCATGTCTTAGTCACCTCACGAGGGCGACCAGTCATGTGCACATGCTGTTGGGTTACCACGCCACAATAATTGCTAACAAGCAGAGACTACCGCAGGTACTTTTCTGACTTCTTACTCCATCTTGAAGAATATAATTAGTTCATTCTGGAAAAGGATCTTCCCTCTCTCAAAGAATATAATTAACTCTCCTTCCCTCTGCTTTTCTCCTCCTCCCTCCACTGTCTTCTTCCACTGTCCTCCAAGTCATGCCACATGCACAGAGAGAAATCACGCTTGGTTTCCTGTCCACCTCTCCAACTTACTCATGTAGGAATATTGAGTGATTAGAACGCATGGAAATAACCTACTCATTTTTCTAGCTTTTCAATTTTTAAATCTTCTTTCCAAAGTTATATTTATCCTCAATTCATTTCAGCAACCCAGTCATGTACCTCTACTCTATGTAATACCATATGACTCAGAATTAATTCTGACTGTGTAAACCTCACACTAGAATCAGCTGCTTTCTTCCCTTAGTCTTTTTGATATCCGGGAGCTTCTAATTTCATCACTTGTGTACGTATGTTCTTTTTTGTCAATCTATCAGTTTCTTTCCTTTCACTTTCTGTGCTGGGGACTCACCCTGGGCCATGTGCTTGCTAGGCAATCCCTTTTCAGTCTAGCCTGTATCTTTCTCTTTTTCACTTTACCCTGGTTAATAAGTTACATTTGTGTTTATCGAAAACCTTAGCTCTTCTAATGGCCTTTCATCAACTCTGAATCATGTTCAAAATCTTTCTGTTCTTTTTTTAAAATCTCGGCTGCATAAGAGTGGAATAGAAATCTCTGTACTGCAGCCTGCCTTACTACTGGTGAGTAGTTTTCAAAACAGTTTCAACCCCAACAACATATCAAAACAAAGCATTTAATTTCTCAGTTGAACCTTGCAATTTTTAATATATAATCTCTTTCAGTTAATGAAGTTATCCACTTATTACAGATTCTTTAATTGCAATAAGTGGTAAAACAGTCATTTTGCTTAACAATCCCAGGAATCTGCTTCTCTTTCCCCCCTCCTCTTCCCCTTTTATTCCTTCTCACTTCCTTCAACCTCCCCGTCTTCACCCTCCTTCTCTGTGTTTCTTTTCTTTCTTTTTCTTCCCTATTTTCATGTTACTGGGGAATGAATCTTAGGTCTCTACAATGAGCTGCATCCACAATCCAAGCTCAGTAAGTTGCCCAAGCTGGGCTCATACTTGTGGTGTTCCCGTCCCAGCATTCCAGAGCCCTGGAATTACAGGTGTTGGCCATCACGTTTGATTCTGCCCCTTTTCAGTTCCTACCATCTCTGCCTTAGTTGAAACTCCCAATAGTTCTTGGCTACAGTAAGGTCCCTGAACCCATGACCAGTTTTCTTTCAGTTTTTACAAATATGTTTGCCATGGTTTCAAAAGGAGCACTGTGAAATTCATATGTAATCCCATGACTCCCAACAGAAAAGTGTCACAGAAAGGCTTCTCTTCCCCAAAAGAGTTTAATTCTTTAGCTAGTGTATACAGTTCTTTAAATTTTGACTCCAGGGTTGGGGGATTAACTCAGTGGTAGAGCATTGGCCTACCATGTGCAAGGCCATTGGTTTGATCCCTGAAACTTCTTCCAAAAGAAAATGTAATTCTAATATACCTCTCTAACCCCCAAGTCCTGTAACTTCTTCAGCTTCACAATAAACTGTTTGTAGGGCTTTCCAACTGCTATGACATGGGTCTTTCCATTTGGACTGACACTTAGTTGATGTCCTGCTCCTATGACTATATATAGGTCAAAAACCAAGTCGTCTGTAAACTCTGCCCTAATCTCCCTGTGTATCAAACGTAGAACTTTGTAGAACTAAGAGTCTGTTCTTTCACCTCCATTGCTGCATTTAAGGGCTTCCTTTGTGGTAATAATTTCAGGTATATCCCTTTAACCAGTCTGCACTTTTCTTTAAAACGGGGGCCGCGTCACTGTTTTCTCAGTCCATAGAACAAGTCCTAATACACAAAACACACTTGATACATGTTTTTGAAAAACAGTACCACAGACTGTGTGAAAATACAATGCCCTTGTCACATTAAGGGCCTGTTGGCACCCAGGTTGATGAGATGGATTGTGTCAGGAACCATTTCAACACCTCATACCATAAGTGCTTCCATATACAACAAGAGAAGGAAAAAGTAAGAAAATTACATGCTCACAATCCTCCACACACACTTGGAAAGGAAGAAAGAAAACTGCATCAATAACATTAAATAATGGAAAATTAAATTGTATTACACTAGGTCTTTTTATCTGAAAATTCTTACTTGCTCCTGCTGAATGAATAGGGTTGTGCTGTCAGTCAACAAATATCATCCCATCTCTAGTTCTGTCTAAAAAGCACTTTCTGTAATTTACTATATATTTCAATGTTTAATTGCCTACCTAATATGAAATTCAGAGAGGATTATTATAGAAAGTATGAGACTCCAGAATTTACATGATACTGTCTAATTTGTTATAGAGTCTAGTTATGTTACTTCCTTTCTCCCATGGAGCTAACTCTCTTTGTCTCTGTGTCTTTGTCTCTTTCTCTGTCTCTACCTCTCTGCCTCTCTGCCTTTTTCTGTATGTTTGTGTTTAAAATATTTTAACACATGTTTATAATGCATGAGCTTCACTGAGTAGTTATACCTTTACTAAACCTATGTGGTAGTATTTGAGAAGCAAACATTTATATCCCTCTGTGAAAAAATTCTGAGTTTTTTAAAAAAGGTAAAGTCAAACTAAGTTCTTCAATAATTTATATGCAACTTGAAGATTTTAATTGTCCAGCTCATTAGTAAATTAAGGCAAATGAAAATCAAGAAAAACAAATTAAAGAAGTATAAGTGAAATTCATGGAATTATATGAGAGAGACTTAAACCTTATATATGTTTTTGGACTGGCCTGACTGACAGAAAGATATTCTAGCACCTAGAGCCAAGTAGATACAAGATTGTACTATATTTGGGTCTAATAAGAAAAGATCATTTCACGTAATCTATTTATTAATCAAACTTATTTCCCAATGTGCAAATCTTGATCTCCAGTTTACTTCTGGTCAAATGATAGCCTCTCACTCTACAGCTGCTGAGATATCTCCACTGGTCCTCAGCAAAGCAAGTGTCAGATGGCTATGCAAATCATCTCTCTCTGGATCTCAAGATCTTTACTTTTTTATTTTCAGTGAGAACAAGGATTCTTCACTTGTAAGTTTATTCTACTTTCCAGGAAATTTAATATGCTCTAAAAACTTACCCAGGCCATATCACGAGATTTTCTCCCACCATTCACTGTAAAATTAATTCAACAAACATTAAGCATGTATTATTTGCAAAATATTGCTAGACAAAACAGACTGTAGTTAAAGTATGATGGTCAAAGGAGAAAAGGACACAGAGAAATTAAGAAAGACTGTCCAAAATTTCTAGGATTCAGTGTGTACAGAAGAGAGAAGTATACAAACAAAAAATTATAAGAAGAGAAAATACAATTTTTGGGGGTGCATATTGAGATAGATACTGAAAATTTAGATATTCATAGGTTTTAAATAGCTATTTATGTAATATTGCCTGTATAGGGTAACTGCATATCCACAATAAAATCTTATTTTATTTCAATATACTGCCCAACTTGTGAATTTGTACTCAAATGACTGTAAGATATACACTTTAAATCAGTAATTCATTCAATATATTTACTTCAGTAGTCACACAAAACCTCCCTATTATCTGGAAAACCCAGCCTGTATATTCTTTATATATTAGCAGTAATAGGGACGTAAATAACCACTGTCAGAACCTAGAAAGGGTGAACTGCCTATAATTATCCAGTTGGAATTTGCACCATTTTGGAACACAGCAAGTCTTTGGTCTCACTGGCCCTTTTTGATCTAGTCCTTGTTAAACTCCACTCCTGTTATTCTGTCTGCTAGCGTGCTGGGAATCTACAGTCTGTCAAAAACATCACTACCTCAGCCGTCTGGCTGTCAAGAAGCAAGGGAAATCAACAGGCCTCAAGCACACTGAAGGTTTACCTGTACAACCTTTTGTGCTTCAAAGTATCATTAAATTTTTTATTTTGAGACATTTGTATATTCATGTACAGTTTTAAGAAATATTACATAGAGATGCTTGGCATGCTTTAGCTAGTTTCCTCAAATGGTGACATCTTGCAAGATTAGGATATGATATCAGAACACTGCCAATAAAATAATCCACTAATCTTATTCACATTGCCCAGTTTACTTTGTACTATGTGAGTGTATTTGTGCGTGTGTGTGTAGTTCTAGGAACTTTGATCACATGTGCACAGTCGTGTATGCATTCATTACGTTGGCAAAATGCAAATATTTACATCTTATGTTGCTCTTCCATAACCACATCAATTGCCCCTCTGCCCACACTCATGCTTATCACCCCTAGCAACCATTAGTCTGTTTTCCATTTCTCTAATTTTGTCATTTCAAGATGTTATATAAGCAGAATCAGTGTGCAATCTTTTGAGATTGGCTTTTCACTCAGCATAATTCTCTTGAGATTCATCCAAGTTGCTGCTTGTATCAATAATTCATTTTTTTTATTGCTGAGTAGTATACCGTGATACCATCACTACATCTTCTGAATTTAAATGTAACATGATAGAAGGATCACATATTTCTGCATCAGGAAAGTGTGTTTTTAACCTCAAGATATGTAATGATTTGGGGAATGCTGAATTTGATTACTTGCAAAATATGTACATAACATGGATTTTGGCATCCATTATGGTAGTTAATATAGAATTATTAGCCACCAAGAGTAAAGGAATTGTTGAAACTTTTGTATATCATCATATTCTTCTTACTGGCAGCTATTTTTCATTATTTACTTGTGGTTTCCTATTGAGATGAATGTTTCTATGTAAGAAAGTAGATTTTTTCTTGTTTATTTGTTACAATCTATTGCTCCAAATACACCAGCTACCTGAAAACTCTCAGATGTATTTAAGTGGTCACTTCTAAAGACAGCTGCCTAGTCACTTATAAGCTGTACAGGCAATTAAATAAATCTGAGATTCTGGCATTTTCAGAATCAATAACTTTGAATACCAAAAAGAAAAAAGAATATTTTATTGATATTCACTCATGTTAGGATAAAAAATATGAAGATTCACATATACATCAATACACATTTCAAACCCTTAACAAGAATTGCTTCCCTTTAATAACATCTATTCTCCTTTATACTAAATATAAACCTTTATATTCTTAAGGATTAACAAACACGATTTACTTGTACTCAGTGTATTTTATAAACTAAAAGCATATGGCTGTCAATAAAATTTCTGGTCAGTATTGCAATAATAATGCTACCATGCTTGTTAATATGGTTGTGTAAAATGCAAAGAAAATAAATTGACTTGAATAACCCAATCATACAAAACCATGGAGAAAGATTAAAATGTTTGCATCAATAAAAATTTTTTTTATATCCAGATTTCTGAGAGCCAGAAAACATGCTCTAATCTAGATAATTTTTTACAAGTTATGAACCTATGTGTCATTCTAAGTCTAAATTTTATCACCCCAAGTTGAATAAAAAATGCATTAGGAAAAGGCATTCCACTAGAACTTTTAAGACTTCTATAATGATTAATAAGTTTTAATCCTTAATATAGTAGTCTAAATTAACTTCTCAGTAATGGTTTCTTCTACAAAGAGCCATTCATTCATTTAAGAAAGAACAGCCTCTATTTCTTTAATAATTTTCCCATGGCTTCAAATAACATGTTCAAAATTTATTATAATTCCTTTTTCCTACAAGTCTCTTTACCCACAGGGTTTCCAAGACATAGTTATTAAGGACACACAGCCTTTGAACTCCTCTAGACATTGGCTTAATTCTCAGCTTTTTCTTTGGACAAATTATTTAAAATCTCTTATCCTCAGTCTCCTCATATAAAAAGTTGGGGTAATAAAGTAAATGTATAGTGTTTCATAGACAATAAGACTTCAATAATTAGTCTTCATACAATATTTAATAATGGAAATGAGAAACAGCTAAATTTCAGACAGAACCTTCTGGCTTCTGACTATTATTAATTTTTTTCCCACCAATTTATAGAAATTGGCCAAAAAAGTTTATAATTTTGTATATTTTTCAGGACACTCAGATGCTGATGACTATAAAATGACTATACAATTTTTTTTTTTTTTTTTTTTTTGGTTTTTCTCCGGTACCGGGAACCGAACTCACGACCTTGCACTTGCCAGGCAGGTGCTTTGCCACTGAGCTATATCCCCAGCCCCATGACTATACAATTAAAAAAAAACTTGTGGCTTTAAAAAGTGGTGAGATACGTTCTGATGTTAAAGTTGTTGTATTACATTAAGAAGATACTTAACCTCTCCATTCCCTAGCTTTCTCAGGTAAAGAACAGACTAATCCACTGAGCTCACATGAACTAAATGAAATGCTGCAGATAAGATACTTGGCACCCTGTTTAGTGTTCCCATTAATTTCTGCATATTTTATTATCACTGCAAAAAGTCATGGTCAACAGAAGAACATTTTTATATTAGATCAGTATTTCAAAATAGTAAACTAGGTTATTTTTTAATGTCTCACTTCTTAATTATACCCTAATACTCTGATACTGCTTGCAGAATAAATGCATAGTATCCTACCACAGCAAATAGAAGGTACTACCTTTTTCTGTGTTCATGGCATGGCTATATCATTTATATATTAGGAATTACATTAGGCATTAACCAATACTGGTACCTACTTATTGCTAAAGTTATGTTTAACGTAAAGCATGCTGTAACTATTTTAGTATTTTACTCTTTTATGCAAAGGTACATTTTATAGCATCAAGGCAATGTCATCTTGATCATTTATTATTATCCCAGACTATGCATGAGGGGGAAAATCTGAGGGTGATAACATAAATTACTCATATAATTTCCTACTTTCCATTTAGTATTTAAAAATGCTCAACCTTTATCACAAACTGCCTCTCAATTTTTAAAAGTATAACTCAGTCTTTCCAAATTCCTTTATTCTGAGAGATCAGTTGTTTATAGAAAAAGTTTAAACTAGGAAAAATCAGAGTAGCTCTCTAAATGTCTGCCAAGTAGAATGTCCCCTAAAGTATGAATAATATATAATTGCTTATGCTGCTTAAAGTGACATTGACCTCTCAACATGGGAAACAAAATTATAAAGTCAAAAGAGATACATTGTAATAGGCATTTCAAATGAAGGATAAAATTATCAAATGCTAAAAATATGGTGATGAAGTAAATAGTAACAAGGTTTGATTGAGGTAAGCTAAGCTGAAATAATAAAGAAATGTCTTACATGGTGCAAAGAGGAGACAGAGCACAATCTGTTTCCTCAAATGTGTCAAGACTATGTGTCTCTTCCATTTTACTCTTATGTCAACACTATCCAATAGGTGTTATCAGTATCTTAATTGTACTGAGGAAGTAACAGTTTCTCAGAGGTTTAATAACTTGTCCAAAGCCACTGAGAATGCAGTAAGCATTTTATCTTTTATTATGCAAGGGTTTCTATACGATTAGGTATCAAAATAGGTCCTGCAATAAACATTGGCTGTATACAGATCCTTACAGTATTAAGTCCAGTCTTCTTTAAAACTTTAATTCCTTTATTATTTATTTAATTTACTTTATTAGTACATTTATATAGTTTAGGTTCCATGTGGGAAGTTGGTACATGTACACATCTTTTTTTATTGTGCATTAGTACAGTTTAGATATACATAATGATCATATTCATCATAAAAAATTTGTACCTGTACATGCTATAGCATAATTCCTCTTTTCTCCCACTCTCCTCCCCTCCCTTCAACTCCTCTTCCACTCTTTATTTACAAAGCTGTCAGTAAAGCTTTTC
This sequence comes from Chinchilla lanigera, assembly GCF_000276665.1. NCBI lineage: Eukaryota > Metazoa > Chordata > Mammalia > Rodentia > Chinchillidae > Chinchilla > Chinchilla lanigera. The sequence goes on along the minus strand of NW_004955420.1, from coordinate 3,616,553 downwards.
AATTTTATCTTTTTTGTAGATTTTTTCTTTTCCCTTCTTTCTTTCCTTTCCTCCTTCCCAGTTCCTCTTTCCTTTTGGACAATTTCTGACTATTACACAATATTGCACACTTTTGACCCTTATTTATTCTTTCAGAATCTTAGATCAGGGAGACAATGTGATATTTAAACATATGTTTATTCCTATTTATTCCACTTAAGCATATAATTTCAAGGTGCCACATTTACCTAGAAATGTCTCAAGTTTATCCTTCTGTACAGCTCAGTAGCACACCTTTGTATAAAATAAACACATTATTTTTATCCATTCCTTGGTTGATGGGCAGTTGGGTTGTTTCTAAGATTTAGCTATGACAAGTTGTGCTGCTGTAAACATGGATGTGTACATAAAATTGTGGTATGATGCTTTTAATTGTTCTGGGAAGATACCCAGAAAGGGAATAGGTGGGTCAAATGAGATCACTAATCCTATTTTTCTAAGGAATCTCTACCCTGATTTGCACAGTGGCTACACCAGTCTACACTCCCACCAACAATGGAGATGAGTTCCTTTTTCCCTACAACACAATGAATATTTGTTATTGGTGGATTTCTTGATGATAGCCATTCTTTCTGGGGTGAGACTGAATCTCAGTTTTCTTTTAATTAGCATTTTTTGAATGAACAATGATATTGAACATTTTTTCGTATATTTATTTTCCATTTCTGATTCTTCATCTGGGAAGTGTCTATTCATTTCACATGCCCATTTTTGGATTGGGTCATTAAATTTAGGGTGTCTGATCTGTTTGAATTCTTTATGTATTCTACATAGTAGTCCTTTATTACACTTAATACATTGTGTCAACTTGAGAAGTCTAGAGGCTTGTCTAAGTGACTCAGCAGTTCTGCATCCTGGGGTGAAAAGAACATGCCCTTACCACTCTGCAATGTTGTTCCCTGTGTCAATCTGAGGAGTTTAGAAGGTAACTAAGAGACTGAGCAAGGGTGGATCCTTACTTTATATTAATCCTGAGCCTGTGCAGGAGGAGGGCATGGAGATTATGTGAGTGCTACATGTCCCTTGGGTGGGGGTAGACTGTTTACAACATAAGGGAGGGAAAGAGGCTTGTTCTCCCCCTTGAGCTCTTGCTGATTTGCTGTCTTCTGCTGCCTTAAAGTGTTGCCCTTGTGTCATCCCACCCTGCTTTGGAGCCAGCTGATTGTGGACTGAAACCTCCACAGACTGTAAGCTAAATAAACCTTTACTACCTTGATTTGGGATGTTGAGTATTTTGTCTCAGCAATAAGAGAAAAGTAGCCAAGACATCCTTTGTCTGAGGAACAAATGGCAATTTTTTTCCCACACAATGGGTCATCTCTTCACTCCATTCATGGTTTCTCTTGCTGTACAAAAGTTTTTACATAAGATGAGATCCCAGCCATTGATTTTTTGTGAGAATTCCTTTGTAATAGAGGTGTTATTCATAAAATCTTTGCCTACACCAGTGTCTCCAAGAGTTCTATCTGTTCTGTCTTCCAACAGACATACTGTTTTTACTTTAATATTTAGATCTGTGAACCATTTTGGTTTTAGTTTAGTATCTGGTGAAAGATATAGGTCTAATTTTAATCTTCTGTGTGTGGAAAGACAACACTATTTCTTAAAGAGGCTATTTTTCTCCCAGTGGACATTTTTGGCACCTTTGTCAAAGATAAAGTGGATAAGTATGTCTGGAGTTGTTTCTGCAGATGTTGTTTCTGGCTAAGTATGTCTGGAGTTGTTTCTGCAGATCTTCTAGTCTGTTCCATTGATCCTTGGGTTTGTTTCTTTGCCAGTACCATGCTGTTTTTATCACAGTAACTTTGTAATATAATTTCAAGTCTGGGATTCTGATGTCACCTGCCTTGCCTTTGCTGCCCAGAATTGACTCTGCTATTCTAGGTCTCTTCTTGTTCCAAATGAACTTTAGGATTGTTTTGTCTAATTCTGTGAGATATGCTGTTGGAATTTTGATTGGAATTGCATTAAATCTGTATATCAATTTTGCAAGTATGGTCATTTCAGTATATTGGTTCTTCCTACCTAAGACCGAGGGATAGCTTTCCAGTTACTGTTATCCTCTTCAATCTCCTTTTCAGTATACTTTAGTTGTCAACGTAGAAGTCTTTTACTTTATTCATTAAATTGATTCCTAGGTATTTCAGGGTTTTTTTTGTTTGTTTGTTTGTTTTTGTGGTTTTTTTTTTTTTTGGGTGCTATTTAGAAAGGTATTGTTTCCCTAATTTCTCTTTCAGTGATTTTGTTATTTGTGTACAGGAAGGCTATAGATTTTTTATTATTGACTTTGTATACAGCTACACCACTGAATTTAGTTATCAAATCAAGAATTCTTTTGGTGGAGTTTTTGGTGTCTTCTAAGTAAAGTATCATGTCATCTGTGAAAAAAAAAATGATAATTTAGCTTCTTCCTTTCCTATCCTTATTTCTTTTATTTCTTTCTCTTGTCTAATTGCTCTGGCAAAAGTTTCCATAACTATATTGAATAAGAGTGGTGACAGTAGATATCCATGTCCTTTTTCTGATTTTACAGTGAAGCTTTCAGTTTTTGGTCCATTTAGTGTAATGTTATCTATTGGTTTGCCATAGATGGCTTTTATCAGATTGAGATAAAGGCCATCTACTATAACGTTCTGAAGGGTTTTTATCATGAACGGGTACTGGATTTCTCAAACATTTTTTTCTGCATTTATTAAAATGATCATAAGCTTTTTGTCACTGGCTCTGTTAATACTGTATATTACATTTATTGATTTGCATATATTTAAACATCCTTGCATCCCTGGAATAAATCCCACTTGTTCATGTTGTGTAATCTTGATTTGCTGCATTCTTTTTGCCAGTATATTATGGAGGATTTTTGCATGTGTGTTCATTAGGGAGATTGCACTCTTTCTTAGTTGGATTCTTCTCTGGTTTTCATATAACAGTAAGGCTTGCTTCTGGGAATTAATTTGAGAGTACTGTTTCTCTTTTAATTTCAGTAAACAGTTTGAGAAGTAGCAATATTAGGTCCTCTATGAATTTCATGTAGAATTCAACAGTGAATCCATCAGGGCCTAGGCTTCTCTTTTTTTGGTAGTTTTTAAATTACATCATCAATTTCATTGGTTGATGTTTGTTTCTTTGGATTTTTTGTATATTCTTGACTCAGCTTTGTAATTCATATACATCTAGGAATCTGTCCATTTCTTCTGCATTTTCCATCGTATTAGAATACAAGTTCTTGAAGTAGGTATAGATGATGTTCTGGATTTCTGAAGGACTAGTTGTGATTTCACCCTTTTCAATTCTAAATGCATGGATTTGTGTCTTTTCTTTCCCTTTTTTCATTTTTCCTTTGTTAGCTAAGGGTTGGTTGATTTTATTTAATCTTTTAAAGAACCAATTCTTCAATTCATTGATGTTTGGATTGTTTTCCTTTGCATTAATTTCTGCTGTGATCTTTGTTATTTCATCCCTTGTACAAGCTTTGGGCTTGACCTGCTATTCTTTTTCGAGAAGGTTGAAGTTCAACATTAAATTGTTTATTTGAGCTCATTCTGTTTTCCTGGTAGGGGTAATCACTGCTATAAATTTCCCTCCTTTCACTGTGTCCCATAAGTTCTTGTATGTTGTATTGACATTGTCATTCAATTATAGAAACAGTCTCACTTATTCCTTAATTTCATCTTTGACCCATTGTTTGTCCAGAAGGGTGTTATTTAATTTCCATGTGTTTATGAATTTCTCTTGGTTTCTTTTGCCATTGATTTCCAATTTCATTGCACTAGATTCTGACAATATGCATGGAATAATATAAATTTCTTCGCATTTACTTAAGTATGTTCTACGAGCTAGTATGCAATCTGTTTTGGAGAATGTCCTGTGTGCAGCTGAGAAGAATGTTCACTTTGATGTTGTGGAGTGGAACACTCAGACATCTACTAAATCTGTTTGTTTAAAAGTTTGTTTCAGTTCTAATATTTTATTGTTGAATTTTTGTCTAATTAATCTGCCTATTTGTGACAGTGGGCATTGAGATCGCCAAATATAACTGAATTAGTACTTATTTGATTTTGCATGTCCATTAATATCTGTTGGATGCACTGGTACTTGTTGCATATATAGTTATGATTATTATCTCTTCCTCTTGGGTTGTACCCTTGACAAAGATACAGTGACCTTCTTCATCTCTCTTAATCAGTTCTGAACATGTTGAGAAATTGAGCAAAGTGCCAATGTAAATTAGTAGGAACCTTCTTACAAGTAGAGGAAAGCATGGAATTCTTTTGTATTTAAATCTTTCTTCCAACCTAGATAATCATTTAAAAGCAAAAACATAATTCCATTATCCTTTCACTAGAAGTTTTATGCTATTTTCAACTGCAAGAAATTCTGTCAAGGACCAAAACACATATGGTCAAACATATCAATGGCCATGCATATATTTAAGTTTGAATAGCACATGTATATACAGGGTACTAACAATATATCATTTTATAAGAATAAAATTAAGGAAGCCACCATTTTACTAATAAAGTTATCTCACATCTATGTCAATCTTGCAATTTATTTGAGTAAACTGTAACTACTTTTTAAGTTCTGTGTTTCCTTTATGTACATTTGGATTAACAATACAAAGGATGCCTAAATTTTAGCCATTAGTTTTATTCTAAGAACTTCTGACATTTTAAATTTCAACAGTAATAATTAAGATTTTTGCTTTATACCAGAAGCTAAAAGCTGATAGGCTCAAATAGTGACACCTTTCAATAGCTGCACACTCCAGTGGTTACTAATTTTCCAACCCAGTACCTGAAGATGACATTTTGATAAATTTGTAAAGGACTTTCTGAACTGTTTATTAGTTCAGAATATGAAAAAGAATTCAGTAAAGACACTTTAGCCCCAAAATAACTTTATACATTTTGCCCATTTTTTATTTTTAAATAGAGCTAACTTACAGAGTTTTTGAAAAAAATACCAATAAGTCATAATTAACAAATGACTCACATCTATTTCTCATTTCATAGCATGCAAATGCACTGCATTTTTATTTTGAGTTCAAACTAGTTTTCCAACATAACATCCAACCATGATGCTTCAAAATCCTGCTGTGAATAAATGAGAAACAGAGCACATTTTCATCCTTACCCTGTTACAATATGATCTTTTCATATCAATTTGATAAGTAATACCAATAATCATGTGAAGACACTAAGTATGTGAAAAGCTCAGTATGCTCAGAATTGTGATCACAATTTTCAAACTGCTTAGAAACTAAGATCTAAGACTCAAAACTTTCTATATATATTTGTTTTTGTGGGCTGGGGATATAGCTCCGTGGCACAGCACCTGCCTGGCAAGAACAAGGTCCTGATTTCAATTCCTGGTACCAAAAAAAAAAAAAAAAAAAAAAAAAATCAAATATATTTGTTTTTGTACTTGAGGTAAGGGGAGTTAAACCCAGGGTTTCATACGAGTTTTCTTCTACTAATCTATAACCCCAGCCTTTTTAATTTTCTTAAAATAATGTTTTAAATGAGATCTTTTCATTTGTTTTGCTTGTTTTCTCACACCCCCCCCCGTATTTATCAGTTACACCCTAGAATTTGGGCCACTTGGGGTCAGTGTGCCACTACACAGTACTTCATTTATTTATTTTTGAATACACAAGCACTCCACTACTGAGCCACACCCTCAGCTCCTTTATTTTGAGTTAGGGTCTCCCTAAGTTTCCCAGCCTTGTCTTCAACTCATTGTCCTCTAGCCCCAATTTATATATTAGTTCCTGGTTAACTAGGATCATAGGTATATATCACTGCCTCTGGCTCAAAGCTTTCAACTAATTTACTAAATCAGCTAATGCTTCCCATTTATCTAATTTCTCCTTACTTCTGTGGTAAAATCTAAAACAATTTTGAAAACAATTCATTATCTTTACTATGATTATAAAGTGAATACTATTATATATATTAAATTCTGGACATTTATATAATGTATATTAGTTACATATTTTTAATTTTCCTATAACCCATATTTTATATTTTGATTTTCAATACATTTCACCACTCAATAGTTGTATCCTGCCTTATTCAAGAATGCACATACAAGTTACATATATCAGACCATAGTTGTCCATAGAAGTTACATATACCATCTCACACTTGCCTAACACTTGAATGATATGTGTTTAATTAGCACCAATGAGCAGACTTAGTCTTACTACAAAACATGTTATAACTAAATGTAGTTAAGAATTTTCCTATGTAATGGTGAAGAACTACAGGGCTGGGGTACACCTAGAAAGGACCACTTAACAATGAAGTTAGAAAGAATAATTTTACAGGTTAAATTGTGTACCTCAAAATTTGTATGTTTAAGTCCTAATTCTAAGCACTTCACAATGTTACCTGATTCTAAAATAGGTATGTTGCAGATATGATTAATTAAATTAAGATGAAATTGTATTGGAAGTAGTGTTGGTCTCCTAGTGCAATGGGACTAGCATCTTTATCAAAAAATACAACTGTCTTAAGGGACATTTGCACACACAGGTAAAACATTATGGAAAGGTTGGAACTATGGTACTACAAATTAAGAATCTACCAGAAATTAGAAGGGAGATCTGGAACAGATCCTTTCCTAAGGCTTTCAGAGGGAGCTGTCATCTTCATATCAGAGCTTTGGCCTCCAGAATTGTGTGGCAGTAAATTTCTGAGGTTCTAAGCCACTTAATTTGTAGTACTTTTTTTTACAGCAGTCCTAGAAAGCTAGAAGAAATGGTTGCGCCACATAATCCTGTACACACCTAAAAACTGAAATACCTTCCTAAAACTCGGAGTGTCTTTAGTTTCTTCATGTCATTCTTCAAATTGCACATGTTGTACTGCCTTAAGTGAAAAACACATAATTTGAAATCCAGGATGGCAATGTCTGCCCCTTTGCTCTTTTGCTCAGGATTACTTTGGCTATTCTGTTCATTTTGGATTTCATGTAAATTTCATGATTTCATGTAAATTTCATGTAAGTTTTTGAAGAAAGTTATTCATATTTTCATAGGAATTGCATTAAATCTATTATATTTGTAAAGATGCTCATTTTGGTAATATTGGTTCTGACTATACAGAAACAAGGGATATCTACTTTTTTATGTGCTCTTCAATCTATTTCTTCAGAGTAGTATAATTTTCATTACAGACGTCTTTCACTTGCTTGTTTAGATTGATTCTTAGGTATTTAATTTTTGAAGCTACTGTAAATGGAATTGTTTTCCTGATTTCGCAGCAGGTTTACTATTGGTGCAGAGGAATGTTATTGATTTTGGTGTGTTTATTTTGTATCCTGCCACTTTACTGAATTTGTTTATTAGTGCTAAGTATTTTCTGGTAGATTTTTTGGGGTCATATCACCTACAGATAAAGTTTGACTCCTTCCTTTCTTATTCTCATCCCTTTTATTTCTTTTTCTTGCATGATTGCTCTGACTTAAATTTTGAGTGGTGTAAGTTGACATTTTGTCTCATTTCTGACTTTAGACAGGAATGTTTCCAGCTTTTCCAGTTTGGTATGATGATAATGGGTTTGTCATGAATGATTTTCATCACTGGTAAATGATTTTCATAAATGATTTTCATCTGGTAACCAGAGCAACTTTGTTGGAGATAATAATATGTAATGTAAGAACCATTGTTAATTTCCTATCATCTTATTTTGAAATTCTGTATCATTTTATTGTTTTTGTGTTGCTTTGTTTTTGTCTTTGTTGTGATGAAAGGCCCTTTCATATCTATTTTTACTAGAGTTTTTACCATGAGTAAATGTTGGATTTTGTCCAAGGCTTTTGGCAAATCTATTGAGATGATCATGTGATTTTTGTCCTTATTTCTGTTGATGTAGTGTATTACACTTGTTGATTTACATACGTTATACAATCTTGCATCTCTGGGGTAAATCCAATTTAAGCATGATACATAATCTTTTGAATTATTTGTTGCAGTCTGTTTTCAAGTATCTTAGTGAGAACTTTGCATCTACAGTACTGGCATGTAGTTTTCTTTTTGTGTTGAGCCCTTTCAGAGTTTTGCTATCAGGATATGGCTGGGTTGATGGAATGAATTTTGGAGTGTTCTGTCCTTTAAATTGCATCAAAGAGATTGAGGAGAAATAGCACTACTTCTTCATGAAGCTATGTCATTGAAAACTGGCACAAAAGCAGACATGTAGCCCAACAGAATGGAACAGAAGACCCAGAAACAACCCCACAGCCTTTAAAATCTGATGTTTAACAAACAAACTAAAAGCCTATGCTAGAAAAAAGAGTCTTTTTAATAAGTGATGCTGAAAAAACTGGTTATCAAAGTGTGAAAGAATGAACGTATACCCATACCTCCCACCGTGAAGTACAAGCAAATCAAAATGGATCAACAATATAAAAGTAGAAACACTGAAACAATTGGAAAACAAAATAGGGAAAACGTTTGAAGTCACAGGTGTAGGCAAGTATTTTCTGAAGAAAACTTCAATAGCAAAAGAAATATACAAAAAAACCACAATGGGATTATATTAATTTTAAAAAGCTTCTACCCAGTAAAAGAAGCAAGCATTGGTGAAGAAATAACTTATTTACAGAATGAGAAAAAATTTTCCAGCTACTCTTCTGAGAGATTATTTATATCTAAAATATATAAAGACCTCAAAATTATTAGACCTCATCAAAACGAAGACCAAACCAAAAATAGGCAAAAGACCAAACCATGAATAGTCACTTCTCAAAGAAGTATAAATGGCTAAAAATCACATACTTAAAAATGTTCACTTTCCTTAGCCATTAAAGAAATGCAAGTAAAAAGAATTCTGACACTCCAGCATACTCCAGTAAAAATGACTATCAGCAAAGAAAACAAGGAAAGAACAACTGGGATTGGAGAAAGGAGAAAAGAAAGGGAAAAAAATATATCCTGTATATATACATATATGATATATATAAATATATCTAGATATATATAACTATAACTAACTATAACTATATATATATAGTTTTATATATATATGGGATAAGTAAGATAATTACACCACTAATTTCCAGTGATTTATTGAAAGGAACAATTAATGTTTAATTGTTTGATCAGTCTTGCATTCTTACATCTGGTAACCTGAGCAACTTTGTTGAAGATAATAATATGTAATGTAACAACCATTGTTAATTTCCTATCATCAGGGGCTGGGGATTTAGCTCAGCGGCACAATGCCTGCCTGGCAAGTGTGTGGTGGTGAGTTTGATTCCTGGTACTGGAGAAAAACCAAAAAAAAAAAAGAAAAAAATTCCTATCATCTTATTTTGAAATTCTATATCGTTTTTATTGCTTTTGTATTGCTTTGTTTTTGTCTTTGTTGTTGTTATTTTGTTTTTATTTTTTTCTCTTTAAAATTAAAATGTAAATAAAAAATAAAAGTTCTGGTGAGAATGTGAGGGCAAAGGAACGCTCTACATTGTTAGTTGGACTGTAATCTAGTACAACCTCTTTGAAAATCAGTTCAGAGATTCTTCAAAAAACTGAAAATGTGAATTCCATTTGACTCAATTATACCTCCCTTTTGTATCTTCCCCAAAGAGCTAAAGCCATAACACTATAGTACACTGGCATACCCATGTTTATCGCAGTGCAATTCATGATAACTAAACTGCAGAAACCACCTACAAGTCCATCAACAGATAAATAGACAGATAAACACATGAAAAAGAGTGATACATATACACAATGGGTATTTCTCAACTACAAAGATGGGTAAATTTGAGTCTTTAGTTTAAAAAATGGACATGTTTTGAGACCATGATGTTAAATGAAATGTCAGGTACAGAAAATTAAGTATCACGTTTTCTTATTTAAAAAGCTAAAAGATATAAGTAAGTGTTCAAAATGAAGGAGATGGAAGAAGACAGTGAGGCAGACCTTTGGAAGGCAGGGTAAAGGTCAAGAGTAATGGAAGTGGAGGTAGGGCAGGAGGAATAAGTAATACATTTTAATAAATAAAAATGGTAATTATTATGTATCAAAACATACTGATAAAAAGGGAAATATTTTTAAAATAGAGAAAATTCTAAATAAATTTATTCCTATTAGTCTTCTATTCAGATCCTAGCTATACCTTCCCAAAGTCAATAGGAAAATTTGAACACTGTATACAAATATAACAACAACTTTACCATTTATAATAATCTATATTCAAACACTTGTTATTTTGCCTTGATATATCAATAGTCTCATATGAAAGGTAAAACCAGTGAGACTTAACAAGAAATTGAATTGTCCTTGGGAACACCCTAAACAAAGATGAGACTATGATTTCAGCAAGCAGTTTATATTCCTTGAGAACACCCATAATACCATGTGAAAATAAGTCCCTTCCAGATATGACCTTTTTTGTGTTGTACTTCTATATCATTTAATCAGCTTTCCCCACTAGTCTATCAATCTAAATTCGCTGATTTTCAACTATGAAGGTTTTAGTGTAAAATTCCCATTGCCAATTTCACCATATCTTCTGGCATCCGGTTTGTTTCTTCCTTCTTTTCGACCTTAGAAAGCTCAAACTACTTTATAATATTAAAGACTTGACAATCTTGTTTCTTTCCATGAAATTTAGTTTCTCTGATGGAAATTTGATCACTGGCAAGTCACTGAATACATGAAAATCTAAATAAGAAACCTAATCAGAGCATTTAGACAATCATATTATACACAGGTCTGTTTCCTTCTTTTACACTGTAAGTTTCTTAAGGAAACTACATTGTATCCCTTAGCCTACAACATATGATAAATATTTCTGGATTACATACATGAAGGAATGAGTAAATGATATAGAACACATTATTAAGTTAAGAAGTTTTATGTGTTTCCAGTTTATTGTTATTACAAACCATGCTGCAATGTGTATGGAATTCATTGGAATTTACATAAATGTATGGAATAAATGTTGAATTTTAAGGCTATTTCTTCAAATTTATGGCATATTATTGCAGTTAAAATGGAATATATGGATTGACACAGATAAATCTAAAAATCGTAATATTAATATATGGGTTAAACCAAGTAAAATATATTCTTGCAGTTGGATGTGGTTTAGATAAATATTCAAATGCATATTTCATAACATTTATGATTATATATATGTGAATACATATAACTAAAAATCCATGTGAATGAGAAATACCAAAGTCCTGGAGATGAAAGGAAAGTGAAAATAGAAGAAAGGAAAGAAATAACCAAATTAATAAAACATGTAAAATAAGAAATCTAAAGTTAACATGACATTTATAACCATCTATTTTATTGGACTGGGGAAAGCACAGATATCTGGGTTTTTTATTGTTTTCTGCATATTTCTACTTTTAGAAGCATTATATAATTAGATATAAAAACAAATCATTTAAAAGTGTGGAATCCCCTTAGAAAGAAAAGTAAAATTAAAAAATCATCATGCAGACATCACAGTAATGACTACCGCAGAGAAGAATCATTTAGGTGCTAAAATGAATGGGCAAAACTTTCGGAGGAAAAAGATATTTGCACAATATCAAAATGTCTTGCCCATTATAATTACCAGTTACATAGGAATATATAGCAACTTTACTGTAGAGAAATCCAGTTATGCACCAACTTGGCCGTGTTAATAGACATATGAGCTCAAAACCCTAGATATTATGCACTGTGAAGAATATGGCGTGATTTCTCTCACATTGTTGCCAAAAATGTATAACCCTATTCAAATCAAAAGAAAACATCAGACAATTTCAAACCGAGGAATTTTTATAAAAAGAGACTGGTATTCTTCAAAAGTGTCAAAGTCAAGAAAGACAAGGAAAGATTAAGGAACTGTCATACACTGGAGGAGTCCAGGAATGAAAGCAGTCATATGCAACATGGAAATCTACATAGGATACTGTCACGGAAAAGGATGTCACAAGATAAAATGGTCAAAATCAGTTAAGGCTTGCAGTTTAGGTAATAGTAGCAAGCCAGTGTAATTTTCTGGTGTTGATAATTGAACTCTGGTTATGCTTGACATTAATAATTAGAGAAAATTGTGTCAGGAAAGATGAACTAATCTGTATTACATTTTCAAATTTCTGTAGGTACAAAATTAGATTCAAATCTGTTAAAAATCAAGAGTATCTAATAGTGGATCTCACAATTTTGTCTGTAAAACTATATCCTAAGGAAATAATTACAAAAGCTTACAAAGCTGTTTTTGTGTGTATGCATGCATTCAGGGTAGCAAAGTTTGAAAGTTTGAATTAGAAATAAACTAAACATTAACAAATAAATTCTGTTACATGCACACAAAACCACATATGACTAGGAAAATTATGATATTCCTATAAATGTACTGACATACATGCATGTTGATAGTTACTGCTGTGTAAAAAAAACAAAATAAAAGACATATAAAGTACAACCTAATTATTATTTTATGCATATGCATGTGTTCAAAATTTTTGTAATTTAAGTTCAGAACTTTCCTATTTCTGAATTTGTGCAAAGGAATACATCTTAAAGAAAAGATGATAAAGTATTACATTTGCTTCTATATGAGTTAGGATAATGAGGGTTCTGTTTGCTAAACTGTATTTTCTATAGTTCTAATAGTGCAATTAAAATGATGTTATTTTAAGAATTCAGGATGTCTTGTTATGGGTATCATAAAAAGCAAACTATCACAAATAAAACTTCTCATCTTTATTGTCATTTTATTTAGTATTCACTCAAATGGTTTTTTTATTTGTCACTGGAGCAGAGTGTTCACCCTCAGGACGGCAATGAATCTATGACACATTTGAAAAGAACTAGGTTCACTTTCAAAGAAAGAGAATATCATCAAGAAAGTCCCTGTTAGGAATGACTGATCTGTTAATCACATTTCTGTGGAGAAGAGATCCTTAACATCTGACACCTTCTGATTAAAAGAGATTGCAGTCACAGCACAATATAGTGAATTTGATTCTGGCTTGGACTATACCGTCAGTCCCTTTCTTAAAAAACACAAAGAAAAAATTAGAATATATCAATAGAATATCATTATCAGATGTGGAAGTAGCACCTGGGGGTGTATAACTACAACTGTATAATATACTTTCCAAGAGGTCAAAATTATACTAATATGTTTATATTATGTGTTTATATTTATACATTTAGTACAGATATGTTATTACTTATCAGGATGTCAGATCTCAATGTTTTGTGATTATGAATAGTTTATATTTGTGTATGTGTGTATGTATACATGCTTCAACCACAACAACTATGATATGACTTATACAGAATTTAAAGTCAAGAGACATTTAAGAGACAATTTAAAGCTATTGCTTCCATTTCAGGAATGATGCTTTTCTGACTATATCACAATTGTATCCTCAATCAAACACATACACACACACACATATACACACACACACATACTGGTACAGTATGAATTTACCCATTAGTCACCCACAGGGATACAAAGGTAAGTGGCCATTCTTTGCTTTTCAAGTGTTGAAGAAAAAAAGTCAGGAATATAAACAGTAGCATTTCTTGTGAGCACCAGTGAAAGGACTATCATTTATGAATCCAAAGGCACAAATAATTATACACTCCTCATGGTAAGGAAATAATTTAACAAGTGGATTTTGTCATTAGTTTAAAATTCTTCAATAATAATTTATTTTTCCCTTAAATATTAAGAAATGCATAAAGCAACATAATGTATGTCTTCATGTTGAAATACATATATATATATAACTTTCTTATGTTGTCCTAGACAACTATTTCTGAACACACAACCAAAATATATTTTTTGGAACTGTCATTCAAGTAGACTTAAGTTAGACACTGTTTACACTTGTTAGAGTCTGTCAATTATGTAAACCTTGTCACTTCTGTAGAAATATAACCATGTATTTATGTAACATTGATCTTCAGAATATTTAAATGCTTTGACAGGTGTGCTGTTCTACCACCTTTGTTTGATGAACATACAAAGAGATCTTTCTTATATGCTTAAGATACCGGAATTTATTTAATAAATAGACCTCATAAGAACAACCATGTACCATTTATTAATATAGGATAACTGACCACCACAGAAATATGCAAGCCATTACCCTTTTCACTGAAGAACTTTTTTTGCAATGACTTAGAAATGATTAAGTAAAAACACAAAAATGTCAAAGTGGTTTGGAAAGTGTTTAGGTAAAAAGACAGGTTCACTTTTGGTCTAACTGGGAACAGGTTCACTTTTGGTCTAACTGGGAACATAAAATGTATTGATAAAGACTCTAAGTATGCATTTTTACTTTTCCAAAAAGGTGTGGATTTTTATTCAGAAGATGTCATTCTTTTAGCTAAGATGTATACATAATTCAATAGGGATCCAATCCTATTGTTTCACTTTGTGGTGAAGTACATTTTTTAACAATTCATATTGTTTTGGCACTGAAATAAATTACAGTGCTGAAAGGACCAGAATAAATATAATGACAGCATACCTCATGCTGAATACTCCTCCATCTCCGAACAGTTTGCTGAAAGCGAAAAACACCTAAGAAGGACTTCGTGATTCTTTCAGACAATGCACTCCTACTCATCAGGCAGGATTCCTTTGGGAAAAAGACTGCTCAAATGGAAAAATAATAACAGATTCATGGTTTTAGACTGATAATTCCCAAGGAGTTTGGCTTTCAGGTGTCTATGAATTTTTTGCGCTATACTTGATCATTTTTTATTATTGACCCTTCCTGAACTTCTGAGTGCAGAAAAGAAGGGATGCTTAGAAACGGGGCATGTGGAAAACTATTCCGAGCTTAGCTTCCAAGACATTTCTAGTCAACTTTCAACTGTTTTTTCTGATTCATTTGTGGGTGGTTTTAATATCCTTAGGAGCTTCTCCTGTTCAGCATAGCTCTTTACAGTTTCTTTCCAATGCTATTTATTATTTTGGCACCATCTCCTATATCTGCAAGTGCTTTCTTTTTTACAGCATATAAAAAATTGTTTTCTCCATATTTTAAATGGCAAAAAGTTCTTACAAAGTTGATCTTGTCCTATTTTCTACTTGTTTCAACAGAAGTACATCTCAATATTTCTTTTCTGCTATAAAACCTTAAAAAAGTTCAACAACTATGTGCAAAGAAAACCTTGATCCATAAGATTGTTTTTAGGAAATCATTTCACAAAAGCAAACTATCATTGTTGAACCAATCTTTGGCACAGGTCAGTTTTAAATAGCTTCCATTAACAAATGCTTAATTTTCTTTTAAGTATTATAAGAATGAAGGGAAAGTATGAGACTGCTTTTCAGTTGAAAGAGTTAATCCTCAGTAAAAGAGAAGATATTTTCTGAAGGTCATATGACAAATAATAAAGTCAGGGTGTGAACTGGTGATTGCTTACTGGAGAGTCCATGCTTTTAACACCCATTCTACTGACTTAAAAATATTTCTCCATAAAAACTGAGAATAAGTACTAACAAGTAATTATTATTTGGTGTTTTGTAAATGCTTAATATTGGGATTTTATCTTTTTTTACAGTGTGATTTATAATGTTTGGAACCGAGATAGGTCTCCTACACTATTTTCTTTCTAAAACAGATTAGCTTAATGTCTCTGTCTCTGTCTCTGTATGTCTCTCTGTCTATCTCACTCAATCTTCTCTCTGTTTATTGGTGACATTTTGAGCAAAAGAAGTCTCCTTTGTAAAGGGTATATGGCAACCCCATGAATTGTAAGATGCAATACAGCAATTTTGGCCTAGACTTATTAGACACCAGCAGGATAGGCCAATTTTTGACAACTAAACATGTTTGCAGACAATGCCAATATCTACAGTTGGAAACTACTGATTGAGTAAAGGAAATTTATGCAGTTACATGAAAATGGCTAAAAACTTTCCCATTCAGCTTGGAGACTCCAACATATTACTTCATAAGGAATGAGTCAAGAGACGGTAGAATGTAGCCATATTGGGTGGAAAAATCCTAGATACCTCATATGGGTAAACCAACCTTGATGTGCACAGATTATTTAAAATTTAAATGTATTATATATATTAAACAGAGTGAGATGAGCATGACTTAGGATATTATGACCGAAAGACCTAGATTATACAACCTCTTTTATGATATGTGGGAAAATGAGGATAAGCTATCTTGGTCAAAGTTAAAGTTTTGCAACACTACTAATAATAATGTAACAAATTTTCCTAGAAATAAATCATCTCAGTGTAGTTTAATATGCCTTTCTTATGTATTAAGTTCGGGGGTCCGTAAATAACCTCCCAAGGGTCTATTAGACAGTGGGACAGACACTTGACGTCCGTATTTTTTTGAGATCTCATAATGTTCTTGTTGGCATGAATGTATGTGAGCCAGGACTGAAGGGAAGGACAATTTGCTTCCTTGCAGCAGAAGAACCACTAAATTATAAACCATACAATCAAGAGCAAAATGACAAAGGAATTTATTACATATGAACATTTGCATGACTCTTGTCATTTGAGTTCTGACAGGATAATGCCTCCAATAATCAACCCACAGAAATTTAATCAAAAAAAGCAACTGCCGTGTGATTAACCAGAATCCCACACTCTTCTGCTGCAAGCACTGCTTCGCATTCTGGTTTGCTGTTACGATGCACGTGACAAAAATAGATCACTCCTCTTATTAAATATATTGGTAAACTGCTCTTTTAATCAATGAAATGGTATTCTAATGACTTTCACTAAGTGGGCAAAAATGTTTAATGACTCTGAATAATTTACAATCATGCATTGCAGCTGCACTAAACGTTAGCTTAGGACACGCCATCAAGGAAATCAACTTAGGTTTTATGAAATATAGTCCTAGCAACAATCATGTTACCATTTGATAAAAGAAGCAGCTTTTGTCTTTAAATGCCAGAGGAGCAAACTCAGTATTCTACCCTTCCCACCCTTGTTAATCACTGTATGGTGTAATATTAAGGTATCTATTACTACATAGTTTGGAAAGCTTTTTCACCTAATGATGAGAACTTTAAATTGATGTCAGATATAATTGTTATGTCTACATGTTTCCATATATAACCCATGTAATGTTGGGCAAGGTTCTTACCTTTTCTGATTTCAAGTTATCCATCTAGAAAGTGTAGGTAATACTATTCCTCTTTTATTAAGATACATAGTAGTAAAACTTTAAATAAGTATGAAGTATTATAATTATCAGAGTATCATCAACTGCACTCATTCTTTGGAAATTCTAAGATAACTCCAAAATTTTTTCAACTCACCAGGGTATTTTCAATCAATAAAATCTTATTCATCTCCATATTTCCTTAATTAGTTTATGTACTACCATTTCTATTGCTCCTGCCCATTCTCAAGTGGACTGTTGTGATGTACACTTAACTGAAAACTACTCACTCACACTTGTCTTCTAGACTTTTCAAATAATGTCTGAGTGTGTGTACACTCTTTGGATTTACAGAGAAAAGAACTGGTTAAGATCATTAATACATGAAGAGTAAGTGACTGAGTCTGAAACTGAACCAATTTTTTGTCAGCACAGCATGATACCTCCCATTTTAATGTGAAGAGGATAAGTTAGGAACACTACTATGAGTTCATATTCTGTTATCAAAAAGACTTGGAATGGAGAACATGTATTTGAGTCTCCTGTCTTCGTTTCATACTAGTAGTAAGCTTTGTGCTATTTAACAGGATCTTAAGTAGGAAATCATGCATCAAAGCAGTGTTTGGCCATGTAAGTTTTTGGTTTTTCCTCCTGGCTGTTTAGATAAATTAAAATATAAAGCAGATTCCAAAGTTCACTCAAAATGACCTATTTATATTCATTGAGTATAATTCTTTTGATCTTCTATTAACTAAGAAATTTGGTAGTTTCAATAACTTTTTAGAGGTTAAAAAATGAAAATATGTTCAGGAAATTATAACACAGTATTTGAAGGTTGAAGGACATGAATTTTAATACATATATCCAGAAAATGTATTTAATAGTATATATTAAATATATAGTATACTTTTGTAAATATACTATATATTTTTGTAAACTTGGAAAGAATATTAAGGAACTAATTGGTCCAGTGTGACATTCTGTCTTTCTTTGATAACCAACTTCCCCTGCCCAGTAGCTATGTTAACTAAAACAAGAGTTCCACGGATGTCAACAGACTTTAATGAGTAAATCAGTGCACAATACAAACTACTTTCATTCCCTCTAGATGCTTTAACTGTATGGGAAAGATAAAGTTGTATATAGCTTGGGGTTGACATAATGGAATATAATTCACCTGCCTCCACTGTCTATGCCATGGAGGTTTCTATAAAATGGCAAGAATAATCACTCATTTTGCTAGAACATGTATCACATTTTCTCTTGCTCGGTCCTTAGGAAGGTAACCTACACAAATCAAAAGAACATATGCAACAGAATCCTGTTTATCTATCAATAAAAGACAGCAATTAAGCATATTTAGAATAAAATACACATGACTTTCAGACATCAAACTAATTCTGAAAGATGGTTACTGGGGTAGAGAACCATAGTGAATAAGAATTTTGAGAAAATAACCACAAACATTTAACTTCCAATTCATCATAAACAGAATCATCCAAATGATGAAAACGGTGAATAAATCACACCCCCAAAAGTTACACCAAAGCCAGGGAGTCATAAATGAACAAAATAAGGCACACATCAAGATTTGAAGCTAACAATACTGTAACATTTAGGAATAAGGAATCAAGGCATCACAGTGTCCCTCTTAGATAACAAACCCAATATGTTATCTGATAAAGTAGACCCTGTGGCCCAAAACTATTTTTTAAACTGCTGCTCTGGAAATTCCTAAGTGCTACATGATCCTGGTCTTACTTATTTCCTTTTTAAATGACTCCCACATGGTTAATATTTCTGACATATGCTTGTACACTAGGTAGATGTTTATGGCATGCAGTGATTGTCATTTCAGCTGTAACAAAGAGCTGGTAACTCAGCAAAAAGAGAACAACAAATAGAACAGTCTAAGAAATCACAACTTTCTCATATGAAAAATCTACAGTAGAATGGCCCTTTCTTTAATCACTTTAATACCTTATCACTATTGAAGATACACGTGCATGTATCTGAATTTGGTGGTCATTTAAACTCTTAAAACTCTCTATGTTCCTGTTTTATTTTTACTGGATATTTTGTTTTTGCTTGGATTTACTATTGCTCACAATAATGTTAATGCCAAGCTATGATTCTTTGGTCAAGTAAAATTGGAGGCAATGGAAGCTAACGGACTCATCTGCCCTGTGAGGTGACCGGGAGCACCAAGTTCCTGGAGATCTACTTCACCATGGGAGGAATGAGGGCTGCAATAAGGCCATCTGGTAGATGTTTCCCTCTTTTAATAATTCTGATTTTACAAAATACTGTTACAGGCAAGTTTAGGATGAACTGTCATTCTATACCTGTATATAAACCGTATGGAGACAGTACTCTATGAATATATAGATAATAATGTATACTGTAAACTATGAAAAGATAATTTGCCCCAGTAGATTACTTGAGCTTCCATCTAGAGACCAGTTTTGTATAGCACTGGAAGCAAAATCAGGCCTACATACCCTTGAAACAGATGGTTGAGAAAGACTAAGAAAGCCTTCATTTAACAGTGCCTTCAGCTTTAATTCAAAACAAAGTAGCAATAGAGCTTTGTTTTCACCCGGACTGATTTTCCAGCTCCTAAAGAGCCTGTACAAATGATAGTGGCACTGAGAGGTCTTCTAAAAGAACAGGAAGCACATGCTATTTCCAAAATAAGATCGCAATTGTCAAAATGCTTCAGTGTATAGCTTATTAGTAGAATTACTTCACTATGGAACAAATTCTAACTATCATCCTCATGTGTGACTATCTTCCATTCCATAATAAGGTGTAGGTTCCTTTTCTCGTTTTTCATCTGTTCCAAAGCCTCTTCCCTATAAAGCAATTAATGGAGTAGTACTCAGTAACAAGCCAACGAAAGAATAAATTATGTTGTGATAGCTTCATAATCACACACCTGGTAGTAACAAGCCCATGGAAAATGAGAGACAGGAGCTATGTCTGCAAATATTTCCTGATTGCTAATTGTTGTATTATGTGGTACATTAGACGTATAGTGTAGATATATATAGCCACAACATCTACTCACAATACACACTGTCACCATGTTTTTTGAAATTTACAAATATTCCCTTATTCTTTCCTTTACTGCCAAGATTTTATTTGGAGGGCTACTGAATCCTAACATTTTCCAAGTCCACATACTGGATTTTGATAAGTCTCTATGTATTTACACACTTAGGTTCATCATTGTCATAGTATAATCAGGCAGATGTTTGCTGTCAGATTTATCAGCTTTTTATGAAAATAAATGAAGTTTTAAGAAAAATGTGAAAAGAACATTACTGACAAAGATCACCACCCAGTGTTTCATTAAGCAAATAATTACTCATGGTTCCCTCTCTCAAAGGTTCTTGTTCTTTTGTTTATACATTGTTATCAATTATGAAGAGACAGGGCCTTGGGAATGCACTGGATGACTCTGCTACTTTAAACCAAAGGTTAAATGTGCTTACCATATTTTAAAACATGCTACAGCAATAGTGTGAATCCAGGTACAGGCAATTATTTTTAAATAGAAACATTTACATTTTAGACAAATAAGTTCAAAACATAAATTTTGATTAGCAGATTTTCCTACAGCCTAATATCCCTTATAATGATAGCAAAGAAATTTTGGAATAGGAAAAAAATCTCACAATAACAAAAGAATATAAAAGAGACACTAGTAATATTTTTCAAGGTAGAAAGCAGAGAGACAAGTGGTAAGGTACTTAGGTAAGAATGGATTCCTATACAGGAAATAAACAGGTTACAAGCCAAACCTATTTGAAATGTAGAAGTTTAAATGCCCTAAAAATGGGCAACAGAAGTAGCTGGAAGAGAGAATAGAAAAACTCAAAAGATAGTAAGAGTGCTTGGACATATAGCTAAGACACAAGGGTCCCCAAATTCCTTTAGATGTACCCTTTTACCTTAGGTATCACAGAAAGAAGAATATAGGAGTGAATCACACAGTGAGATCCCAAAGTTTCTAGAATATTCAACATTCAATTAGAGTTTGATTATGAAGCTACATGTTTTAAGGAGAACTGACCCATATTTTTATAGTGTGGTTTTCAAAGCATGTTCACACTTACTGTGTAGTATAAGCTTCACAATAACTCTTTAGTGAATAAAACATTTTATTCACTAATTTTTTATTCACTAATTTTCACTAAAATGAAAAAACATTTTGCTCTATTTTTAGATAAGGAGGAAACTGAGTTGACGCTATTAACCTATCTATTGTTAAAACTTCAATACTGGTATTCAAAGTCTTCAAAATTCGCAGTACTTATAACTTAAATTGCCCTTTGAGCCCTTTCAATAAGTCTACTCTCCTAAGTATTTCTCCAGCTTAGGTATTCATAATAATCCTTTAGAAGTGTGACTAAAATAGCCCTGTCTGAAAGATTCTAAATGAATTCAGACTAGGATGAAGTCCTGGAGTATATATTTTGACAAATTTTCCAGGTGACTCTAAGCACATGGCAGGAGATCATTTTGCACTGTATTTCTTTAAATAATCTAATTTACCAGTAGCAGAAGGCAACATAACTAGACCAAATTGGCCAAGTCTCATCAAAACTGGAAGCAATAAGCCAAAATAAAAAAATAGCTCACAGTTTCACTAGGAAGTTTACCTTTCACATTGATCAAAACTGGATAAGGATGTAGCAAACATCTTTATAGTTTTTGAAAAAGCTCAATAAAGGATATTCTTCCTTAGTAGGTAGGAAACACCAAAAAAAACTTTTCAGAGTATAAGAAAACTGTCATTAATTATAAATAACTTGGACTATATCTTATGACAACTGCTCATATTTATCTCAACAATTAGGAAGTTCAAAACAAAATTTATTCCTCTCGTTCCTACGCATACATTTTTTTCCAGTGAGAACCTCACCCTCTGCACACTCATATTTATGTGACTGTCAGGTATTTTTATTTTAATTGTTAATTGTTTTATTATGCATGACTTTTAAAAGGCCATCCTAAAATCATTTGTGAAGTAGCCAGGGTAGAAATCTTGAGAAATATGAAGCAAACAGATTCACATAAGAATTTCAATGTGGAAAAACAAAAGACGGGAAGCGAGAGGTCTGCAGTGCTATTATTTTTTTCAAAACATAATTCTTTCAGGCACAGTTGGTAAGTACACCTGTCATATATGCTTCCCAGAATGTAGCTCGAAATGATAACACACTGAAGAAAAACAAGCCTCAGGAATGCGAAATTCATTTGTTATAACCAGTTTTGCTTACACTTTCTCAAAATAGCCATCTGTACTAAAATGTGTACATAACAGAATGATTTGCTGAAATGATTCATTTAAATTTAGAATTTAGAAGTTTCAAAGGCTTGAAAAGTTTGCAGAAGCACCTTTCTGCTTGCTACAGAGATGCAACTTGTCAGTGAACAAGAACTGATGTAAAGAAACAGCAGCTGCTTAAATAGATCCTGCGAAAGTAGCATTAGTCCCATTTTTTGGCTGTTTCTTTCATCCTATAGTACTTATCTAGCTATTTACTCCCTTCTGAGATAGAGCCTCTTTGCCTTTTAACTTTATTTAATTTGACCATATTTTTACAGGATGTACTTCGTATGCAATTACTTTCCTGTCTGCCTCATGAATATCAATTTATTTAATATTCATAGCAAAATCTACTGAAATCAAAATTTCTGAAGGTCACATAAATACCATGGAAGAGCTTGGATCTCAGCACAAGAAGTGGGGTTTCAAAATCTGTGATCACTGCACACTATATTGAGTTAAAGCTATGTATTTCTAACTATGTATGTATGTATGTACATATCTATCTGTCTATCATCTATCTATCTATCTATCTATCTATCTATCTTCTATCTATCTATCTATCTGCCTTAGTAGAGAAACAGGAATACTGTTTTTCATTAATTTCTCATATCCTATGCAAGTTGGTCTATCTTACTACTACACTAACCATTTCCAGCACAGTACTTAAATAGCCTTCTTGTGGCTATTGGACATCTATATACACTTACTTTATTTCAGAAAGAAAGGAAGATTCCTTCAGGATGTATGCATTCTGAGATACACATTCCTCAATCCTGAGATACTTCATTGACTTGATAATAATTTTGTAAGGAAAGAAAAACTGCATCAAACGTGTATGTCAATCTTAGGAAGCATCAAAGTTGAAAAATATTAAAATGTCAAAAGAATAAAATTTAGAAACCACAAAATAATGTTACAATTTAATCTCTATTTCATTTTATAACTTGCTCTTTCTATTTTGTTACACTAAGAAATGAATATGTACAGTTTTATTGGCATTTTTCAAAAAAGAAATCACTCAGATAAAGGCCATCTTTTCGATTCTTCTACTTGCTGTCCATTATCTTCAATGAGTTATTTTGAAATAAAACTATATTTCATGGAATTACTCTTTTTATTAGTATGTGTTTGCAGTGCATGCAGTTTATAGTCAGTACAGGGAGTTGGTGCATGTACATAGCACAGTAGGATTCTTTCTTTAATCTCTTCTCTAGTCTCCCTCCCTTCTTGGATGTGTAGATTTTTAACTGCCTAAATATTCATTTGAAGTAAATAGGATAAACATACTAAGCAAATTGCTTTTAACTGCCAGAAGTCATTTATTCTACTAAGATAAATCTGCTACAATACTATTCAGGATCAATGTTTTATAAGATGTAACTAGAAATGTTGAAGTGTTTAATGTGTTTATTTAAATAGATCGTAGTATAATCCTACCAACATTAATTAAATGAATTAAGTATAAAGAATGCACAATGGAATCTCCTCATAAGATGGAAATTCTTTAGTCTTCAATCCCACTAAGTTAAATTCTTTGGCATGAAACAAGAGTAGCCTTTAATAATCATTATTCCTTTTGATAAATCTGCAATTTGACTTTTCATAAACCTCCCTAGAGTGGGACTCTAGGGATGACTCATTCTGCTTCATCTGACATCAGCTGGGTAACTTGATTAGTGCCAGAGGATGAAATTCTAAGAAAACTCATTCACATGACCAGTTGTTAGTGACTGTTGACTCAGCCAGGGTTATTGAACAGAAGCTTTGGTTCCTGTCCATGGGGCTTCATATGCTAAATTTACATATGAAGATAAAGAGGCAAGAATACTTAGAAAATCTATATAAAAGAATAACAGCAGGAGTACCAGTCTTTCCAGATTCCGCCAAAATACTCTATAAGCTCTCCAAGGAAAACCATTCTCCAGTGAAAAAATATTCAGAAGAAGAACTCTTTAGCATATATAGAAATTTAGTGTCCAGTAAATGTATATCTCAAACTACTGTGGAAAAGAATTAAATTAATTATTTACCTACAATGATACACCATACTGCTTTGCAAGTAAGATGGAAATTTAAGTGAATAAAATATAAATCATAGAAAAACCCCAAGGGAATATTGAATGATGGACTTCTTTATAAACTCAATGTATGGAGAGTTTTTTCTATCTAGAAGCAACAAAACTTTACTACATTCAACTACAAGAAAAGAACCTTCATGTTCTAAAATAAGGCACAAAAACAAAAAGCAAGTGAAAAATTAGAATAAAATATTTGTAATTTATATCACAGAAAATCATTAACTTTCTAATATCCTAATTATCCAAATCACAGAGATAATAATCAATATTCTTAAAATATATCAAAGGGTAATTTGCTTCATTATCACAATAAAAAATGTAATCTAAAATGTAATATCACTGTTAGTCCATCAGATTTGCAAAATTTCAAAAATGTAAAAATACATAGGCGAAGGTATAGGGAAATAAAGACTTCTAGCAGAAATGTAAAACATACGTGACCATCGGGGTAAAATGGACAATATCTTCCACAACAAAGGCAATTCCAGTTTTAGAGATTTACCCTAAAGACCCACCTCAAAAAGGATATAAAAGTGTGTTCATCTTGTCATTGTGTGCAAAGGCAAAACACTGCAGACTATCACTAGAATGCTCTCCATAAGAAGTAGATTTGTGTCAAAAGAAGTGTGCAGCAAGAAGTGGATGAGGAACACGCTCGTGAACTCAGACTTATATGAAAAGTGCATCAGTAAGTATAAAAACGCTTTAAGAGTAGATACCGTACAATGTTTACATTTTACATAACAAGAAACAGATTATTGTTCAAACATGCATCTATACATATAAAACTCATTTTATTGCAAAAAGTCATTAGGAATATGTTTTTATATGGGTAAGTAAAAAGGGGTGGAGAAAATTATTATGCAGAAGGATTTGAGTATATATTTTTATGTAGTTTATTTGATGATCCATATCAGTGTTCTATATTCAAAATTAAGTTAAAGAGTATGAAAGGAGGCAAATCATAAAGCTCAATCCAAGTATAAACAAATGTACCATTACCTAAACTTCAAATTTATAGCTTTGCTGTATAGAAAAAATTATAGCATGCGTACTTTTAACAGAATTTTCTAATTGAATACCATTCATGAATTTTGATGTTTTATAACACAAGGACCAAAAAATGCTGCAGGAAATATTAAATTTCAATTATTTGTTTTTTAAAAAAAAATTACATATTATGGCAATCATCATAACACACACACACTCTCCACCCCTGTGTTATGTGTGTGCTGTATGAGAGTCATCACATATTTTGATCTTATTAAAATTAATTATCAATAGAAGAGGAGGAAAAACATTATTGTACTACTAATTTCTGCTCATTTATTGAAAGGAACAGTTAATGTTTAATTGTTTGATCAATCTTGCATACCTTTATCTGGTAATCTGGGCAGCTACTTTGAAGATAACAATAAGTAATACAGCAACCACTGTTGATTTCCTATTATCTTATTTTGAAATTCTGTATTATTTTTGTAGTTTTTGTGTTTTTTGTTTCTGTCTTTGTTTTTGTTCTTTTCTTTTTAGAATAAAATAAAGAAACAATAAAATATGAAATGCAGGAAGTTGAAGAATTATATGGCATTTCATTTAAATTTGAGATAACAGGAACTCAACATGTTAGCTGCTTTGTTGAAGTTTAACTGATATACAGTAAACATATACTTGAAATGTATAATTTGGTAAGTTTTGATATGTGCATATAGACATGTGACTATCACTGGTATCTTTGGTTATTTCAGACAGGAGGAGAATCTGTTACCCTATTTGCCAAAAGACAGGTAAACTGCTGACATTTTGTAAGATTCATTACTAACACTGCACTCCAAAGACCTAGTTTTGGCATTTTTTTAAAAGTTTATGTAAAGGGTTATGTTGTATGTAGTTTGAGTATTATAGACCATATGGTCTCTATTTCAACTAAACAACATTGTCATTGTACTTTGAAAACAGCAAAAGGTAGCAAGGAAAAAAAAACAGGATAGCTATTCTAATAAAATGCTACATAAAAATTAGGAATCATATTAGATTTGGACCATAAGATCTAGTTTACCTACTTCTAATCTAGATGTATGCCACCCCAATGGAAAGGACCAAATATAGCATCAATATCTTGCTTCCACAACACTACGTGATAATATATTTTGTTATAATAATATATTCCATTAAAAAGAAGGGACAGTTTCACCAGACATGTCTTAATTTGTGTCTGAGATAGGAAAGTACAAAGCAAGTTTAGAATATTTTGTTGTATTTACTAGAAGGCAAGAAGTACACACAAAAGAATAGCATCAGAAAGATCCACAGAAGCTGAATGGAAAGGCTTTTAGAGGGCAATTTAGAAATTAGAGTATACAAAACGAGTAGAGCCTGACTGCAGTTCAGTGGTACAGTGCTTGCCTGCTATGCGTGAGGCCCTGTTTCCATCCCAGTAGCGTTCACATGCACGCGCGCACACACACACACACACACACACACACAAATAAAAAAGAAATAAAAGAAATAAAGAAGAATGATTCTAATTTATAACAACAAAAATGAAAGAAATAATTATAAGTACAACACGACTAGGAAATCAGAATTTTACAACCCCTAATATAATGATTTTCCCATTCAGTGAGTGTCAAGAATTTTGGTAACAGAATATTCAAGGTACCAAAATTATAACAAATATGTTAAAATATCACTTTGCAATTCACATGCTATTTACAAAAAGGAAACACATATTTTTAAAATGGTAAAGTATAATGGATATTGTCTTTGCCAAGTGCTCAAATATATGATTGAAACATGTGTAAGTGGGCAAATGTTTAATTTAAAAATCTACTGCACACTGCCATTAATTCCCCTAAAAATATTTCCCCCTCACTTAAAACACACTTATCCTGTCCCTCTTGCCATTTTCTGAAGCATTGCTGGAAGTCCTCTTTCCTGTCTAGTTGCTCTGTGTTGGCTGCCTCAATTTTTTTTAATCAATTCAAAATGATTACTTTTAGTGATCACGTTGATTTTGAAGAAGAGCCAGAAGTCTCAGGGTAAACCCCAGATGCTGTTAATAAGATGGATGAAGACATAGCATAATGATTTTGTGGGTCTCTCTTTCCACTGGATGACGGTAGCAGCATTCCCCATATTTTTTATCGCACCTCCTAAAAACACTCATTAAAGAAGACTTCCAGAACTGCATCAGAAGGTGACAAGAAGCTGGGTGTGGTGGTGCATCCCTGTAATCACAGCACTCAGGGAGGCTGAGTCAGGATGACTGTTGTGAGTTTGGGACTGGGCTCCAAAGTGAGTTCAAGGCCACTCAGGGAGGCTGAGTCAGGATGACTGTTGTGAGTTTGGGACTGGGCTCCAAAGTGAGTTCAAGGCCA
>NW_004955420.1:3546061-3588491 GCF_000276665.1 Chinchilla lanigera | reverse complement strand
CCCTGTCTCAAAAAGAAAAAAGAAGAAGAAGAAGAAGAAGAAGAAGAAGAAGAAGAAGAAGAAGAAGAAGAAGAAGAAGAAGAAGAAGAAGAAGATAATAATAAGAACAATTGGATAAATGTGTTTGAAGAAAGGGAGAGTATTTTCAGGAGGTTAATGATAATAAGTCTTTAATGTATTTTTTTTTTATTTAAACACACAGTGTTATTTGATGGACACATATGGTATCAGTGATGGAAAATACCAACATTGTCTCCTGGTATACGTAAACACTGTCTTATAGGTAATATTCTTGTCAAAATTCTTTGACTTGTTCTAACTATAAGAAAATAATCAAGCATATACAAAAGATGGCCTATTTTGAATCAAACTTGAAGTGTACTATTAAGGATGTCAGAATCGTGAAAAATTAAAACCATGAAGTCAGAATTTGAAGGAACTATGCTAAGACACATTAAGTAGACTTTATGCCTTGTAATTAGTTGCCTGATAAATTATTGAAATTATAAAAAATTACCTAGGTCAATTGCACACATTTAAATATGGACTATATATTAGGCTATTTTATTGCATTAATGAAACTTTCTTTGATATGATAATAGACTCACAGCTTATGAGGCAATCACTGATGTAATGTTTTTTATGGAGTATCCTGATATCTATAAGTCAGTTTCAAATGACTTCATATATTGTTAACAAGTAGATAGATACAAATCATATGTAAAAACACACTAACAAGTGCTGATTTCAGTTATTTATATAAAATAAAAAGGTAAAAATGCCAAAAATTAAATTCTTGGAGAAATGTAGACTTTTCTTAAAGATGTAGCATTTATCTCCTTGTTAATAAAGAACTTTCAGTGACTAACTTTAGATTATACCAGATCAATAGATGATTTTACTAAAATTTAATGAGAAAGTACTTTCATCCTCTGTATGAAACATATGTTTTATACTGTGCATCATTATGTTAATTGTTGCTGCCCTTGAAAGATAACATATAAAGTATCATGCAGCTAGATGAATCTAAAAGTTTTCTTTCTTTTCTTGTGTTTTGATTTTTTTTTTTGCAAGACTGAATGAGAATATCGGACTTTCAAATACTACTAAGAGCCAAACATGGAAAGAGAGAAGAAAAATGGGAGAAGGATGGAAAGAGAGGGAAGGCCAGAAAAAAGAGAAGGGAGGGGAAAATGGAAAGAAACAAAAGAAGAGGAAAGGAAGGAATGAGTAGAAGGGAACAAAAAAGATAATACAACAACAAAAAGAAATAGACAGTTGAATGGTGAATATTATAAAATTACTGCCCATGACTCACTGAGGGCAACCTGGGCTTGCAGCTGTGGACTCATTCAGCCCCAAGTTCACGTATCTGCCTGTTTGTTCTTTGAGAGACTTTCAAAATTTCTAGTTCAGTAGCTTAGGAGATTCAGTTAGGTCAAAGCCATTGGTAAATCCTGCTCTGACCAGACTAAATTGTTCTAATAACTATTTCTGCCCTCAAACCCCATTTTCAGCAACCGGATCCCATGCCAAGACTCCAGATCCAGCCAGGCCCTGGGAACCTGCTTGATGCCATTGTACATGAGTAGATGCCAGCTTTGCTTGTGTCCCTGTTGCAAACCACAGGACCGAGAGAGGACTACCCGGCAGCTTAGCCTGGCTCTGATTCACAGCCATTGGAGATGCCTCAGCAGCTTGCTTTTTGCCATGTTGCTGCAGCCAGGTTGTGTTTTGTATCCTTCACTCCATTTCCTCACTCAGATTGGCCACCTGGCTGTTTGAACTTCCAAACTGAAAGACTCCCATGCGTGCCTCATTGCACTGCTGCTCAGCAGCATTTTCCTAGGATGCAAACTGAATTGAGCCATGAAGCATATGCATGCAGGAAGTTATCAGTCAGATATTGCATTTTTAATGATCTGTCCCATTCATGTTTTGAGAGGGAAGGAAACATGGTAAAATAAGCTTCTAATGGACAAAGCATCTTATAACAAAAATTCAAGCTCAAGAATTCTGCACTACCCCTGTGATCACCCGCCCTTCAGTATGCCTTTTTATCACATAAAACAGGTTGGAAATAACACTAAGAAATCATAATCACTTCTTTTAAAGTTTCCATTTTTTTCCTATTTTAATAAGCATCATCCTTTATACAGCAAAAATTAGATCCTGTAATTCTTATTTTACATGAAAGCTTCATCTTTGGTGGCAGCAAATATATATATTCTAGAACTTAAAAACTTGATTGTCATAAAACCCGGAGCTAAATTTGAACTTTTGCCTTAATTCTTATATCTTCATGATTTTAATATTATTAATATATTTCTTATAATTTATGCACTAGTTCCCTCAGCCTGAGGCATATTACCTTCCCATCTTACATGTT
Source organism: Chinchilla lanigera (assembly GCF_000276665.1). Lineage (NCBI taxonomy): Eukaryota > Metazoa > Chordata > Mammalia > Rodentia > Chinchillidae > Chinchilla > Chinchilla lanigera. The sequence goes on along the minus strand of NW_004955420.1, from coordinate 3,586,102 downwards.
TACATATCATTTTCTTGGAAACAATTGATATCTATAATTAGTACATGAAAACTAACATATGAAAAATTCCTCTCTTCAAAGTTAGTCTGGAAAGTTCTCAGAGTGTTTTTATAGCGAAAAATGTAGCAATGAGTTTATAATTCATATTTGAAATTTTTTCTATAGAGGACTGCCCTAGGGAGACTCCATCTCTGAGAAAATTACCCATTACATGCAAGGGGACTGGTTAAAACTCTGTTATATGTTCACATCAAATTACTCCTAAACACATTTCTAGTACGCAATATCTTCATTTTACAGAAAAAGAATAGAAATATCAACAGGATTAAAGGACCAAATATTCTATTCTGGGTGGTGATGAGAGGGAACTTTATTTTTTATTAAAAAATAAAGACAAAATATTTATAAGCATATTATCATTATTATTTAAAAATTCTCCACTTATTTTAATGATGTCTATCCATCTGCAACTTTACTGTGCTTTTAATTTTGCAATCATTTTTACATAATAACCTTTTCCCATTAAAGGATAAAATCAACATCTGTCTATTGAAGTTGACTGAACCATCAAACTCATTTTACACCCACTTCATTTCACAGCTACAATTACTTTTTCTCAGCCTGGAACATCAAAACAGAGCCAAAGCCAAGTTTTTTCACCTTTGTGGCTACATAAAAGAAATACAAAAACTACGGTTTCCCATCTATTCAGTGGCTTAAAAAGAAAAAAAAGAGAAGCTGTACTGACAGCGGTGAAGTGGCATAAAGCCAGAGTTTTATCGTAGGTTAAAATAAATCCTATCTCAAGTTTTAGATCTCTCAAGAATGCAGGGAAAGCAAACATCTTTATTAAAATCTACCAGTGTGCTTCACATTGTATATCTTCAACTGCAGTAAATGGTTAATCATCAAAATTTCATAACTTTCCACTTTAAAATATTGACTGGTAAGACATGAAACAATGCTGTTGACTTCTTCCTGAGTCTAGAAGACCAGATAAAAAACACAGATATAAAGACAGACAAATACCCATTGAGATTTACATCATCTGACCTAAGGTATACTATGGGGAAATAGTCACAAAAGAAACCGTTGTACAGATCTGCATAAAGATATAGTTCATACTTGTAATTTCCCCTCGGTCTTCCCACTCATAATTCAATCTTATTTTTGGAGGCTCCAAGGAAGCTTCCTTAGGTCCATAATATGACAACATCTCAATATTCTAAGCCTAAAATAATGCCTGGGAAAACAAATAAAGATCATACAAATCAAATCTTGACTACACAAGAGGCCTAAAATGAAATGGTATTATTTCACTGGTTTCTTAAATAAACGCTTTTATCATCTTAGAGAAACTAAAGCAAGAAAATATCAAAAGTTTACACATGAAGGAGTGGTGGTAAAAATAATTTTATATGGTTCACACCGAGTACCGGTAACTCAGTAGGAACATTATTCAGACGAAAACACGGACCACTCTATTCACAGTTCTCTTTATGGACTGTAATAGAAGAACAAACTGTAAAGGAAGGGCAAATGAGGAAATGACCCTCAATATTTCATACTGGTCATATTTCTGAAAGTATCTTATGATATTTATATCTTAGACACAGGTGTCTTATCACTGTATGTATACTATGATAGCAAGTCTTAGAGGCATCTCTGATTATTTTCCCTGACATTAAAATTCTAAATACTGATGTCCTTAAATAACCACATCCTTTTGGGGGAGAATAAAGAATGTTCCATATCACTCAGTACTTGCCGCTCAGCTAATGTGACAGTTTTCTAATGAATTTGTAAAATTCAACTTGGATTATTTTATTTATTATTCAGTTATATAAGAAGACAAAAACACTTCCTAAATGTGTCTTATTTCACGTGTGCTTTAAATAATACATTTAATAACTGAAAATACTTTATATTTTAGGCTGGTTTAAGCGTTCACTCTCAGAGGATAACCCTCTGTCCTCTCTTGATCTCTTTTCACTGAAATGATTTTCATTCTAATTCTTTTTTTAGACTTGTAATTTTATTCTCTGCTATCTTTCATATATATTAATGGGCCCCAACTGTGTATGAATCATCATTGTGTTATCTATTCTAAAAGGCAATTTTGGGGGCTGGGGTTTTAGCTCAGTGGCACAGCGCCTGCCTGGCAAGCACGAAGTCTTGAGTTCCATTCCCGGTACCGGAAAAAGACCAAAACCAAAGAAAACCCAAAACCAAAAATAAAATAAAATAAAATAAAATTAAAACAAAAGGCAACTTTCCTGTCCAACATTAAAGTTGAAAAAGAGATAACACTGATCCCTACAGAACCATTTCCTAGGTCCTCCCAAAGGTGAACAAAATGTTTAAAATAATGGTTTAAAATAATTATTTTAAACATAAGAAAGGTTTAAAATAATAAATTATTCACATACTAGTGAATTCTAGTAAAGATTCACTTTACTAGAAGTGAATCTCATTTTACTGAACATTCTACAACATGAACCCAATTCTCTTTATTAGGAAATTTTTATTTGCAAGGTAACTCGCCAATGTCCTAGGTGAACAGCAAACAAGGAAAAAAATTGTTACACTAAAAGTGTAGTGTGAGGAGTTCTGGTTAATAAAATAAAACAAAATAAGGAGGGAAAGAAGAAGAGAAAAGAGATGTGACTTCCAAACTGTGACCTTAGGGACCACTTTACCAGCCTCTTCACCGCAGTTTCCTAACCTGTATAACAGCTGCAATTTCTTGGAATAGAGAAGCAGTTGCTGCTATTCACACTGGAAAAGTCAGTTAATGGAAAGCATATTTTTCTCTTCCTTTCTCTCTGCTTTTTGGAAACATACAAAGGGATATTGGGATCATTGTTTCTTTTGGAAACAATCACCAGTATAGAGTTGAGGGCAAGGATGCAGTGGGGGAGCGGTAATCACAGACAGGATTTATACAGGGCATTTCCCACCTTACACTAACTGATCGTGTTGCAGCCAACACCAAATTGATAGCCTATGTATCATTATTCATCTATTCTTTTCACTTTCCAATATAAAAACAGGATGGAAGTAAGCAATTAACCAAATATCGAATTAAAATCATTTCAAAGCTGGAGATGAAATACCGCCTCTGTTGGTGACATCCTTAATAAATCCACAAGAGTGCTCTACTACAGACTTGCAAATTGAAAGCCTGTATAATGTTCTCAATTGCTAGCTTCTCCCATACCTATTTTTTAACAGATTCAATAGTAAAAGAATTTACTAGAAGTGAATCTCATTTTACTGAACATAAAACATTCCTTATAAAAATGTTTTATCTAATTAAGTCTTCATAGGCATATTATCAAATTCTGAGGAACAAGGAAGATTTCAATCTTTTAATTGACACCAAAAGCCTACATTTTAATTAATAACAATATTCAGGATATTAAGATAATAGAGGTACATGATTCCCTAATATAGCAACTCCCCAAAGGAAAATAATTCAAATTTTAGTCAGTCCCTCAAATGATCTGCTGCGCATATATTTGCCAAAAATTATTTTCTGAAATAATTTTTCTTTAGAAAAATCTCATGTATTCCTATTACAAGTATTATTAATATATTATAAATATTTGTGGTTGTTTTTCTATTCTGATAATGATTTTCAACTCAAAATAGAATAGAGGAATAGAATAGAGGAATATTTCAAAGATAAGAGGATTGTACTTCTATGGCCTATATATTTCCCGTTGTATTTCTCTGAGAACCAAAGAGATTTAACATTGCAAATAGGCGCTCCCATGACCTTATCTGCAGAAGCAGTTTACTTCCAGAGATAACGCTGTATAAACTGAAATTAGTTAATATATTTGAGCCACTTGAATAAAATAAAGCATAGACGATAGTGTCTGTTATAAGCGATCATAGCACGTTGAGGTGGGGACATACAGAGAGCTGTAGAAATTTCCATGTTTATTCATGTTACTATATAAGTATTAGTAACTTCAGAAAGAATGTTCATAGCTTATACAAAGCAGAGATTTATTATTAAAGTTGTGGTGTGTTATATTTTAGAAGAGATTCAAAATTCAATTAGCCTTTCCATCTTACCATAAAGGTAAGATTCCCGAATCGTGGAGCAGAACCCTGCCCTCTGGTCTTTTACAAGGTTAGTGGAAGTTCTAACGGTCTTCTCAAGGCTCTTGGTCTTACGAGTAAACCCCCTTTCCGCCGTGCTGTTCCACCTCTAAGCCCTCTGCATCTGGATCGCCACAAAAACAAAATTACTTCCTGTTCTCCCTAGTTCCATTCTTTCTGAACAATGCGGACAGATCAATCTTAAAGCATAGTCCTCACTGACGATAGTAAATACAGAGAAGTATAAATACAGTAAGTAAAAAATACATAATGTGTATTTAAAAATAAATTTCAAGTAGAAATGATTGGATAAATCGTGATACTTTCCTTCAAATGCACATGTAATAAAAATTAGTAAAACTAGTTATACATTAACCATATTTGGGGGGTTTAGAATTCATTCTTAATTGAAAGGCAGAATAGAGATCACCTATTACCTTATTTAGTAAAAGTAAATTTTATGCTTACACAAATAAAAATTTGAAATATTTTCATGAAAACATTACCTGGAGTACAGTAATATATGCTACTATACAATATTATGGTCATATTCATAATGATCATATATTAGGGATAGAGGAATGCAAGGAAAGATATCTATTATTTATTCAATTTTTTTCTGTAGGAGACATAACTTTAACTTTTGTTTTTTAAACATATGCTATCAACAAATTATCTAAGGCTTGAAGTCACTGGTGATTTTTCATTTATTTTACCCAGTCTTGCATTGTTTGGTTTTTAAAAGAGACAATAAGTAATGTATATTTCCTTGGTTATTTACAAAAATTTAAAAGCCCATAATATTTTCATAGAAAAATGTGTATTTAGGCAAGGTTATATTTATTGGCAGACACAGCCTTGGGTAGAGTGTTTTTATTCTAGTAGAGAATTACTTATGCAAGTTGTGATTTATCACACGATCTCAGAATTCTATTAAAATGGGCAACAGAACAATATCTTGCAGTGTTGTGAGTATAAGCTAATATAAGTGGATTATGTATAAGAGGTTTAACCAGCTATAGGGATCAGAAAGGGTTATGGAAAATGAAATCCAGCCCAATGTATTCTTTTTCTATAAATACTGTAGTGCTAAATAAGAATAAGAAGATAAGAAAAAAGCAGGAAGGTTTTGTTTGCAAGCCCTAGAATTCTAATGCTCTTCATCTGATAGACTGCACAGAAATTCTTTCCTCAGAGAACCTGTTTGCTGGGGAAGCTCAGAGGCCTGAGTTACCTGTAGATGTAGCAAGTGCTCTGCTTAAAGCTGGAGGTGTCCGCATAGAAGGCATGTTACCATTTTTAATATCATGGTAAAATGTTTAATGCCCCTGAACTTCTATCTATGTACAAGCTTCTGAGTCATAAAATTTCTCTTTTCAGAAACTTATTAAATCTCTCCTTTCTCAGAAGACCAGTGTACATGCTCATCTCATTACTTAATGATATTAAAGGCAGCTATACGTGGCTGAAAGAGATCAATAGAGAAACTGCCCTAGGGAGGGGTACATTATAAACACTAATAGAAAGATAAAGTGACTGCAGCAGACAGTGAAGGTGAGAATGGAATCAGATAAAGCCAGAAAGAATTGGCAGAAGACAAACCACGGAGGATTTTATATGAAGAGCAACTGAACGTCATAAAGTAAGTTTTCGTTGACTACAAAGTGTGGGAAGATAGTGAAATAATCAGAAGTATGATCGGAAGACAGTGATTTAGCTGTAGTATTAAGGACAGACTGAAAAAGGGCCAGCAGATGCCAGCTCATGTCAATCCCTAACTAAAACCCTCTCGAAGGCTCTTCATTTATACAGAACAAAAACAGAAGTACAAAAATACCCTACAAAGCTTTCTCAGATCTACTGTTCACCCCTTTTCTCAGATTTTAGCTCCCCTTAGTTTTTATACAAATATATTTTATGGGATCATAAATCAAAATCGTTCTCAGAGGGCACAGCACACATTTCACCGCTGAGTTTTCTTGAAGCAGTTGCATCATACTGCTCTCAGACTGCAGGTATTAAGCGGTTCCACCCATCCCTTCTTTGGAAGACAACAAATAGAAAAATGCTCCTTAAAGAAGACATACCTAAAATCTCATTTGTGTTTCTAGCAGAGACATATTATTAAAGTTATGCAAATGTCTACCTCTTAACCTCATAAAGCAAAGAGTGGAAGTGAAGTCCCATAAACTGCAAGAACTCCTGTGTCTTTAAATTTATCAGTTGATTCCAATATTTGAGCCCACAACTGGTATTCAAATATTTAATGACTGAATTATTTAAACTTCAAATAAACCCAAAAATGGCAAAGCTAACAGTAAACTACTTTTGGGGGGTCTATTCTTGGTTTATGGCCATTATTTGAGTGTGTACACATGAACCACCAACACAAGCAATGCTTCAGAGAATAAATGCATCGTGACTAGGCATTTTCCATAAGAATTGAATGCACCAAAATTTTTGAAAGAAGAACAAGATGAAATTCTTCACTGCATTTCTAGAGATTATATAACTCCTTTTCTCAGGCTCTGGAAGAAAGAGAAGCAGAACAAATGTTTACACAATCACCAGTTGGGAAGCACCAGGTTGCCACAAAAAATAATCTAACTAAATTCAAGAAGCACTAAGTAATATGTACAGCATACTAAACCCATTTCCACTGATGCTGCCCTCAGCAAAATGAATATGTTCTCTTTCCTCTAAGACAGGAAGACACATCATTCCTTACAGTCTGGAATGCTCAAGATAGACATTTCAGACATAGCTGAAAACAAATTTCTATACTGTCAGTAAATCATGAAGATTGAAGGTTGCCTCACAGTACTGCTAGATTTAAAGTTATGGCAGCATTTCTATTATAAAGGCCATTTTCCAAGAGTTTACAATGCAGCTGTAAAAAGCCTGCTTCAGGTTCAAGTTTTTAGGGTTAAGAAAGGAAGAAAAATTTAAAGTTCATTATGAAATAAAGAACATTTTAAATTTTACCTGGAAATTGCAAATTACAAAACAGATAATTTTTAATTTTTGTGCCACAACTTAATTTTGACAAACAACCCAAGAAAGATAATGACCAGATATTTATGGAATGTAAACCCATTTTTACATACTCTGAATACTCCTTAGAAAATAACTTCAAAGAAAGCTATGTCATTCCAGAACACTTTACATAGATTACATTTATTCTTGCTACTATGGCTAGAATGAATAACTACGAATATCTTCACTTACTAAATTGTCAAGTGATGTTAAACTAAGTCTGGGGCAAAAAACCTCATTTATGAAATACAAAGATAGATATGAAAAGTATGCTCATAGTAACCTTTCTTTCTTTCTCACATGCATACACATAAATTCACGCAAACACTTGTCCTGCCTCCAACATACACAGAGATACACATACACATAGTGTAATATACATTTTGCTGTTTTTTAGTAAAGAGAAAATTAACCTCTAAAATAAACAAGAAAGGGAGAAAAGATATGTTAAGCTCAAATGGTTTTAAAAATCTACACTCTGAAAGAATGGGCAAAGATTGTAACAGTCTTTCTCAACACAAAGAATCCATATTCTGCACACTAGAAGAATCTTTACTTATTTGTTTAATAAAATTCCTCGCTCAGTGGTGATTTAATAGATAGTTACAATGATAATGGTTTGAAATACAAATTTGACTTGAAGTAACCACTTTCCGAATGGTTTTTTTCTTTCTCTGTTATGTACATAAAAAGCAAAAACTATGTACACAATAACCAACCAAAAAATTACCCCTACAGAGGCAGGGTTGTCATATGAAACCTTCCTGCCCTGAGAAGACAAACTACTTTCTGGCTTTCATTTTAGGATTTCATCTGTAGCCCCCATCAGAGCCAAATTCTACCAAGCCAAATCACTGAACTCCTTTATTTTCTTACTACATCTCTGGAGACTGTTATCTTTCCAAATTAAGGGGCTTATGGTACTTGAAAGAAAATTTATGTACACCAGATAAGAAAATACTGTTCTACATTAAGAAACATTTAAAGAAGGGAATTTTAAAGAATAATAGTGACTAGCACCAAATGTTTATCAGAAATCACAAACTGGCCACAGGAAGTTCTGAGTTTCTGTGGAAGAGAAGAAATTTTGAAGGGTGATAATATCAATCAGAATGATATCAACGTGGATTAGTGAGGAACAGGTGAATATACTTTTAAAAGCTCAGAGTAGACTACATGATTTCTAAGAAAATGTAGAACATTGCCAAAACATATTTACCAAACTTCGAAAATCTCTCTCTTCTTCCTTCTTAGGTTATACCCACCTTATTTTGAAGTGTCTTAGTTTTCTCTATCCTTAACACTTGTCAAGCAGAGCTATCTTACAAATGAAAGAAAATCATGTAACTACAACACGACTGTTATAGTTAGGGATTATTGAACCTCACGTTCATTATTTGAAAACCTAGCTGTTCATTGTTTAAGATACCAAAGGGGGTGTTAAGGTTTGTATCTTAAATAGCCCCAAAACCCATGTGGTGAGGTTTGGTCCCCTGCTAATGTTACTATTTGGAGGTAAGGGAACCGCTAGGAGGCAGTGCTGACGTAGAGGGAAATGAGGCCACGTGGGGGCTGGGGGGCGGGAGGCGGTTCCTTCAAGGGGATATTGGGACCCTGGCCCATTCCTTCTCCCTCTCCCCTCCCCCTCTTCCCTCCTTTCCCCTTCCCTCCCTTTCTCTGTCCCTCTCCTCCCCCTCACTTTCTCGGTTTCTTGGAAGCACACAGAATCTTTGGTCTAGCACGAGCTTCTGCCAAGGTATTCTGTCTCACCAGAGTCCCAAAAGCAACTGGACCAAGCAACCATAGACTGAAACTTCTGAATCTTTTGAAATAAACAGTTCTTCCTTTGAAAATTGTTTATCTCTCATATTTTTTCAAAGCACCAGAAAGCTGACTAACATCAGTGGGAAACACTGGTTCCCTGAAATTCGTCCTCATATTTCTGAGAGAATATCATCCACTTAAGTGCTTCTCTGAAAATACGTCTCTCTCTGTTGTGTAGACTTGGTAATAACTTCCAAAATAGCTTCTCAATTACATTTAACTGGCTCTGCTTTTGTTAGCTGTCCCTGGTATACTCATAAGTAACTGAGGAACATAGAAAGGCATGCACTTTTTCACTTTTCCTTTGTCTGAAAAATAAGAAATCTTTCTCACACGACTTCTGCCTCCTTTAGCTTTCACCATTTTTCAAGTTCTGAATTTTTGGTATGTACTATTTCTAAAAATCTTTTCTATAAAGCATAGAAAAATGTTTTATTGGTCACTCAAGTCTTCTTCAATTAAATAAATGTATATGTCTGATAAATTCTGGAGTGGGCATAGATTTCTTCAATGTCAGTAACGGCTAACTCTCTTTTTAAGAAAAGACATTTTTTCATGCATTATATGCATGAAAAGTCAGTAACAAAGAACAAAAGATGCAGGTTTTGTTTTTATAACCCTCCCTCTCCTAAGCTATGTGAGCTTACCTCAGGTTCTATCAAATGACCTTCTCACGCCTGCAAATAAGAACAGAAAATAGTCTCCACTAGGAGGAAAGAGATATATATTCACACCAGTGATGTAAACAATATGTCAAGGGGCTGGAGATAAAGGGATTAGCTATACATACAGGACTCAAAGGGAGTTGTCTGACAGAAACTTGATATACAGCTTGTTCAAAGCTCTTTATCCCAAAATTCCCAAGTTCCAAACTTCACTGGAAATTTTATAACCTGTTTTCACTTGGCTCTTTCTTTAAACCTACATTGTTGTTTTCATTGCTTAATGATAAAGTTTCCAAATAAAAGAGGACTTTTAAACTCTAATGATATTTGTTAATTTAAGGGTATCTCTCTTTAAGTCATTGAGCTATTCTTAAAGTATAACTTTTATGAAGTAAAAAAAAAAATGTTCTCCAATGTATTTAAGTTAGATGAACTTCAATCTAGAAACATGGTCCAACCACAAGTATTTGTGTAAAATATTGGTTAATTTAAGGGTTTTTCTCTTTAGATCACTGAGGTATTCTTAAAGTATAACTTTTAGGAAGTGAAAAAAATGATGTTTTCCAATTAATTAAGTAGATTATCTTCATTCTGAGAATATGGACCAACAACAATTATACCGGATCCTTCTGTCCAAAAGACTTTTTAAAAATTGCAACAATATATTCTAAAACTCAGGTATATCTCTTCATGACTGTAAATAAATTTAAGTCTATTGAAAAAGAAAAAGATTATAGTCAGCATAAATTTGCCTTAGTAGTAAAAGTAGTTATTTGTACAATAGTCTTACAAAGTACAAAGTTTTTTTTACTTCATTGGGGCAAGTAATTACAATATTACTTTTAGCTACCTGCATAAAATTTCAAAATCACATCAAATCCCAAACAAGTTACTCTGCTAAAAATACCAATGATGCAGCTCAAAGTATCTGAAAGATTCTCCACAGTTTTGTTGGAAAGTAACTTACAATATTATACAGTATATAAATATATATTTAAAACTATAACTTGTAGAATCCTCTATGTTCTCTTTTTAAGTGCATATTTAGACTGACTTCATATTTACGCAATCACAAGCCAAAAATTGATCCTCATAGCTTGAATGCTTAATGCCCCCAGTTAAAAGGAAAACCTGAAGACATTTTCACATGCATTACATGCATGAAAAGTCAGTAACAAAGAATACAAGATGCAGGTTTTGTTTGTGTAACCCTCCCTCTCCCCAGCTCTGTGAGCACTCCCTCAGGTTACTGCCAAATGACATCCTCATACCTGCAAACAAGGACAGATAATAGTTTGCACTAGGAAGAGCATCTTAGAACAGAGTCATCCCAGGGGTGAGGAATCCAAGCCCTTTCAGATGACCATAGGGCTCCTTGAAGCTTGCTCACCAGAGCAGGCCAAGCCAAAGTCAGTAAGACTATTTTTCTGTGCATAACTCCCAGCAATTCAAATGACACAAAAGGAGAGCACTATCTGTCAGGAAAAGAAGCACATAAAATGAAAAGATACAAAAAGAGAGAAAGTCAACCTGCAAATACTGGGATCAGGTACAGCATCCACATAAACCTCACAGGAAAATGGACAAAGAGGTCAAATAAGGCATGTAGATTTTCAGGAGTAACTTCTTTTTCTGAACAGTCAGAACATAACTTTTTTAACTCACCTAGATGAAATATATACTCAGCTATTTGAATAATTTAAAGCATAAATCCTTGTAAGAAAAAATATGCAAAATAAATAATATTCAATTTCCTAACTCATAGGAAAACTAAAGCTAATATTTCAAAAATAAAAGTTAAAAAAAAAACCTTCCCATCAAAGCCTGAAATTAATTCACATGCTTCAAACAAACAAAATCTCAAAACATCAAGAGAAGTGATGCAAGTAATAAAAAAAAATTATGCTCTAGGACCAAAATTCTGGAAAACTGCAAATTTCAAATATGCCATATATTATATTTAACTAAAAACCATGGCAGATTCCCACAAAAATTAAAAATAGAGGTACCATATGATATATCTATCCCATATCTGGGTATATGTATCCAATGACATCAAATCACTTTCTTACAGCCATAGCTATACTCTGGTGTTCATGATTTACAGTAGCCAACATAGTAGTCAACCTCCATGTCCACTGGTAATTAAATGAATAAACACATGTGCTATACACACAAACAGATAATAAAATATTTTGAAGCCTCAAAAAAAGAAATTCTCCTGTGGAGTGGGGGGAAAGAAGTTCTCTCATTTGCAACAATATAGATTAACTTGGAGAATATGCTAATGAAAATAAGCCAAGTACAGAAAGAAAAAATACTGCATGATTTAACTTATGTGTGAAAGTTTAAAAAGGCAAACTCCTAGAAGCAGAAAGTAGAATGTAATTTCAAGGAGCTGAGGGATGGAAGAAATAGAAACAAACTGGTCAAGGGTGACTTTCAGTTGCTCAGGATGAATGAGTTATAAAGATTTATTGGACAACATGGTCCCTGTAGTTAATACTGCATTATATACCTAAGCTTTGTTAAGAGTGTAGACACACACATGAAGTTGCCTGTGTGATGTTCTGTATATGCTAATTATCTTGAGTGAGTGTGGGAATCATTCTACATGCACAACATATAACAGCATACCACATTTTAAATATATAACTTTTGTCATTTAAACCCAAATAAAACCATAAAATCAAATAAATAACACATGGCAGATCAGAGGAAAGACAAGATAGCAAGAAAGAGGACATCATCTTTTATGACAAATTTACTCCTAAACAAATCTCTTGAAAATGTTTTGTCTCCTAGCAATGATTTTCAAGAAATTCAATGGGAAATCTATCCTTTTTATTTATCCTTTCATTTATTTAATGATTTTCTTATTTTGGGCAACAGCTAGTGGTATAGTTTAGAGTTAAAATGTTCCTCAAAAGCCTCATGAGTTTGGAAGGTGACTGGATCATGTGGGTGCTATAATCATGGGTGGATTCATCTGCTGAAGAAGTTCAGTGGTGGGATGTGCTGTTAAGGAGGTGGGGTGTGGTTGGGGGCAGGTCATTGGGAACACGACCTGAGAGAGTGTATTCTTGTCACGTGCTCATCCCTTCTCTCTCTGCTTCCTGGTTTCCATGGGGTGAACAGTTCTCTGCCATTCCCCTCCACCATGCCTTTTCTTAGGGCTGGCCTATCAAGAACTGAATGAGTGGACACTGAAAGCCAAAACAACCTCTTCTTTAAGCAGAAAGTGCTGAGTATTTTGTCCTAGTGGCAAAAGAGTGATGACTACAGTCAGTTTACAAAAATGAAAACTAGGTAATAAATTATTATCATGCCTTTAAACATTATTTAAAAAGTCAACATTTATAATAGTCAATTAAAAATATCCCAAAACAAAAAGCATGACATATGTGTGGACCAAAAAGTCAGAATAATATCAACAAGTGGTTAGATCATTTCTGAAGGGCTAGTTCTATGTGGGACACACTACTTTATATCTCTGTACATAGAAAATACAGCAAGCCATAATTTCAGAAACAAAAACACTGATTCTTAGCTATATTATCTCTGTGCAAGAGTATTACTAAAAGGATGCTATGTAAAATAGACCTTGACGGATGGGCCTATTCTAAAGGATTTTGGTTTTAATTTTGAAATGCTCTTGAAAAAATTTCAACAAAATATCTTCAAAGATCCAGTTAAATAAAGTTTTAAAATATGTGAAAACATACCATCCTGGACATACTTTATATGATCAAATACTTTCCTTGAGGCATTTTCTAGCTATTAATTTCTAAATGAAAATTTATCAAAATATAAAAATTAAGTTTTCATTCATATTTGAAATTTCCAGTTACTTTTGCCTTTTTTCCAGGTGATAGCGATACTCATATAGAGCTGTCTGCCCAATGTGTAGTTAGATATTTTAATTTATATTAATATAAATTAAATAAAACTTGGACCTCTGTCACTTAAGCCACTCTCCAAGTAGTTAATTGTTAAGTTCAGTGACATTTACCATATTGGTGAGAGAAGAGAAGGTACTTTATACATTTGAATGTATGGTGCATTTCTAAAAGAAATTCAATGACAAAGCTATGTCTCTGGTGGGAAGAAAAATCAATAACACTAAATTTCAAACATGCTTCCATGACTCTTCACAGTATAAGAAGGTGCACGGTCTTACAGCAAGTTTATTTTAGTTCTTTACTGAACTCTTCAAACCAGAAATATAATAAATGTCACCTGATTTTTATCTATAGGCTTCTTGAAGGCTGCTTTTATTACATTAAAATTCTAATATTTTCTAGGGAGATTCATGTGAAAAGTTAAAGTTGAATGAATATTCCTTAACTTTATTATTTTAATAGCTAAAAATCCCCTTTCATGTTTCATCAGTAACTAATATGTAAGTGTATTTAGTTAATCTATAATACTTCATAATAGATATTTACTAAACAAATAAAGAACAAAGACAAACATTCTCAACCACACCACAAGATACAGGGACAAACATAAATGTTCACTTTTCCATTAAACTAACTAAAATTGATTAATAAATCTAGTTTTTCCTCTTTCAGTTATAATCTAAAATAGAAGTGCTAATATGGTTATGGTTCCCATGAAAGGGTAGCCTTTTAGTATGTGCAGTCACAGCACTTGTATACATGTTCAAAATAGTACATATTAGTTTATTCCTAAAATCCCCATTAAGGAAAATTTTAAGTTATAAAATGTCATTGCTTTCACTTAGTTCTTCACCACTGAAGTTTCTTTGTCCTTTTTTTCTATAAGAAAAGAATGAGTAGTACTTTTAATGGTGGTATACATTTCCCCACTCTCTTGATGAGAAAAAAATCTACCTACTAACTAGTACTTAAACATAAGAGAGCAAATCTAAAGATAGCTGATTATATTTATTTTCAAAATTAGAAAAATAGCAAATGGGTAGAGTGGTTGTTGTTGTTCCTGCTGTGGTGTGGTACTGGTGATTAAAACGAGGCCCTCACACATTCAAAGAGTTACAAATCGTCATCTTATGAAATGTCAACACTTTGCTGACCAAACAGATACAAATGAACCTTTGACAAATTGTGTAAAGTCTGAGTACATTCTCATCTTCTTCATACCCCTTTTAAAGACCGGAAGCCGTCAGAACAGGTATACATAAGAGAGAATGAAAAATATAAAAACAGACTCATAAAGCACAACATCATCTTGTTTAAGAAAAGAAGAAAGAATACACCCATGAGCTATAAGTTGGGCTGGAAAATACTACCCTTAACTCTTCAATATTCTACATATTCTATTAGAATTGGGTATGTAATTGAATAACTTCTGCTCATTCTTACTGCATGTAATAGTTGTCTTGCATTAATCTTTTTAAAACACTACGTAGCATTGTTAGCTGATTAAATTATTCTTTGTCAGATGCAGCTAAGATGCATCAATATTACACCACAGCTATCTTGTTCAAGTGGATACTGTAAGTTTTCTTAAATACAAAAAAGAAAATGACTCTTTAATGTCTCCTTAATTTATTCTACAATGCAGAAAGGAGCGTCTGCAAAAGTTTAGCTCTTTGGAAAGTGGGTGAACAGCAACAGTAGCGTGACCAGAACACATTAAAGATGGCGTTTAAAGAGCTAATGTACAAGCCCAGGCTACATTAAATCTACGTATGCAGTGAAGTTTTCTATTGTCCTTTACAATAGAATTTGTGGTAATTTAGTGAAATGGGCAGGAAAAATGGAGGGAGACATTAACCCTATTAGCTACTGCAATATTCTTTGTTCCTATCAAGAACATGAAAAGGTGAAATCTGGAAACTACTCTGGATTTTAAGCAGCTTAAACTAAGATTTTACACAAGTGAAAACTGAGGTTCATAGAAGTAAAGTGACTTGTTCAACAATAGCAACATAATGGAACATGGCGACATGAATTCATAGTTCTCTACACAGTTAATATGTTGCAAGAAGCCAAAACTCCTATACCTTTCATAAAGAATGATCTCTGAATTGTACAGAGGTTCTTCTTGCATACCTAGAGAAACCTACGTGTGCTCTTTACTGTGGGTGCCTGGGAACCTTTTAAATAATCAATAGGAAGGCAAGAATTTTAAATATTTATAAGGTTTTAACATAACCGATCAACTTCCTGTCAGATGACACAATTGCAAAAGACTACTAACTACTTCTTTCCAAGCCTCAGGCTCTTGCATCATCAATCTAAGTAAAGACAACTGCCAAATTAATCTTCCTAAAACAGTTTTAATCATGTCATGCTCTTGTGCACAAACATCTGGTTGCTCTCCTTTGCCTCCTAAATTAAATGGGAAATCCTCACACTGGCATTCAAAGCCCTTCACAATACGTCCCAGTCAATCTGTCCTTCCTGGTGTTCTGTCCTTCCTGGTGTTCATTTCCTCAATCTGTCCTTCCTGGTGTTCATTTCCTCATCTCCAGCCCTATTCCAGCCACCCGATGGTCACAACCCTTGTTCTTCCTACCTTCAGGTTTCCATTTGCCCATTGTATTCTCTCTTGTCACACATTCAGTTCTTCCATATTACCTGTGAACAGTCTGTTATTGAAGATCATAGTAAGTGTAATGATTTCCTTATTTTTTACACTGACCCTGTCCAAAGTGCATCCACAGCTAAATATCACCTCTGCTTCCTTTTAACTCACCAAAGATGTTTTCCTTGCTTCCTGAAAATTATCACAAGGCTTTAAAATAATATTATGCATGTGCCTGTTAGAACTTTCTCAGCAGACTGAGCCCCCTGAGGACACAGCAAGTAGACATGACTACGGTCAGAGTCTAATCAGTATGGCTGAATTGTAAGTCAAAGTCTTTTAAGGACGGATTAGACAAACCTTCGAGAGGGTTAACATTTCCTAATACATAGACAGAGGCTGTCTCAGAGGCAGGTCACCAAAATGCAAATGGGGTATAAGGTGGAATGAGAGAAATAAATGATATCTGTTGCTACAGACAGGGATTGGGATGAAACAGGATGTTGTTAATTTTTAGTTTTAGGAATAGTCACAGCCCAGATCTTCATTCAGCTGAGGTTCCCTTGGACTCAGCACTCCCTTGGGGGAGTGCAATGCATTCAGAAGCTCTCTTAACTCTTTCAGCATAGTTAATGCACTGAAGAAGTGAACTGGTCAATGATCTGGAAGGCAGTGTGCAGCTCCCTAAGGCCTGCATCTCTTATCGGTCAGCAAGCATAGCAACTTGGTGTGTTGATTAATCAGGTCGGTTAGTAACATGGGTCTGTTTTTCTAACTTTCAAACATGCCAAAAACGGGGCTGGGGATTTAGCTCAGCGGCAAAAGCACCTGCCTGGCAAGCGCAGGGTCGTGAGTTCGGTTCCCGGTACCGGAGAAAAGCCAAAAAAAAAAAAAAAAAAAAAAAAAAAAAAAACAAACAAACATGCCAAAAACAATTACTAATAATCCTAGTAGAATCATAGTATGAAAACTTGATATGTTTTCACAATTTATGCTTTAAGTATAATTATCAACAACACTAAATGCCATAGTTGTGATAGCTGCCCCTTTGGATGACATAAGGTACAATAAAACCAATTCTCCAATGCTTCTGGCATCAGCATGATCACCTGATGAACACAACTTCAAATTCTTTTCCTAAAATCTAAAAATGAGCTTGATTTTCTTCCATCTTTTTCATCAGACTCTTCCTCTTCTTCTAGCAGGTCAGCATCAAAAACCAATTGGAACCTTCTGTTATCCATTGATCCTTCTGGACGTTCCCACTATTGCTTTGGATAATTTTCTACGTTTGTACCACTTTCTAGCTTCTCAGTCTGGGGTGTTAATGATCTAGGTGTCTGAGTCTCAAGAAATGCCTCCCTAGTGCCATCTGTACTTCTTTCAGCAAATGCCATCTGTGGCCTAGCTGCTTTCAAATTCTATGGGTCCATTTTACTTCCCTGTAAACAAACACAGCACCTGATGAGAACAGTTAACTAGCTGGAAAAACAGGCTGTGTCTGTGTAATTGGCCTTGTATGTGCTCCTCAGTGTTGCTTGTCAGTGAGAATTATGCTCATGCAGCCTATGGCAGAAGGTGGCCTTTTAGAGAGAAGTGTTATGCATCCTATTCATTTTTCTTTTGAAAATGTAGAGCAAGATGCAGCTCAGAAATGACAGCAACAGAGGAATATTAGCATGAAAAATGCATCCCCTTTTTCTTCTTTAGTAAGGAAAAAATATACATGCAGGATGTTTCACAGTATTTGAACTACCATGGTCAATATTTTATTTGAATTATAACAAATCATAAATAGTTCTCTTATATGAACATATCAATCTAATAAAATCCCTGACATCGTCAATTTTGCTGAAAATTGTGTAAATGTATCTGTCCCCAGAATAGATTTAGAAATATGATATTTTCTTCCTCCCAGCCCCTCTGGCTCCGCATTGTTGTCCCCACTGTGAGTACCTCCTTCCGTACCATCCTCCTCCATACACACTCACTTTCCATTTCTGCTAATTTCTGCCTTAAAATGTCTCTCCTGTCCATCAGCTTTCCATTCCCATGGTGAGTCACTGTCCATATAAACTAAAAGGCCATTGCTTCTGAGCCAGTGTCCTTTCCTGCAATCCGTTCTCCATTCTTCAAATTTCTTGCCCAATCTCTACAGAAATCTGACTTGGGTTTTCATAGTCCCCTTGCTCCAAAAGCATTAATGTGTATTTGTTGACTCTAAAATCTTTCAGGTTAAATTTCTAAGCCTTTAATAGTATATCAAGCCAATATTATATCACAATTCCACATTTTTCCTGAGTTCCAACTGGACACATACTTTCTTCAGAATTTATTAACTGCAATATTTTCAGTTTTCTAAACAAAGGCCTTACATTTCATTGTGTTAGGTCCTTAAAGGATGATCCAAAGTATTATTCCTCTAGAAAAAAACCTCTTGGATTTATTCTAACTCTATGCAGATCCTGAATTCTCATGACCATCAATAATAATCACCCACTTAGTCTTATAGTACCATATTTGATTATTTGAAACATGTGTTTATATTAAATTTTAAGCATATGAGTCCAGTGCTTGTGTGCCCATCTTTGTCATTAATTGGACAGACTGTATTTGTAGTTTAACACCTAACAGGAAGCCTGACACACAATAAATGTTCAAAAAGTTCATGTTGAATTTAATCAATATATATAGTCTACGAGTTAGTAGTGTTCTAGGAAATTATGTTCTGTGTACTCATTAATATAAATCTACATAAATTATGACTTGTCTGTTTCTTGTAGAAATTTGCATTTGACTCAGTGATTTTGCTTTCTTTCCAGGTGACAGTCTGTGGTTTGCTGTCTGTGTGTCTCTTTCTCATTTTCAAGCTTGAGTAAAGGTAAGATTTTCAGCTTCCTTCCTCCATTTCTTTGCCACCCTTCTTTGCGGTGTTCTATCTTGTTCTGACATACTTATCTCTTTCTCATTTCCAAAATATAAACCAATAAAATAAATTGATATGTCTTAGAGAATTTTCCCTTTCTCCAACCTAACTCTATTCTTATTCTCACCCAGTCTCTATTCTGCATTTCCTTCTTGGTCCTGGTGAAGAAGCCAGGCCACAGAACGTTTAGGAGGGGAAGTAAGCGCAGTAGGGCAGGAAGGATGCTGGTCGGCGAGACATCCTGGAGTCCTCCTGACTTGCATCTCATCCTCAGCCCTCCCCAGCAACTGGTCAGAATTGAAACTCTATAAAGTGTCAGTAAATATTTCACATTGCGCTTTTATTCTTTTCTACCCTTTGACTATTGCCTTGGGCGAGGGCCTTACTGTCTCTTACACACTGTCATAGTAACCATCGAATTATGCTTTACAGTGGTTTATTCTTGAATTCCTTCATTTGCACTGTGGTCAAGGAGAATGTTTGATAGTGAGCATCTAATTATGCCAAGCTTTTATATAAATCTTTCAATTAGTTACTATCACCCAAAGAAAAGCTCCAACTTCCTCAGTTACCAAGACACGGGTGCTAGGTGGAGCTCTGGGCTAATGTCTCACTGCAGTCTGAGTACATGAAGTTCTCTGTACCTAGCAGAGTCATCTCCCCCTCTTCCCAGTGCCTCCACTTCCTCTTGCTTCACAGTGTATCTCAGGTATGATTATGATGACATTGCCTTTTCTCATCAGCTCCTGTTCCAGACAGAGCTGGTGATTTCCTTCCTTGGGCTACATCCTGCCACACATGAAGTTTACTTCTCTCACAGCTCCTCTAATTTTTTTTTTTTTTTTTTTTACTTAGTGACTAAGTACAACCAATGGCCCTAGATGGCCTGGCTTTGAATCTTTGCTCTGCTACCTTCTTGCTATGTAGCCGAACAATTTATTTAAACTCATCTTTGTCCTGTGCTCGCTTCGGCAGCACATATACTAAACTCATCTTTGTCCTTAGTAGGAAGAGATAATACTCACAACTCTTTCATAATTTTTTGCAAGAATACAACAGTATACAAACATTAAAATAATGCCTGGCCCAGGTACGAGGAATTGTACAAGTGATGTCTATTATAATAAATTTTATTCCTTTATTATCCGTTATGGGCAAGTACCATGTCCTGGTATTTTTATCCTCAGTTTCTAAAACATTAAAAATTCAGTAAATGTTTGATCAGATAACAAATAAATGCATTAAAGCAAGAATAAGAGAACAGACTTTTTATTTCCCCCAAGTTACAATATGTCTGTTTTTTCCATTTTTCCCTTTAAATATGAAGAGGACTGTTAGAGTACAAACACAAGTGGTCCTAGAATTTTACTGGAATATTTCAATACAAATATTGAATGGGCACAAGGAAATTCTATTTTATTATTTTTCAGTATTATATGAGCATCTATAGGTGTTCCATACAGGGAAATGCTGGCACAATTAGTAAACAATATTGGCAATATATTTTTTGAAGCCGACAAAAGTAAAATGCAGGACCCCTTGTTTAAAAATTATTATGAATTTCAAGATGGTGAAAATACACTATTTAGCCAATTGTGGGCTATTTCAAACTCACGTATTGGTTTGACTATACAGATAACTGACCCACAAAGCCAGTTTTTCTGTTATAACATCTAACGTCTATTAGCTCGCAATACCTTGTGAGACACATAGCTAGTCTTATTGCTAGATCAGTCTCTTGCATTTACATTGAAATGTTTGAGGTCAATAATGTTCTTATTCAGCTTCCACTCCCTACAAAATCCACTGGCCTCTTTATTTTTCTTACTAGCATTAATCATATTTCAAACATTTTGCCTGAGGTGCTATGCATACAATAACATCACCCTCTTTGATTAGGTTCACTGTAGGTGATTTCAGGCTTTTCTTGGAAAATGTTGCAGTTGGTAATAGCTAATGAATGAACAAATGAACAGAATAATACTGAATACATGCATATTTGAATGATGAAGTGATCCAGGAGAAGGCCAAATGATACCAGAAAAGACCACTGGAGGGGCTACATCAGGCTGTCCACCATAAATCCAATAATACCTCTTCTTAGACCATCTAGTGCAGTCCTCAGCCTCTGCCTCTTCCCTAACCTCAAATAACACGCCTTCAGTGAAAGTGGTGCAGAGTCCTATCATGGATGTAGACAGTAGCACAAGGATAAAGAAAAGACGATAGTTAGGAAAGAAGATATATTTGTCAGGGGAGGGAAATTGGGGCTGGGTATGAGGAAAACAAAATTAAAATAGAAGGTTGGAAGGCAAAGTGAGGCGTCTGGCTTGGAAAAGGAAAGTTATTCTCAGTGCTCCTATTACACAAATGCATTGTTGGCGTCCTGTATTAAAATATAAATTCAGTGTGGAGGCAATAAGCCAGGCAGTTACATGCTCAGGCTGGGAGCCAAGAGCCTCGGCTGCTGGCAGTCACTTGGCCTCAAGGGCCCCTGTGACGGAGTCCAGGTTATATCTGTCAGACACTGAGCCATTGAACACTGTTTTCCCTTAGTTAAGAACTCTGATGTTGCCTTTGAAATTTTCTTCATTTGGGGAGCACCGTGCCATAAACAACTAGTGATTACACAGCCAAACAGAACGGAATTTATACTATGTCTGGTGAGGAATGATAACGTGTAGTATCACTCAAACAAATGCAATGGTGGAAGATGAAGGCTCTTTCCAACTAAGTGCATTGTTTCTTAAGGCTATTTCTGTTTTTAGTGAATATTTGTTGAATCCCTTATGAGCGCTGTGTAAGTAAGTAGGGAACAAGCAAAATACCCTTCTGGGGAAGACACAGAATAAAGTTTTAAGCACATAAGAGAATTAGACAATTCCATACAGAGATAAAAACATAATGAAGGAAATAATCAGAGAGATGGAAAAGAATAAGCCAAGGAAGAGGATGGGATGACCTTTACCAAATGGTCAGCACAGGCTGACTTGATAAAGACTCATATTACTAATTATGTAGCGAGACAAGAGAAGGGAAGAGTCGGACGTTACACATTAAAGGTAAAAGACAGTGAGTGTAAAGGTCCTGAGGTGGGAGAGAGTTTGTCTATTTTAGCAATCAGAAGGTCAGTAAGGTTAGAATGTAGAGGGGAGAGGAAATATATGGAAAGAGATGGTACAGGTGGACAGGAGTCATCATGTAGGTCTTTATAGGCCATGGTGAGAAGTTTTATTTTACTTTCAAAGCAACAGAAAATCCCCAATCAGATTAAGAACAAGAGGATAAGATTGATTTTAGAATTTAAAGTTCACACTGGCTGCTGTGGGTAGAATGAATTTCAAGGTCAAGTGTGGAAATGAGAAGACCTCTTATAAGGCTATTATAATAGCTGAAGCTAGAAATGGTTGAGGTTGTTGATTAGGGTACACAAAATGGACAAAGAATGAAGGGTGTGCCTAGGTGGAAAGACGGTGTCAGCAGGTCCCTGAGTGTCGGATGAAGCTACCTTCACACATTCTGAGAAAGCCACCCCAGGAGGGGAGGGTCAGCTCTCAAGGCTTCACGATGAATCAACTCCAGCTTTGTTTGAAAGCTGGCTTTCCAGCTGTCTCTGTTCCTCAGACCATAAGGTGGAAAAAATTCCCTTGTGCAAGGGCTAGGCATTTAAATCACCATGGGTTAGTCACTGTGGAGATTCTCATTTCAATCATACCACAAAATTATTTTTTAAAGAATGGATGTGACATTTTCTAACCCATGACAGATTTCATTAGTTCACAAGTTTTTCTAAAGCCTGGTAATATAAAAGAATCAAGAGATGATAACTGATATCTGGGAGAAATTTGGGGAAAGGGAACATGCACATATATATACATACACATGAACAAATAAGCAAACAAATATTCTAAATAACTGCTCCAAATATTCTGACCTAGAATTACTCAGGGAAGTGGTCCCTCAGAGTGCGCTAGCCTTTGAAGATGGCTAGAATATGCATCCTCGAGTATTCATTTTAGGGACAAATTTCAATCTCAAAGCAGCTCAGTGCCTGACACCTCTCTCATATGTTCCCATAATGGCTTCCTCCCTCTGTTCAGTTGGCCTTGCCATGTTGTTATGTGATCTTTTACTCTATGCCTCTCTGACGAGACGGTTGGGTCTCCCAATGGTAGCTCTTCAAAGCATTTTTTGTCTCAGTATCTTTGGGGGTCTACCTCAGGGTGCTGCACAAAAGTGAGGGAAGAACTGGATAGCAGTTGCTGTTAATTTACCTCTGGAAGCAACAACCTATAATTAGTAATTCAGCAGCTGCTGCATCAGTAGCCAAAGAATTCTGAGCTTTAAAGAGATTTGGGCAGGTACAATATAGTTTTTTTTTTTTTCCTAACAGATGGATAAAAAGTTTTAAACCAGTGTTTCTTGGCAGAGCAACTAAGGTGGGCTCAGGCAAGAAGGCTGCTATAATTACAGTTTTGGTTATGCCTGATGTGCTTTATTCTGATGTGCATATTTTGTGCTCCACACACGTTTAAAGATTCAATTAAATGTTTTATTACAGAGAACCCAGTGCCAAATATCAGTGTCATTAACTTTTTTTCCTTCACTGAAGCAGCTATTCCCTCACTTGGTTTTGAGATTGTAAACATATCAAGTTTACTCTTAATTGGTAATATTGATGTGGACATCGGCACAAATGTCCTGTTGCTTCTCACTGGCAGGATGCCACTGTAATGTAAGCCTGCTGAGGACAGAAAATATGGCCTCCAATCTGAGCCTCTACCAGTGTTGGGTAGGCAGAATTTGCCTACCGAAGCTCTGGCTAAGTGATAGAGGAAGAACAACTAGGTTAGGGAAACTGAGGCAGTATAGTTTGGACATAAAGCAGAACACAGTAAAACATAAACACCAGAAAGAATGATCATCAATAAAGAAGTCTGTGTGATTGTCAAATTTTCTATGGAATAACAATCTGAGGCCCCAGTACAAACATTCTACAAGGCTTCATGTTTTTTCCCCAGTGGATGTAATTTGTTGACCTACACATAAACACCTGTACAAAGGTCTTTGTGAAATAAAACCGTGAAAAGATAATCTCATCTCTACCCTTTCAGAATCTGTTGAAATACAAAATTTATAAGTGGCCATTCTAGAAAACAATTTCTTCTAAAAATTCAAATTTATAGATGCATGAATTGAAACAAAGTTAGTTCCCTAAATACATGACTTCCAAATATCTTTTAAAGTGACAAAATCATTTTTGTTCTCCTTTCAAAGAAAAGAAGTGTTACCATTAAAGATGGCGTCTATGTGTAAAGGATGGGCACTCAGCCATCCTGGTGGTGTGTGGAGATGTAAGTGTGCGTGTGAGTGATGGTGGGGTGGTAGGAGTGGGCCGAAGAATCCCTGCAAGGCTACTAGTTTAGGGTATTGCCTAGTTTAGGGTATTTCTGAAACCTCAGAGTGTGGCTGGCTTGGCTTTACTACTGAAAGTTATCCTTGGCCATTTCATTAAATTTAATTTTGAGACAGCGTCAAACTGCCCAGACAAGCCTCAAAGTGCGCTATCTCCCTTCACCAGCTTTCTGAGTATCTGGAATGGCAGTAAAATTCTTTCTGACAAATGCTTAGAGCCAGTTAATGAGGCCTGACCTGCTCACTGTCAGGGAAAGGACCAGCTGAGAAAGACAGTGTGAGGAACCTGGTAGGAAAAGGATTAGAGCCAGCTCAAGGGACTCCTCTTCCCAGAGAGCCTGAATCCCAGGTATATCTGTTTTGGAAAGGTTTAGAAGTCCAAATCTGGAAGAATATACACGTTCTGAATAGCATGGGCTTCCTCTTCCTTTCCTGGGAGCAGCAATAGACAACCGCTACATGGTAGGGCCATGCCGTTTGTCCTGTTATCATCCCTGGGCTGTTCACACTTACCCCATGCAGCCTGCCTCCTCGCCCTTTCACTTCCCATGTGGAAGACATGGGAAAAAGGATAACAAAAGAGGAATCTCAGAAGTTTTGGTGGAAACAGAGTGGAAATTTTTTCCTAGGTAACAAAAGTAAAGGAAGTTTTATAGCATCATTCTAAGGCTAGGAGATGCTACATCATTTCTTTTTTGACATAAAAGGGAAAGAGAAAAGACTGAAGACATTTTCCTTCAGTACTGAAGGTGGGAATAGATAATTAGGCCTACTGTTGATTAATAAGCTTTTTCAACTTTGAAAATTATAATTACATTAACAGTAACCCTTGATCCTTCTATTAAGATTCCTTTTGAGATGGCTTTAATCTGATTTTCCAAAAATTATAGATGCTTTAATGAAAATTATTGGCTATAATGAATTTTTCTAGTGCTATCACTACCTAGATATTAGAAGAACAAGGTTACAGTAAACAAAGAAGTAGTTCTTAAATTAAAAATTATTTCACAAAGAACTCCGTCCAATTACATAATTGTGACAAATGAAAAAGAACTGAAAGTTAATGCTACTAAAGTTTTACACTGATAGGTTCTTAATTTTAACTAAAGCTGTGTTTCATGCAAGCAAACACCTGGATAAAATGTTTAAAATTCAACAAGTATAAAAAAATGAATCATTTTACCCATACAAAATCAAATATTGATATTTAAAAGCATATGAACTAATATACTGTACCCCATGTTGATAGAAAAATACCTCAAAAGCAAATTAAAGAAAGCTCTTAGTACAATAGAAAGAATTTATACTGTCAGATGGAATCCTGTGGTAAAGGGAAGTATCACATGAAGTTGAATTTTGATTTAGACAAGAGTTTCCTTACTCTTAACGCCATGTGACCTTGGGCAGTTATTTAACTTGGGGCATTATTGTGGATTACCATAACCCATTCCATAATTTTCTAACAAATTGTGTATTTCAGCATAATGATAGCCAGCTGCGCACCTCAGTAGCTGCACCTGAAGGATAGAGAAAGCAACCTTTATGTTCACTCACTAGGTATGACAAATGGCAAGGTGTATATACCTGTGCAAAAGTGTCAAATTGAGATTTTTATCCACATAATGCTCCTTGTATTGCATAGGTATCCCTAAGCATCATGGGGGTTAAAGTACATCCAATCCATTCTTCTGTTCTGCAAACACCTAATTTGCCAAAATGGAATCTGGGTGTGGCTCACAGCAGCTGCGCCTGGGGAAAACAGGAATCCACCTGTGCATTCACCCACTTGCAGGTGAACGGCGAGGTGAGTACAGGAGCTCCAAAGCAGCAACAGGTGCGTTTTACCCATGAAATGCTCATTGTTGAATTTTTTGTATTTAGGATTTGTGTTTAAAATTTTCTTCTGATTTTTCTTGTAGAAGTAAGCCAGTTCAGTAATATGACACATGAAAAGCCTGGTCATTGTAGCTTTAGGCAGAATATACCAAAAAAATCTTCAAAATATGGTGTAAAAATATATGCCTTGCTAGATGCGAAGACATCTATCTCCTTTTCTTTTTTTATTTTGAAGAGAATAAAAAATAGAAATAAAAATGAGAGTTTCAAATCAGACTAATAGGAAATTAACAATAATTAATACATTTTGTACTGTTATCTTCATATTAGTTACTTGGGGTACAAGAAATAGGCATGCAATTTTGTTCAAACAATATTAGTGCAAATCTTTCTTTTCAATGAACTAAGAGAAACTAGCCATATAACTATCTTGTCTATATATTTATATATATTTTGCTCCTTTTAACTTGGAACTCATCCATAAAGTCTTTATTTGCTTAGTAATGAACTAAAGGATGTTATGAACAGACTCGTTACTTCCATTTCCCAAACTAATTGGAATGTGGCATTTAATTGGTTTACCAGTTTCCAACTGATGTTACATTTGCTAACAAAGTACGAGTTAACCAGCTAGGAACTGTATGCACAAATGAAGCAGAAATTCCCAATGAAAAGTTTCAATTTCAAAACAGAAAACTGTATAGTACAGTCTTTGGATTTCAATATGATAAAACATTGAACTCATCTAAGGCAAGGAAAACAAACTAGTACTGCTGATGTAACCACTGCATCATGACGGAAAATTTGACAGAGAGACCTCTACAAAACTGAGGTCTGAGATGTCAACTTTTAAACAACAAAGCAAAAGGTGGAGCAGACATTGTTGATGAGGTATGTCGCAACTATGGTGTCAATCAAAATACAAAGCATTGGCTAACGGTTGTATTTTACTCAGTCCTAAAGATGCACTGGCATAAATAGTTTGATAGTTTACAAGAAAATAACAAGAGCAAAATATCATGGAGAAATTTTCTTAAAGGATTGGGACTGGAACCCACGAGAGATCATTTACAACAGAAGAAGAGCAAAGTATTTCTGCCCAGGGAACTCCCCAAAAACCTGGGGAGCACACTGGTGACCTGACAGATGCAACATCACAAAACCTACTACAATAACAGGAAAACCAAAAAAATGTCAGCTGTGCCCTACAAAAAATGAAGGAAAGAGAAAACACAGATGCTATCAGTGTAAGTGATGCTTGTGCATGGAACATACAGTTTTCATGTGCATACACTGCCTTGTGCATGACATTTGAACCAAAGATTACTTCTGTGGTATTTTTTGTTTGTATTTACATTGTAGTTCACATGGGTATTTATTTTTAGTGTTATCTTTTAGGTTTTGTAAGGAAGTACACAGCTGATGTGAAAATATTGATGTCTATTCTAAGTGCTCATAATATATTTGATATTTTATTTTATTAACATCTTATTTTCTAGGTGCACATTGTACAATATAGTAACTGACAAAACACCAAAAGCAGCAGGGTGTCAAGTATGCCCTACAAAAAAGACAGGAAAGCTAAGTACATGTCAGTGTAAGTTATATGTGTGTATGAAATGTACCGTTGTCATGTGTAAAAATGGCCTTAAGTGTGATAATTGAAGTAAGTATTATTTTCTGTGGAGATCTATTGGCATTTTCATTGTAATTCATATAGAAATTTATTTCTGTTTTCCATTTTTAGACGTTGCAAATAAAAAAAACAGCCAATGTTGAAAATTTTGATACTTTTTATAAACAAATATTAAAAATTCAATACTTTTTTGATAGTTTTCCTGTTAACTACTCATTGTTTAATAAAATAGAACTTATAAAATGAAAATTTATAATTCACCAATAGAAATACTTCTAAAGAATACAGGTGGGTTTTGTATACCCTTCAGTATGCTCCTTTAACACAAAATTCCAGTGATGCCCCTTAATTCCAAAAAGTAATAATAGCCAGGCATGGTGGTGCATGCTTGTAATCCCAGCACTTGGGAGGCTGAGCCAGGAGGATCCTTTGGAGTTTGAGACCAGCCTGGGCTATAAAGTGAGCTCAAGATCAGCCTGAACTGCACAGCGAGACTGTCTCAAAAAAAAAAAAAAAAAAAGAAGCAATAGTTTGCACCTTATAAAATAGGAATAATGTTAGCATCCTTTTGAGGTGATTGTGTGGTTGCAGTTTGTAAAAAGTGAATAGTACTTTGTGTTCCTCAAGAATTTCAGTGCATCTCTACCTCAGAATATGACTGCTATGGATTGAATTGTGTATTCCTAAAAATTGCGTTTCACATTTTTAACCTATGTTACAGAATGTGACCTTTTTCAAAACAGGATAGCTACAGATGTAATTAGTCGAGATGAGGTTATTAGCTTGGGTGCTAACCTCATAGAACAAATGTCCTGAGGAAAAAGGGTAATTTGCACACACACGTATAGAGAGAACACCATACGAAGAGTTGTAGAGAGAACACCATACGAAGAGTTGTCGGGAGAACACGGCCATCTACAAATCAAGAAGGGAGTCCTAGTACAGATTTTTCCCCACATCTCCCAGAAGGTACTACTGATAATTAAATCAGACACAAGTTAGTTATGGCTGCCCCAGGCAGGAAGTGTCAGGTAAAGTAATCTGTCTGCGTATTTTAAATTACTATGTGATAATTAACCCATCCCAGAAAGACCAGCGCCACGTGAAACCAGAAGTGGACTCTAATAAGTTGATTTCAGAGAAAGAAGCTGAAAGTAGAGTGGTGGCGATCAGCGGCAGGGGAGAGTGGGTGGGATATAGGGAAAGACCGGCCAATGAGCGCTGAGTTACAATGAAGACTGAGAAGTTCTACTGTGCTATCGCACTCTATAGTGCAACAGGTAACAATTATCTACCATATGGCAAGTGAAAAGCTCAGCGAAAGGAACCTAAATACTTTCACCATAAAGAAATGGAAAACATTTGAAGACACAGATATGTTGAATGTGACTTCAACATTACACAATGATATATGCATCAACACACCCTTTGTTACCCCATTAATATGTACAATTTTTATGTTTTCATATGGCAGTTAAAAATAAATTTACTTTAAATGAGGATTTATTATTAGAAATCATCTAGTTCAGAGTTTAAAATTATCAAACCTAGAATGTACATGTGAAAATGTACATGTGATGTGCTTTTTGACACTGGCCTAACCTACCTGATATGTACAATCATGGTATGTAGGGGGCGAAAAGTATTTAAAAGAAAAATAT
Source organism: Chinchilla lanigera (assembly GCF_000276665.1). NCBI lineage: Eukaryota > Metazoa > Chordata > Mammalia > Rodentia > Chinchillidae > Chinchilla > Chinchilla lanigera. The sequence goes on along the minus strand of NW_004955420.1, from coordinate 3,556,477 downwards.
TAAAGGTCAAGAAAAATTATCAATACATCTTTAATGGTAAATACTATAGAATTCAGTTAAAGCAATGACTGTATTGTAATTAGTTAGCCCATAGTATGCTCTATCTGTGAAAACAGAACCTAAGGGAAAGGTTTTACATAGGATCAGAGAAAGGATAGCAGCTTCTACAAAAGATTTATATCATACCATAAATCTTTATTCTGGTGGCAATATGTCTTAAAATTTTTCAACTCCACTCCTATTTCTATAAGAAAAACAAATTATTGTCTAGAAAAATTGAGTTGGACACCCATAATGGTCTTTTAATCATCTGCTTCAAGAAACTCTCTCTGCCTGTCAGTAAACAATGGAACAATTGATGTTGTTCTTTTAAAATTTTACGGCCCTTTAGATCTACTTCATTTCAGAGTTTCAACTTAAGCTGTTCAGCTTTCAGAAGATTTAACCACATGTGTCCACAGCTACTAATTCAAATATGAAGTCAAACCTCTGGTTCAATCTGGTTTCCCATTCATCTTGATCCCAAATGAACCAGATGTTGCAATTATTTCAGTATGGGGTAATTTTTCTACTAATAAATTGGCCACAAATTTCACCTTCTGTTTGTTCTAAGTATCTAAATAAACGGGACTCTTTTGTTGCTATTGGTCTATTTCTGTTGTTTTGTTTAAGTTCCTCCAAAAGTAGTCCCCTCAAAGGAAATATAGTTAGTTGGCCACCAAAGTTTTATGAATTTTAGGTAAGACACTTAACCTCATTGTTTCTTTATTTCTGCATCCATAAATGAGGATGATAATCATATAGGATCAATGTGATAATAAATAATTAATATGACCAAATGCCTCGAACGTAGTAAGAACTCACCAATGCAAATTTGATCTCCAGTTCCTGAATATGAAACAATGTAAATGGAAACAATGTAATGCACATTACATGAAACAATGTAAATGGAAACAATTACAAGGGAGCAGAATTCCATGCTCTCTCTCCCTGTACACATGCCTGCATGTGCTTTCTAGCCCCCTGTTAATTTAGGTTACTTTCTAGGGATGGAGGAAGAAGGGAGAGATAGGAGGGGCAGGGTGTGAGGAAAGGTGCTGAGATGTGCTGTGTCTGCGTGTCATCTTCACTCAAGAAATGTAGACATGATGTGCTGCGAACATGCAGTAGTAAAAGAACAATTTAATTACATTCTTGTGTTCTTTTAAATCCCAAGCTCCCAATTTTGTATTAAATTCCATCTTTCTTACTTATTCAGGAAGGATATACCAGAAATTCTCCCATCTTTTTCTTACGTTCTTTAATATCTTAAAAATGCTCTTTTACTAGCCATAATTTTCAAAAACAGTTTGAATTAAAACATATTTATACTAAAAGACTATCTGTAGAAGGTAAAGTCAGAACTTTTTTGGAAGTAAAGTTGTTTCTAGCATTTGGTGATAAATTATTCTCACGAAAAATTTTTTCTTTAATGTATACATTTGAAATACGCATTTGATGTTTTAAACAGAGCGCATCAGTATTTGCCTCAATAAAGAAGTGTCTCTATTGAGTTTAGGGTAATATTTTGTTCTTTTCACATTATGTACAAATACTTTTTCCATCTAGTTTGTTCCCTAAAACAAACTGGATTGCTTCACACTCCCATGTTTCCTGCTCTCTTTTAAACTCAGTCAATTAATTATTTATGCTTAGGAATTTCTTATCTGCCCCTATTCCTCCTGAAATCCATTCTGATGTATAAGAACCCTGCAACCTAACGAACTTCATTTGTAAAAACTAAAGGCGTCAATGTTCCACAGTGTCATTCCCCAAATCGTTCCTTTTCACTTCAATTGATGGCAAATGTATTCTTCCAAATATTGAGACCAAAATCTAGCATCCTTTTACACCCCACAACAAACTGATCAAGAAAGATGACCTTCAAAACATATGGAGAATCTGACACTTCTATTGATATTACCCCAGTCCAAGCCTGGACAATGGTCAGGTCTTGCTGCACCTTCCAATTTTTCTATGTTCTCCTGCAATCTGCTCTCAGTACACCAGCTAAAGCGTCTTTGAAGAATGGAGTCTGAACATTTTGAGCTTCACTGCCCTTCTCTTACTCTTTTGCACATAAGCTATATTCCTAAATGCTGCTTTAAAATGTAAGGTAAATTCTCCCTTACTATTTTTGCACTAGCTCTTTGCATTCTCTGAAGAAATTTGCCCCATTTCCTTCAGGGATATTCTCAAGAACTATTCTGAACCTCTTATATAAAATTGCCTCCACCCTCCAGATCTGCAATCCTGATCTTCCATATTTTGTTTCTCTGCTTCTTTTACTATTTAAATTCAGTTAATTCCTGCATTTTTTGTATAAAATCTGCCTCCATGTACTAGGCTATGAGCTTTAAATGAGCAAGATTTTTTTCTCTTCTGTTCACTAATATATCTCTCCGGTCTAGAGCTATAATTACTACAGAGCAAGCACTCAATAAATATTTATTAAAAGAATAAATAAATTAGTTAGAAATACATGAGCCAGAAGAAAGACCATTTTGGAATATAATCATCTTTTAAAATTCTAAACACATTGACACAGGTAGAATTCATTGTTATACATATTTAATAAGGGAAAAACCACTCCTATGTGGAACAAACAACCAAATACACCTTAAATTGGTGGAAAATGTTGGGGTTTTATTTGTTAGTTTTGTTTTCACACTGGGAATCAAACTCAGGACCTTGTGCTTGCCAGGCAGGCACTGTGCCACTGAACTGTATCCCCAGCTGTTGTTGAATAAATTCAATATCACTTTAAGTGAAGATTATTAAGCAAAACATCTAAAATGTTTTTGAAAATCAGGAAGTAAATGCTAAAGTAGTAAGTAATTATATTAGAACCATCTATAAAGATTTTAATCTGTATAACAAAGTTGGGTTAAATAAAAATGTGATTAACAGTGTCTCACAAATGTAAAAACAAAATCAATTTTGTATTCCTCTCAGACAAGCTATGCAAATAATAGACAAAGTGCTGAGAAATATAAGGCTGCACAGGTCTAAAGTATCTAGGAGCCAATCAGTTTGTTTGTGGATTCTCTAGGTCCCTTGTTCCTCCTTCCCATGTTTATTCCCTAATGCTTGCCCCCTCAGTGTTTGTTGATCTATGCACAAGAGAATAATGTAGAGAAATGAAGGGAAACTTAAGTAAGTTAAAGCTCTTTGATAGCAACTAGAGAATGTTTTGTAACCTTAGTTGGGACAGTAAGAAAATATGTGTACTTTTTCCAATATTTGTTTAATTTTGGAAATTGGTTGCTAGCATTGTTTTGACCGAATTCTATTAAGGTGAGCTTTGGGTCTATATAAAATATTCTGAGTGCACAAAATAAAAAGAACTGATGATATTGAATGCAGAAAGGATAAAAAGATCAAGGAGGAGGAAGAGAGAAAGAACAAGGTTGGAGAGATCCATGACTATGCTGCAGAATCATCTGCAGTAGGTAAATCAACATAATGAAATCTACTAACCCACTATGGGCAAGAACTAAAGTCATATCTGCCTTTATTGGTGCTAACAGTACACATTGGGTTAAAACAAAAAAAAAAAGTCTCAGAAACCATTTCCTTTTTCATAAAGTTAACAGGTTAAGCAAATGGATACATTATGAAAAACACCTAATACATAAATGCAAATGTCCACTATGTCCAAATGCCAGTTTCTATCACATTATAGGCCTATTTTCTTGGGTTGATAGTCATCTCATTCTAAGCATTCATTGTTCTTTTCAATTTTGCAAGGATAAAACCCTAAAGAAATACTTAGATGGTAATTAACATATGGCTAAAACTATCTCGGGAAATACAAAAAGATAGATTAAAATGTGCAACTGGGACCTGGTTTAAAATGAAAGGCAGTCTACTGACAAAAGTATGTTGCTTTTCTTTGAATGCACAAGAAAGTATTATAAAAGTTCTACTTAAAAATTACAAAGTGGTATCTCTTGGAGGCAGGAAAATATTTTCCTCTCTACAGATCAAAGTGTACAAAATGCGTTTTTCTTTGTAGATTTACTTGAATGTATGTTCTATGGGAAGAGGATTCCCTGCCTCATTCATCACTGACTCCTTTGAATACAACGTGGCTTATAATTGGCAATTAGGAAATACTTCTGAGTGAATACGGTATGCACAGACTATAGTGTACTTGGCACAGGAGCAGGAGTCCATCTGCCTCTCCAAATGACTGTACACACTTAGGAAAAACAAAGGTAAATAATGGCAAGCCAGTATTTCATTAACACCTAGAAAAAGGACACAGAACTATTTTTACAGTTTCTGAACCATCACTTATAAAACATTGGAATTCTGTTAGAGAACATATAGTCAATGTGCAGCATATGTTAGTATAGGCATAAATATATTTGAAATGGCTAACAAATTCTTGAGCCAAGATAATAATGATTGTTTGAAGTGACAAAACTAGATCTTCGTGTTAGAGAAAGAAAGGAGTCAAAGTGTTGGGAATAAAATTTCTACTACTATATTTTAATTAGCCTCCTGAACTTACAGTTTTATTTATCTAAAAACTACTATTTACGTAGAAAATTCCACATACACTCTTTGTTTTGCAGACTTTGGGATAAGGTAGCAAGTTGCTAATAAGTGAGCTGAATTTATTTAGTAATAGGATATATTAAATTTCCAAGCAAAACACTTAAGAATGCTTAGTTAAAAATATATAAAAGCACACTAGTTTCAGACCATGAACCAGGCAGCTTCAATAACAGCCTATAGATGCTCTTCTCAGTCCAATTATGAATTAGGCAAAACCTTGCCAAGGTAAATAGTACAGCCTGCGTACCTCTCTGCCAACTAACTGGTACAGCTGGTGGAACCAACAATCCAAAGAGCAATGAAAAATACATTTCTAATAAATTATTTCTCTTTGAAGTTGTATGGGAGAAAGGTCACTTCCTAGCTTACTATCTTACATTTTGGTGCCCCTATCTTTTCCTTGCTCACACATTTCTTATGTACGGTGCTCTACTTATGCATTCTTCAATAGCATCTTTATTTATGACTTTGTGAATCAACATCATTGTGATAGGAGGCAAAAGTCACTTGGCTAATTACACATACTTGATAAGCTGCATAATAATACCCACTGCTGTACTGCACATTAGTTGAAGGCATATAAATTATTGCAGTTATTTTCATTTGGGGAAAAACAAGAGCCCTTTTCTGTTCAAAAATACCCTTGATATTCATCTTTGTAAGTACATTGTGCTTTTAACCAGAATTCTAGCATCAATAAGACAAATAAAGGTTAATGCCCATTCTACTAGTATTACCAAGAAATGTTAGAAAAGAGTCAATTTAATGCAAATATTTCTGATCCATAGTTGAAAATATTATCTTAGGAAGTGTGTTCCATATAATGCAGTCCCAGTAAAACAGAACAGTTTAGACACTCCCAGCCCCACAAAGATGCTGTAATGAAATCTGACTTGGTCCAGCCAGGCAATTACAAGTGCATAGAGAGATAGAAGGTGAAGCACTAGAATATTAATATGACTTCTGTATGAAGATTGGAAATTCTATAAAGTTACAAATAAGGTCAAAATAAGTCATAGATGATTTACTGCCATAGAAACTCATACTCTCCTATGAGTGATTTACCGAATGCTATATAAAAATGAAGTGCGGACAAGCTACATTCAGATCCAAGCTTGCAGCTGTCACTGTCTACATTTGCTCAATCTGGCTAGAGGATGATTTGAAGGTTGATTTAATTGTAGCTTCTGAATCATATACTTCCCTATGTTTTAAGCTGTTTAACATAAATATAAAAATGTTGAAGTAATTTTAAGACTGTAAATATTTAGCATAAAATCTAAAAAATCTCATTCTCTTCAGAAAGACAAACTGAAAATGAAAAGACTCTAGGAAAAAATACCATTACTTAGTAATGGTAACTGCCCAATATTTTTGACAAATTTATTTTTAGATAAGAACATGCAAAAGATGTTGAGAAGGAGATAAGAATTAAATAAAAATTGAAGTTTGTGACTGAACTGATATATTGGAAGAGAAACACAAGTCTACATCTGGTCAGGAAGAGTTCAGAGCTCTGAAAATTGAACAGGTGCTAAGGCAGCATTGTCTGAGGTCCTTGAATGCAACTAAAAGGCTAAGTATATTCGTCTCTATAAACAAACTGCAGCAGAGATTTATTTCTTGCTAATGCTACCAGCACTAAAACACAAGGCACCATCAACGAACTCTGTCAAATGTATCTACTCAGAACTCTCTTTATCCATCTTTCCGTTCCTAGACAAACTTAACAGAATTCCAAACATCACCTAACCATTCACTTCCCAGCATCAGCAAATCATCCTTAGGGAGAGTATCTTGTTCTTCCTCTGAAGCTTTTAACCCATTTTTTTTTTAATTTTCACTTTTATACATACCTCCTTTTCTACATATTTTCTTGCCGGGCTTTCTGGCACATTCCTTGGATATTCTTTTTACTGAAAAATGAATAGAAGACTAGAAAATAACATGGCGCTCCATCACAGACCGCCGGAACATGCAACACCACTATCTAACTCATTACACTCCTGCATTTGACTGAGTGCGAAGGGTTCCCCGATTCGTTGAGCCTGCACATGCAATGAGGAAATGTTGATGCACCTTCTCAGAAGTCATTTGGTAGGAAATGGAAACTAAGAGCCCATTTCTACCTAAGGATACGTGCTGTGGAGGAAAGTAAATGAGTAGGCACAGGAAAAAACAAGAACAGATACACTGACACACATAAACAAAAAGAGCAGCATGCGAGCATGTAAAATATGTCTACATGCCAACAGGAAAAGCCATGCATACTACCAGTACACATGAATTAATATTATTAGAATTTAGAATAGAAAAAATAAATAAGTACATCTCCCTGTTTTTCCTGCAATAAACTCACCATCCTCAGTTGGGACATATATGTTTAAATATAGGCAGTCTTCACTCTGGTCTTGTACATATGATGAAACTACATCCAAGTTATTAGTAAACCACACAGGAAGCATGACTTCAGGCAGTCTGCCGTCAATAATATTCTGGGGACACACAGGAGCAAACTGAGTGGCATTCCTGATATCTGCCCAAGGAGATGGTGGCTCCGGGGGCTGAAAACGATGTTCTCCTGTTGGTGGAGCTGCATATGGAACCCCAAGAAACTGAATAACAGGCCCTAAAATTTCATTATTGAGTTCTTTCTTAACCCCTCTTATCTTGCCAAAGTTGGTAGTCACCAGTGGGTCCACATCATCCAATTTTTGTGAAAGCACATGGGCAGCCTGAAGCAAACTTCCCAACATACAGAGAGTCAAGGAGATAGCCAATCCTCCGTGCACCAAACATGCCATCATTGCTCTCCAAACATAGTTCGGCCACAGGTATCTGGGAAGTGCCATAGTCCCACATTAGTTGTCTGGTTGTCTGGTTGCAGTAAGACAAATGTTTTACATCCACTTGAGAAAGGCTGTATAGTAGTAATTATGCCTCAAATTTTTCAAAGGCAAACTTGTGGAGAAAAGCTCAGAAAGCTTTCCATGCAGCAAGTATCTCCCATTGATTTCACATGTATTGAAGCAGCATCTTCAGTCATCACTATTTATCAGACCATATCCTATTGACCATTCTGTTTTCCATAGTAGCAATATAGCAGAGTGGCCATTGACTGTAGATTTCCTCCTTGTAAATCAAATCCAGTTAGCTGTGGTTCTATATCCTAGAGAAAATAAAAATAAATCATTAACACAAACAAACTGAAATAGACAGAGTGATAACTAGATGTTTTACAATCTATAGAAATACATTAATAGTGGCTAGAGTCAGGTGAGTTAAATACAACTGTGGAAAAATTACAGTTTGATGTGAGGTGACAGATAAAATAACTGATTATTAGATTACTGAGAGACTCGCCTGCTGACTTCATATATGTTTAAGGGGAAGCAGGCCTTGTCAAATATATAGTTTCAGGAGCATTTCACAGGAAAGCATTTCTAAAATACTAAGGATTGCATGTGAAATTTGCCTTTTATTGATAGTTCAATCACTTCAAGTGACTACACAATTAATCAAAAGACAAATTTAAAATTAGAATTCAGTACTAGAAAACCTTTATAAAAAACTTGTATTACATTAGTGGAATATAAAATATGTGAGAACACACACACACTTACACACACACACACACACACACACACACACACACACGCAAAGTGGTTTCTGGCCCCATGTATGCGAGAACATGAAAACTAATGCAAATTCACCTAGGTCAAGTTCCTTGCTACGTCTCAAAAGTTTGCAGGAAATATTGGCTGTAAATCTCCTACTTTAAACTTAGACTCTAGAACTTAAAAGAGAAATGGCATTTGGCATGATTTCACAAACAAAAAGTTGACATCATTTTAGCAAGCTAAAATTATTTTACCATCCAGATATATTTTTAAGTAACAATAAATTTGCAAAGTGTAAGTGAATTTCTGTGTCAAACTGAATATATTTTAAATTAGAAATTGTATTCTCACTGTCTGTTAGAGATCAAGGAAAGAACTTTAAAAAGTGTGGTAATTTAAAAAAACAATCATACCTCATCATGGCATCTTGCATATTAACACTAATCAAACATCTAACACTGCTTACTCAGTTCAACTTGAAATCCTCAGAATAAGTTGTAACATCCAGTGCAGTACAATTCACTGGGTAATCTCACATTGACTGCCAAATAGCACGCAGCTCAGAAAGTTTGTCTTTTCTTGTTCAAGCAACATTTTAAAGTGCTTACTTTGAAAATAATAGCGTTGATTTGTATTAGAGATGGTTCTATCTTGTCATATTATGGGAAAATTCCTGAAGAAGTGCTGGTCTGGCAGTGAAATTGCCCTGACTTTGTGTTACTTAAAAGGAGATTGAGAAAACTATATAGGGCAACAGGAGATTTTGGTTCTGGCGTTTAGCTCTGAACAATCCATCAGAGAATGCAATAAGGAGATAAATGTCTTTCTTGAAGAACACTGCAGCTGTGTTAATTCTTATGCTTTTGCTGTGAAAGCACATTAACATACAAAAGACAGGCTTAGATCTATCCCTTCTCTGGTCCAGAACTCCAGCACTTATGGAAGACTTAATTATTCTTGTGTAGAACCATGGTGGGCCATGACACACCTATACAATTGTCCTATTTACTTTTTTTAGAAAAGGACCATTTTGACACCTAAAATACAGCAGTGCGATGAGCCTTGATGATCTCCATCATCAGATTTTATTCAGCATAACTCTCAGGTGCAGTGATTTCTAAAATACAGTACCATTAATAATAACAAGAATGCATCCTTGTTTATTAACAAAATAACACTTTTTATACCAAAAATGGATAATTATGTGAAGAATAAAGACACTCTTGTTTCTTACTGATGTGCCATTTTAAAATAAATTCTGGGATTGGAATTTCTCATAGCATACTGCATTTTAGAGATTGTGTGTTTTAGCACCAGAATTTATCAAAATATCCCATTTTATATCTATGTAGGAAGAACTAAGGTACTGACCCCAAAAGATTTTCCAGAAGTCATTGTTATAGTAATAAAAATATTTAAATCTAATGTAAAATCATGCCTATTTCAGTTACTGAAATTGTAAAAGAAATATCCCTAAATATAAAAGTTTTCACATTTGCTGATAGTTTTTTTAACCATTTATTGATGCTTCCTAGGTATTTGCAAAATAACTATAAATTGGGTCTGTTATCTCTTTTTAGATGTAAGGATATGAGACACAGAGTTTGAATATGTGAGCAAAATCACTCAGCTAATCAGTAGTAGATCCAAAAGCCCATTCCCATTGATTGCAGGGTCACCCTCTTGATAATTTCATAACATAAACTCTCAATGCCTGAGCATTTTCAAGTGATTTCATTCTAGTGATTTTAAAATTGAAATGCAAACATGCTGTATATATTTAATGTTTCCTAACAATATGAAATCTAGTTAAATTCTCTGAGACTGAGAATTCTAAATGGTCTACCTTATTTATCTTTTTTGGCTCTATGGTGAGTGCAGTAATATATGGGATTACACAGAATCATGTAAAAACACTGATTTCTATGATGATTTAATTATATTTAGTAACAAAAAATTCATAACAACAAAATGCCCATTTGAAAATATTGATGAATGGATGAGGGAATAGCCACAAATTGCAATTTTGTATGTCAATGAAAGCAAAACATATAGACCTGAAATATTAGTATAGGTAAATCTTAAATATTTTGAACAAGAGAAGTTGTGGAAGATGAGAGACAGTAAAATATTATTTAAATGAAAGCTAAAGTATACAAAATGAAGTATAAAAATATACAAAAATACTATA
>NW_004955420.1:3516822-3545961 GCF_000276665.1 Chinchilla lanigera | reverse complement strand
AGCAAGAGAGTTGTCCCCTATGAACAAAAGGAGAAATAATGAAGTTAACTCTAGAAATTAATTAAATGTCATCAAAATTAATAATTCATTATTAAATAAAGTGAGTTTGACAAAGTCAGTATTTGATTGGGCAGGATGACATAATATACACATATGTCTTTCTTATCAATTATCTATATTTTCTTTATACTTTAAATCTTTCTAAATGAAGACATTGAGACAATGTGATCAGAAAACTACTACTAAACAATCCCAGCAAGTCACATACTACCAGTAGATCAGTCTATGAGTTCACACAGGACCAGCCTCCCCTCCCTTCACAGTTCATGTAGCCAGCTCATAAACTTTTCTATTACCCCATTTCTGAATTAAAGTATGTATGGTTCCATTAACCAATAAAATAAATAATAAGTAATATTTAGCACTGCATGATAAATGGTAATATATAAATGGTAATATCTGACTTGCATTAGTTCATTAAAATAGTTGTCCCCTCAACTAGTTTGCTCCTCTGAGACCCAGATAAAAAAGTAGAGGGGACTATTAGGGACATTAGATAATTAGAGTGGGTAGACACACTGATGCAGTTTTTTATTCACTTCACAAATATTTATTGGTAATTTACAACATGAAAACTAGTGTACTAAATGTGATGCAGAATTTAAAGACAAGTACAATCCACTCATTATTCCCTAGTAATCTGTAATATTATAAAGAAGTAAGTCACATAAAATGGTTCTAAAGTAGGACAGTATGTGACTGTTACTCAATTAGTACAGGAATGGGGAAAGTGAGGCCCAGCAGTAGGTCTTTAATATCTAACTTCCTATTTTATATGTCTTTTGAAATATTATCTACTGATAACTATCTACTGAGTCTCTACTTTGTTTTGATTTTAGTATTGGATTTTATGTGTTCTTTTTGAAACATGCTCTCTCCTACAGAATTTCCCAGGACTTTTCCCTTCTCCCAACATACTGAGTATTGAACCCAGAGCCTTCATACTGAGCAATACCACCAGCTAGTTCTTTCTTTCTTTCTTTCTTTCTTTCTTTCTTTCTTTCTTTCTTTCTTTCTTTCTTTGTTTCTAAGACAAAGTCTTGCTAAATACATTAAGTGTTCTAGGTTGGGCCCAAACTTTGATCCTCCTGCCTCAGTCTCTCAGATTGATGGGATTACAGAAGTGTGGCACCACGCTTTGCTTGAATTTTCAAGGATTTAAATCCTTAAAACAGTTCTTCTGAGTAGATTCTATTTTTCTTTATTATGAAACAGAAAAACAAACAGGTTCTGCAATTTAAGTGCCTGATGCCATCTTACCAACTGGTGCCAGAGTTGGCATTTAAAACCCTTCCCTCCAACTGGGCCCAGGGAGGAGCCCATACTCTGCACTGTGCTGCCTCTCCCATCTCCTTCCTCTGATCATAGAACTGAATTAAGCGTACAGAAGATGGCCTTGTTTGAGCTCAGCGGGAAATGTGCTCATAGGCTAATTCAAATTTACACTGGCACATATCTGTGGATCAACTGAAAAAACACTGAGATTTTAGTTTTTAACCAATAAAGTTTGTTTTATAAGAAAATTTGTAAATACAGAAATAATGAATAGTGAAGAATGCCTTCCAAAGTGTTTAATTAAACTCAGTGATGATAACTGAAAAAATAATTGGATTTAACAGTAGCTGTTAAAATCAGAGGAATGCCTGGACACCACCTATCATGACACCCTATGTCACAGTGTCACTTGTGCATACTGGTAGTTGTTCAAAGACTTGGAGACTAAGAACATTCTGTGTTAGCTAACATTGGAAGAACAAAGAAATCTGAGTCAGAAATTTTTCATTTAATACATCCCCTTGCTGTTACACTACTGTATTGTTTGCCTGTAGTAAAGCTGTCCAATGAGGATAAACTGTTTGAGTTCTTTTAATAACTAAGTACTTAAAGTAACTAATGTGTAACTAGCTTACATAGTAAATACTTAAAAATAGAATAACTAAACAAATGAGTGCAATCATCAAGAACTGCTGTTAGGTTTTAACAGAAATAGATTAGTAGAAAGAGTGCATGAATTGGGGGAAATGTGAGGTAGGTTTTGAGAACTGCCTATAGTTTGGGCAAACACTGATGGCAACAGAAGGGATCCCAGCAGAAGACACAATCCAGGGATACTGAGAAGAATGTGTATTAGACTCTGTGGTATTCACACACACTACATGTAACTCACTTTGAAGTGACTGGGCCACACTAGTATGCAGAGGTTTGGCCTTCTTGCTTCCCTATAGAATAGCACTGAGGGATGCTCCCAGCTTTCAGAGCTTCTTGTGGAAATAACTGTGGGCTGCAGTGAGTGAGTTTTCCTCATTGCTGCCGAGTATGGTTCTTATTAATGGCAGGTCTCAAGAAGCTTCTTGTAAACAGTCACGTCTTTCAAAGTCTTATATTTCCCCTGGCAAAACTGATAGATGACAGGAAGAAAAGAAAATGCCTTGTTTGAGGAGAATATGGTCTGATTTGCCCAAAACTCAGAGGAAAAACACACACAGGACCAGCATTTGATGAGGCTGGAAAGGCAGGCTGCAGCCAAGTCAAGCAAGCCCCTCATTAAGAGACTACAGTGTTTGGATTTCATCCTCTGAGTGATGAAAAGCTATTAAATAACCTTATCAGGGGAAGGGTATTATCAAATTTATTCAGAAGAAAATTAAACTGGCAGTATTGTGCAGAGGGATCTCCAAAGTAGTGCATACATACCCCACCTCAAGACAATCAGATAAGGGAAGTCAATACGTGAATTTCTACATACCATAATTTTTTGCATAAAACAAAAAAAGAAATAAATTAAGCTTTGCTAGCATGAATATATGACTTAATAGCAGCACCTGAAATGGTTATGTGATGTAAGATGCACTTGAAATATTCTTTGGGAGGTAGATGATTCTATAATGGTCAATAGTAGCCCACTTTATTGTTTTATTTATTAGTTTCAATAAATAGAAATATATTAAAGTTCATATCAGTGGATGGAATTACACATTTTTGTCAAGTTGCAGTTAAGGCAATTCTTACAAAATTGACTATTAGGCTAAGACTTTCCCAAGAGATAGAGATTAAAGGAAACACTAGTAATACCATTATAAATGAAGAACATGAAAAGCATCAAAATAAAACTTTTCCTACAATCTCTTTTTCAGCTGCACTACTAGATTAAAATAATGACTATTCAATCTAACATTAAGAAATAAAAAAAAATCTAACATTAAGAAATAAGAAAAAACAAGGAGACATGTTGAAAGTTTAATTCTTGTCCGTTTCCTTTCCTGAGAACCATGCCTGAAGAATCTTTGTGCCTTAATGTGTTAATGAATAATGGAATGTTAACATCAGGATTTGTAAGACCTTTACTATTGCAACTTTATCTTGCTTCTTAACATCAGTTTTTGTATATGTTATATAATCTGGTGATATAGACAGTTCTGAGAAAATGACAACAGTGAAAAATGATACAGATAACCAATTATGTGGAAAACCAGATCCAAAGCATTTTACATACTTAATATCATTTTAGTGCTCACAATAGATCTATAAATTAAGTGTTCTTATTTGAGACGAAGAAAATGAGGCTATCGGTAGTGACTTAACTCTCCCAGAACCACTAATCCAAGTAAAGACAGATTTCATAAATAGATTCAGGCTGCCCAACTCTAAGCACATGTCCTAACGTTTATGATGCAGAATATTGTGCTTGCTCCCCAGTGAGATCAATTCGAGGAAGCCATATGCTCACTGAAGTTTAGGATTTCAAGAGAGTGGCACATACAGGACATCAACCAGAGGGAAATAAAAAAGACCACTGATCAGCTTGCTGGGGTTAATTAATAGGCATAAATTGCAGCAGCTACAAACAGTGTGGTATTGAAACTTTATCCAGTAACATTTATAGCCTGGGGCAGAGTAAACGATGAAAGACTGGCAAAAAGGAAAACAAGAATGGTAGAATTCCAAATGGCAAAGTTTATAAGAAAGGATAGTTCTAATCCTGGCTAGATGAACTATCTCTGACTGTGGGGTAAGCAGTACTGGAGAATATAAGGAGAAAAAAAAGTCAGTGCATAAGACCAATGGTCACAGATGATACACTCTAAGATAGGTGTATAAATGCTCAAGATTTTGATTATGTAGACGTTCACAAGATGTCATATGAACATTTAGCTACTGAAAACCAATAGAGTGACAAGTATATTCTTCCATGAACATCACGGAGAAAAAAGTGGAGCAATGGCGAGCACCATGAACTGAGGGTAAACTTGAAGCTAACTGTATTATCTCATTTAACTGGCCCCTAAACACCATGAAGTAGAGATTATTATCATTTCCTTATAGGATAATTAAACAAAAGCCAAAAATGCAAACCCACTGGAACATTCTTTACAGAAAAGAAGCTAACAGTTTGTGGATGCAGCGAGTTTCAACACAGAGAAGGAGATAAAGTGGAAGAATTAACAGGTTCTAAGCATGAACTTTGCCTCCTGCTCAGTTTTTCCTGGAGCTTGATTCTGGGAAACGGGCTGGGTAGGTCTTAGTACTTCGTCAGAGTTACATTCCACTCTCCTTTTCTTGCAGAACACATAAGTGGTTCTATTTGTCCCCTTTCCCCTTGTGCTACTTCCACCCTAAACGTACCTTTCTAGTGATGTTAAGAAAACAGCAGGGAAAACTGAATATTAAGAGAAAAAGGAAAACTAAGAATCAACAGTAACAGGAGAAACAATTTTACCAAGGAAAATATTTAAATGGTGAAAAAGAATAAAGCACGTGTACATCACATTTGACACCTAACAGAAAAGTATTGTTGTGAATGAAAAGAATGGGAAGCAGCATTCAGCACAGGGAGTCAAGTGCTCAGTGAATTTGCCCTAACTCGCTCGCTGGCAAATCAGGATCTTCCTCTGGGATTCTCTCTCCATCAGTCTCTGCTTTGAAGGCTCCAGGCAGCAGCTCCTAAGGCCAGCCTCAAAGCCCCGAAGGCCAATACTTTCTTCCCTGATCTCCCCAGCTACAGAAATGACAGAAATGCTGCTTTCCTTCAACAGAAGAGTGTTTATGTTTCCTGCAGCAGGACCTACAGTACTTTTATCACAGTAATCAGTAACCCCAGCTTCTGTTTTCAATCTTACATTGGGCAAATATGTCGCACCAGACACTGGAGTGGCAGCGTGAATAAGACAGGAAAAATGCTGGTTTCCATGGAGATTAAAATTCAATAGAGAAGGCACTTTGTGTTAATCCATTACACAGATAACTACTTGGTCACAGATACTGTACCAAGAAGGATAATGCAGGGCATTCTGAAGTGATATTTCAGAGTATGGAGTGGGAAGGAAGATCTTCTTGGGAAGTGTTCTGCACATGGGCTTCTGAAGAATGAGTAACAGTGGCTGAAGACCAGGGAATAGAATCTGTCACATGCAAATGGACACCCAAATGCTACAGAGACCAGTGTTACATGAGAGAAGGTGAAGAGAGGGAAAAGACACTGGCAACTCAAGGATCCATAGGCATCTTTGGGGCAAGATCTTATCCAGTATGATCAGAATATGTATAATCCCCAAAATGACAGGATATGATTAGCATTACTTACATAATCATCTGCCTTACTTATATTAGCCTTATAACAGAGGTTGTGTGTCTTGAATTGTTAGTTTTCAATAATCATCCTTAGAATAATGCATTACATCTTAAATTCTCAAAAAATATTTCTTGTGTGAATGACCCACTAATGTATCCTACAATTTTTCATAAATTAACTTAGCCCTGATTATTTTTATCCATCTGTGATCCCTGACTTCTGTGGAGACATTAGTTTAATTAGACTTGAACAGGTTGTGAAACAGAAGAGGTATAAGCAAATTAAATTTCCATGAAAATTCCTCGTCATAAGATGTGTCAAAGGTTATCATATTGTGTAATGAATAACTCCTATATTGTTTGACCCAAATTAAATAATTTTTTAAAATACCATAAAAGTTTATTTTAGTTTTGGAGGAAGGAAAACTAAAGAAACCATTTAATAGAATATATATTTTTCTAACTATTTATCCTGGACCTACTGTCAAGTAGAGTCTCAAATACTGTTCAATCTAGAACCTACTTAAGAGTCCTGACTTGCTAGTAAACAGGAGATGGAGATGAGAAGGCTAAGAACCCACAAGAGAGATTTTTTTTTTAAAAAGTCATAGCCAACAGATTTAATATACACGTAAAATATTGCAGGACACATTTTTAAAACCAACTGGTGACCCTGTGATCTCCCAGAAGAAAATGAATAATCACTCAAGAGCTCAGGAGAGACAGCCAGGTAGAGCTGATCACTTCCCTTGATATTAAATTGATGCTTTTATCTGAATGGGGCCACCTGTGGATCGCAAGTCACTGCTTCCAGAAGGAACTTAGCTATACTTGCCAGCATCTTTGTAGAGAAGCTAGCAAAACCTCAAAGCAGTGCTATGTTCTTAGTTTATTTTTCTGTTTATTTTAGTTCCTAGCGAATTGCTGGTGCCTGGGAAGAGTGGAGAATTGCCATTTCTGAGGCCCTGCTTAATTAAAGCTCCTCTTTCAAAAATCCCTTGTTGCCAGAGAATAGCTACAACTTTGGCAGAGACAATGCTGAGTTTCTGAGTATGGCTTTTTGCCAGAGTGTGTCAGTCTTGACCCCTTCGAGGATGATTAGCAGAGAAAGGGTAGTTAAACCTTTGTGTTCATTCAGTCCCAGACTTCTGCGGGAATTGGCAAGTACTACAGTGACTATTGGGTAAGAAGTAACTGGCTACTAGGAACTGGACTGACACTACCAACTCTTTTTACATAAGGAATTGAATGACAATAATGCCTTCCTGGCACTCCTGACTTGGCAGTGTTCAACCAGTGGCTCAAACTGGAAGAATATTGTACTGTTCCCAGATTTTCTATTTTCCTTTGATATCACTGTTCCATTATAACTAATAATAATATGAGAATATCAAACAGAACCTTGCCACTGGGCCATTTGTGTAACCCATCACCAATATGAGAATTTAATATACGCATGGAGTATAAATTGCTAAATAGTTTATTAATTGAGTCAAATAAAGCAAGAGAGAACTTAGAATTATAAGGAGTTAAAGATGTAAATATCTTAAAATGAATAAAACCTTAAATCATTGGTCTTTTGACTAAAATCTCAAGCCCTGTCATTTTTCAAATCTCATTGTCTTCATTGTCCATGTTTTAACAAGTTAGCGTTTAGTGCTAACAGTGTTCCTGGAGTTATCCTATTTCCTTCATGGTAGCAGATAACTATGTGCATTTCACTGAATCATCACAACAGAAATAATCCTATTGTACAGGGCTTCAATTAAATATTTTGGAAAATAAATTCACTAGATATAAAGACTGCTGAAAACTTTCAAGTATCAGTTATCTTTGATTAAAATTCCATATTTTAAATGCAATCCTTTCTACTTTTGAAACATACATTACTTCAAATATCCATCAATACAAATTACTTTTAAAAGGTAATGATGAAAACACTAAGTATTAGTTCCATAGAGAGGATGCATAGTTAGTTGCTAGTCATTATAGGTGTTGGGGAGAAATCTACACAGCTTTGAGCAAACCAGACAAAAATTTGCTATCTTGGAGGTTATGTAAACTAATGCTATGGTATAATTTTAGTATATAAAATGGTTCCATCCTCAGATGTTATTAAAGATTTTGGCTCTAAATAATAGAAAATTTTGGCATCAGGCTCATGTAATATGTTCATTAGAACTCATGGCACAGTTAAAGAGGTGATAAAGCTGGTGACTATTTTCTACCCACAAGAAAAGAATAGATAACATTGTCACTTTTGTGTAAAGTTTTGGACAGCTAAGTAATACAGAAGGAAATTAAAAATGACAGATGCACTGACTTGAAACATAATGGTTGCTGAAGTGAGTCTTTATTCCTTTCAGCACTGTGGTTAAGTATTCAATGGCTCAAGTATTATTTTGAGGTGTGAATATGGTGACCAGTCTTGGCTATTGTTGTATCTCCTAATCACTGTTTTTCTGGTCAGTTCCATATTAGGAGGGGTAGTTATCCCGTGGGAAATCTCATACTAGTGATAATCACAACTTGATTTTTATCAGCTCAATATTGCTAAATTTCATATGTGCTTTTGCTGAATTTCACAAGCATACTGAGCATTCCTTATGACAATATGAAAGTATTCCCCATGACTATTTAAAAATGAAAGTAATAACAATTTTCAGTTCATTTTTAAACACTATAATTGACTTCTGTTCTAAAGACCCAACATTCATTGGGCATGACAAGAAGGAAAAAAAAAATCACTCTTTTTATACATAACTGCTGCCAAACATCTATATAAAGCATAAGTCGTTACATCAGTTGAATGTTTCCAAAACAGCAACTGTTTGAGACCTTCACATCATTGCCCGACATTTGTCACTTCTTCCAGAAAGTATCCGTTATTTTAGGGGCAAAAATGCAAGAAAAGCACATTTGAAGCAAATATTTGCCCAAAGTCTATTTCCTTCACAACTTCTGTCTCTTGCCCACATAAAATGCCACCACCAACTAAATAAGCAAACAAAAAAAGTATTTACTTACTTATAAACTATGGAAAATAAATCAAATTATTTGTATAGGCACACTAACAGATACACAGTTGTCTAATTAAAGCACCACCTACAGTGTCACAAAGGGACAGTGTGGAGTTCAAGTAGCTCTCATTGTCCCCTGTGTAGCACTATAAATGCGGCGTACAGGAAAACTTACTATTTGGCCTGTCACTGGTGAAATAGTATTACATACAAAAAGTGTGACTGTATACACAGTCAAAGTACTAACTGAAATTTCCACATAAACTGAAGAAAACTAGAAACACTGTAAAATATATATTTTTCTACTTCCTAAATCAAATCTAAGCTCATGAATTTAAAGTCAAGTCCTAAGATGTCAACTGCATTAAGTAGGTCTCATCTCAGCCTGAAACTGTATTTCCTGTGATATACCACTGTGGTTTTTCATTTTACGTCTCTAGTAGTAACTAAACTTGCATTTCTTCCAAAATGAATTTCATGCTCAACTTGTTTTTCTTAATTAAACTTCCTTTAACAGTTGCTAATATGTGTATTATTAAAACTCATTAGTCCCATTCACGCTTGCCTGTCATTTTTTGGCTACATGTTCATATGTTGAAGTGCTCCGTTACTATACATAGGAAGAAAATGAAATAATAAATATGGGAACTTGAACATTTTATGAGTGTCAGGATGAGAGAGTGCCTGCAAGGCCCATAAGATTTCACACAAAAGAGGCATTACTGCTAAAGCTAACATGCTGACACATCTCTGATCTATAAAGTCTGCGGTAATGGCAGCAGTAAAGTGCTCTGCCATTGACTAGAATTTCTCTTACATGCAACAGAAATAGGCACAAAAAAGATTATACTGACTGTTATAAAAAAGAATTTATATAAAAATCCCCAAAAGTTTAATGTCTAATAACTTCAAATGCCTGGGGTGATTTACTAGTTTTCTCTGAATTCAGTTAAGCTTAGAGTTGGCAGTCTTTCTCTTTCAGAGAGATTTGCTACCAGATAGGTGTGTGGGGTTTTACTGTTTGCCTGTTGGGGGCCATTTGAAAGCAAAGATGATTTATAGCCTTGTATAGCAACATAGCAATATTTGACCTTATCAATATGATTTCATTAACATTATGAAAATTATTCCCTTAATAACAGAAGTACCCAAACTTGTTACTATCAAGGAATCATTCTAGAGACAGTTGTGTATATTGTTATCCCAATTGAGAGCTTAGATAAGAGCTTAGATGCCTCAAGATGTTTTAAATTATCCTTTGAAAGTAATGAAAAGGATACAGTAGTTTCATCATAAACATTCACTATTTTAATTCTTACTATTCTGGGTTTTGCAAATTTAAAAAATTGAAAATTTAAATTAATTGTATATGTTTTGTTTCCTTCTTTGTTTTTAAATTTCTCAATACAATAAAAGAGGTGGAAGGTTTGTTCTTTGGAATAGTATATATTAAATTTCAACAAACTGTTAAATAAAGATTTGTCTCCTTGGGTTTATTTTCAATTAAGTGCATGGAGTAATTTCATTTTAAAAAATCAGTTAGTGTGAAATAAGATTTAATGCAGTAAATCATTCCAAAAATCTTAGAAGGAAAGTGCAGCACATGGTAGCCTTCCCTGAATGTTAGGCCATAAAATCATATAAGAGGAATGCAAGGACAGGAGCAGATGTCAAGCAAAGCTCCAGTGAGGCAACATGAGTTTTTCAATAGTTATAAGCTTTGAGAAACCCAGTGCTATAGCCGGTCATTTATGTTACAAAATGGGTTTGCAATTCTTAAGAGTTCATTAAGGGTTTCTACCCCTTTACCCACCACATTTGTTACTCTGATATAAACTTAAAATAGCTAATCAATGCAGTACTTTTTAAAATAATCTCCTGATCAAAACCATGTATACAGACTATATATATATATATATATATATATATAATTAATTTTCCAAGTGACCTGTCAGGTTTTAAACTGTTCTTAAAGTGACTCACTCTATTGGAGAAAGCACTTACCTAACTGGACACTTTACTAGCTACAGCTGTTAAAATGTGTTTGTGTATGTTTATTTCATTGTCACTGGCCTTCAAAAATGCAGTCTACGAGGTTTAACCAAGGTTTTATTAAGAATTGGTGTAGAAATGAAGATGATATCAAATGATATCAAAGAGTAGGTCAAAGTTTCTCATTTTCATTTCCTACTCCAAAAAAGAATAGAATGAGAGAGGAGAAAATATCAATTATTCTTGTCAAAAATATTTTCAGTCTCTACAAATGTACCTTGAGCTAAGTCTTCCACTTTAGTATGATGGCACATGTGGTAATCGCTGATTTCATGGTTTCACACGTGTAAGTAAACTGTTAAAAGAAGCTCCTTTTCACGTTTCAAGTCCATTACTAGTTGTGTATCAATAATTATATTCTCTGTTAACCTCAAAACAGATATCCCAGTTCACCTACCACCTACCAGTTCACCTTCCTTACTTGTTATTATCATTTAATATGTTGTTAGCTGCCTTTGTACTAATTTAATCTTTGAAAGAAGATAATTATTACTGACTGTGTTGCTGCGATTACTGGGTAGAATGTAGCAAAACACAGAACACCCATTCTTCTAGTTCTAATCTGCACACCAAACACGTGACTTAGAGCAGTGGGAAAAAGAGGCAAAGCTACCCTTCCAGACATCTCACTGAAACTAACAATTAGACTTGAGAAATTATTGCTTGCTATCTCTATAATCTTTAGAAAATCTTATATAAAGCCTGCAGGATAAAATAGGTAAATTTCCCATTTTAGAATTCCTGAGAGGCAAAAGTTTTATATTTTGCTATTTCATCTTAAAAAGACAGATTTCACGTGCTTGCTTTCAGGTGTGAAGATGCACATACACACACACATCCAGGAGAAGAGTTTGGTAAGAGCCATCCTGAAATAAGGAGAATGTCTGATGTATCTGGAATTCCCGAAATAAGTACGGGAGGTTGAGTGTGCTTCAGATGACATTGAAGAGTTGTCTTTAGCTGAGTTCACGGGTAATAGGGAGACTTTAATGCTAAAACTGTAAAGGTACGTGCATACATATCAAAATTTATAAACAGGAGCTTCTGAAAAAAAGCTAATATCTTTCTTCAAAAGATTACAATATTCCAAAAAATGCATCACTTCATATTTTAACAATTACCTATTTGCATTGTATTTCAGGGCATTTCATGTCTAACTGTTTAAAATTTAACGAATTGACCTTAAATAGAAAAAGACCAACTGAAATAATTGTCTGAAATGTCAAAGGGTGGTCATTAATGTATTTAACACACACACACACATATATATATATATACATTTATATAATCTTTTAAATTAGTCAGTCCTTTATATGCAATTGCTTTGAAGCTATGTAGACTCCAAAATTGGTTGAGGATGATATGCCTTGCCAGATTCCAAAGCAACTTTACTTTCTCAAGTCAATTAATATTCACTCATTTGAGTGATTAATTTTAATTCTATATCTGCTGAAATTGATACCCTTCTACAAATAAAGATGAGGTTTTCTGGCGAGCAGTAAATTTTTTTAAAGTTTTAAAAAGAAAAAAGCAATTCTTACATTCAGCTGCAAAAAAATAAGAGTATCTAGAAACGCGCGCACCGCTCAGTCAGAAAGAAAAGCCAGTAGCTGGCGAGGCAGGCAGGGCAGGAGGCATCAGAAACGCAGCCGGCTGCCTGGCGCACTCGCCAGCCTGGGCCCTCCGGAAAAGGCTGCAAAGACGGCTCGGGCTCCTCCAACTCGAGAAAGTTACCTCCGACTGCATTATGGAAAGTCGTGCAAGTGAATTAGAAGACCACATGTGTGGCCAGTCACCCGCTTTTACTGTCTCTACCGTCGATGCAGTGACCCTGTAACCCTTTAGTGCCGGGCTAAAGCGAGGGGGAGGCTGGAAAAGGTGGCAAGAGAGAGGGAGGGAGAAGGAGACAGCGCGAATGTGGCCGATCCCCACCCCCAACCCCCGCCCCTGCATAATCCCCCCCAGAAGCCCAGACCGCTGCCGAAACCGAGGAGGAAGTAGCAGCGATTTCTACTTGGGCTTTTTCCTCTCCACGGGCAGGTTTTCCAAGCATTGTTGCCTCCTCTCCTTAAAGTATCTCTAGGAGAAAGCATTGGATCCGGGAGGGCTCTCCCAACTGAGAGATTTTCAGTGCAAACTTGAGAGATCGTAGGGCTGCTCTGCTTTCCCACTGACGCCGCGGAGCACGGTTTTCGAGCTCGAGCTAGGTAGCTCCCCAGCGATGCCCGGAGCTGCGCGAGGTGGTTTTACATCTCCCCTTCTCTCCCCGTTTCCCAGGCGCCGCGCCCGCATCACCTTCCGCGCAGTGGCACACAAACCCCGGCAGCCCCCTCCCAGGAAAACAGCCGCAAACTTACCCTCGGCAAAATAAATCCACGGAGGAAGCCCCCTCATCTTCCCCTACTCCCCTGCCAATAATTCAAGGGGACAGTTTCCACAACACTTCGCCGTCAAATTCTAGCTGAAATGGTCAAAGTATTTACCAGTTTCTAGCCGCTTTAAAAGAAAAAAAATCTCGAGCACCTAATAATTCTTGTTTCAGTATCCAAGATGTTTCCTTTTTTTCTTTAAGCAGCCGCAACCCCAGTTTTGCACTCCCTCCCCCTTTTTTTTATTCACCCACAGACACTTCCCAAACGTCTCGATTGATCCTTTTCTCTTTCCAGATGCAACCGCGATCCGCGATTCTGGGCACCCAAAGCCACCTCCATGTAGATCCGACCATCAGGCAAGAAATACAAATGATCAAACAACGTTACTTCTTTCAGCTGCAATCAGATAATCCTACTAATCCAATAGATTTATCTCGATTGGAAATTGACCTCAAAAATGAATTCCCACCGCTGCTGTCCAGTAGAACGATTTCTTAGCTCTGTTCGAGTGATCGAAGAAACTGTGGTTTCTTTTTTCTTTAAAAAAAAAAAATCTTTTTCGATTCTGGGTGCACTGCTCGCAAAAAAATGCCGAGGACCCTGGTTTTCCCCTAATATAGGTTTCTACTCCAAATCGGTGCAGAATGAAAAATGGTACAAAGATACCCCTAGTGGCTCGAGGCGATATTGCAGGGATCTCACTTTTTTTTTTTTTCCCATCCCCTCGCCTCACCTTTTCTCCCCCACCCCTGTAGATAACTAGTAGCGGCTGTAGTAGTTAAACAAAAAGACTGAACCGATATTAACAGGGATGTTTTATGAATGCCTGAACAAACAGTCTTGTTTTTGTTCCGAAACTTCTGTGTTGCCGTCTCCTAAGTATTAAAAAATTTCCCCAGTGATACTTAGAGCCTAAAATGTCCATTTGGGGCAGTACAGTGATTTCAAAGTCAATATATTTGTTTCCTAAGTCACTACAGTTATCAAATAAAATGCCTCAGTCTTCTTGAGTTCTTTTACTTTTATAAATACCTTTAACGTGTTGTTTCATATGAGTATGGATCTACATCTTTGAGATTGTTTTGTCTTCTTTTAGACTTTACATGTTTATTAGGAAAGCAAGCAATGGATCCTGTGAGCTTGTGGTCAAACAGCAAGATTTAAGCAGCGGGATATAAGCTTCTGCCTTGTTTAACAAATCCTATGGAATTTAATGGCCTTAAGATTGCGACTAGAATTTTTGGCAGGTTTCAAAGAAAGAGAAATCACTGAAATAAATTTCAGGACATTGTTCTCCTAAGCAGTAGTACCGAATTCTCACAAACAGTTGACAACCAACAACCTAGCGCCTTTTGCAAACTGAAAGTTCTAATTGTTTAGAACCAGGAATGGCTGAGATTCTACACTTCTAACAAACCCTTGGAGAAGGCTTTCACTATCAAGCCTAGTAACACAGAGAAGTTAGATTTATTTTCATGCTGATGGGTTCTTTTGCTGTAAAAGTTGGAAAATTTTTCTTAACTGACTGAATAATCCAGCCTTTTTAGTGCATGAACTGTTAAAGAATCCAGAGACTTTCTTTCTACTACTGATTTTAATATTAATTGGTGATGTAACTTTGAGAAGTCACATTTTTGCTTATAGTTAATTCATTTATTAAAATTCAAAATAAAACATACATGTTCTTAGATGGAAGACTCAATATTGTAAATTAATACATAATAGTACTGTGATTATTATTTAAATTCTATTGTAGTTTTTTTGTGGAACCTTGAAAGTTAATTCTAAAACATGCTTGATACAGCAAAGGGTAAAATTTCATCAATACAATCTGAAGAACAGGGTTTGGGAGTTTCCATACAAACTACTAAGGCTTAATGTAAAATGACAGTAGTTAAGGCAATGTAACTTTGGTTCAGAGATAAAAATTAGTTCAAAAGAACATAATAGAGCATGGGGTGTGTGTGTGTGTGTGTGTGTGTGTGTGTGATGTGTGTCTGTCTCCATGTACTTATGGAATCTTGATAAGAACCAAGTGCCATTCCAGATCATTGAAAAATAAATGAATTATTTAGACAGTAGATTAAGCTTTTGAAAAGAATTGTAATTCTAGATTTTAACTATTTAACGTTTGAGAGTATATTTAAGATGCAGAGAAATATGTACAACGTATCAAGGAAAGTAGTTTTATGGTTTTCAATAGATGGGAAGAGAATAGTTTATTAAACAATCTAAGTCCATAAAAGAAAAATGGTAAATTTGTTATATTAAAATAAAAATAATGTACATCAAAAAAAAATCAAGCCATGACTAAGAGAAGACATTTTCAGTGCATAGACTTTTGTCCAAAGTATGTAAAGGTTTCTTATAAATCTATTTTAAAACTTACAATGAGGAAAAATGAGCTAAGGAGATTAAGAATCAAATGACAGAGAAGATTTTAATATCCAACAACCATTTTAAGAAAGCATTCAGTCTCTCTTATTATTAGAAAGATACATGATAAAATGATGTGACATCATTTCACAGTTATGAAGTTGGTAAAAATTTACAAATCTGGTATCACCAAATATAGATGAGGCTGCAAGAAACCATGTAAAATGAAACAGCTAAACATACAAATGCTGTAGAAAGCAGTTCAGCAATAGCCGAAAATTATCATATCCTGTAATCCAGTTTCTTACTCCTAGAAATATCCATTGCAGAATTACTTGAAAGTGCAAAAAAAATGGAAATAATCTAAATGCCTCTGGACAAATAACTAGACAAGGAGTTTACAGAATATCCACATACTGAAATATTAGAAACAGTAAAGACAAAAATAAAAGTGTCACAGCTTCTTAAGTTAGTGTGAATAAAGTGTCAAAAACATGATGTTGGCCAAAATAACAGTATGTTGCAGCAAAATGCCTGTGCAATGATACTATGAACATACAAAGTTTTTAAACTTTCAAAATAATTATATATTATAATTTTGATAATTACATATATTAATTTTGATCACATATATAGAGAGAAAATAAATCAATATGCATGACCATGATAAAAATCAAACTCAGGGTGAAGCTTATCATTGGGAAGGACTGGGTAAATGGAACCGGGAAGGCATGAAGAGTACTTTACCTTGAATCTTCAGTGTTTTATTTCTCAAGCTGAAATTTGAACATGTTTAGAAATTGGAAAATATTCTATGATTTAGAAATTATTTTTATGCATGAAATATTTCATGGAAATGGAAGCATTAAGCTGGATAATTTCCGTGAACCCTTACTGCTGTGTAAAATTCTCTAATTGGAATAAACAAATGTAGATGTGAGAAAATAGTATGCGAGTTCAGAGTTTTGTAACATGCTTTTTATAGAGGCTCTTTTAAATAACATTTCTAAGAAGTAGAAATGGATTGATGCTTATTTATTTCTATAATAAGTATGAGAACTTCTATCTAGCAAGCAAGCAAAATTCACTACCTAAATGGGAAAAATATGACTGAAGAGAAAAAAATATAACCATTAACTAGCTTTCTTGTATTTTCCTTTGATCTTGCATATTGTAATAGGGCCTCTGAAACTGTGAAATAATCAATTGATCATGTTCAGTCTGACCAATTAACTAGAAAGCACCAATGCCCGAGTAGCTCTAAACCAAACTACACTACAAAGAAAATTCCTCTAGAATAGGCAATATATGTGCATGATTTCAAATAGGGAGACTTCATTGATAAGAAATATGAGAAATGGAAATCTCATCACAAAGTCACCAGATACTATTTTTCATAATCCATTAAAAGTAAGGGAACATATCAAATATTAGGAAAGAATTTTTTTAGAATTCAATATTAGAAGTACAAGAAGCAGGTAATATTATCAACTCACAAAGGAATCAGGAAAGATGCCTGAATTAATTGTGAAGTAGACATTTTTCAACCATTCAGAACAAAGTCCCTGGAAAATAATGAAAGCAGTTTTGTACTAAGCAAGCTGTGAGATGACAATTTGATTTCCTTTGATGATGAAACAGACAAGAGGGATGAAGTAGATGTAAGTTTCTAAAATTTAAAGTTGACATATTTGTTAAACAATCACTTATTGAATACTTCCTGAATACTGGTTATAACTCACAGAATATTATAGAATTCACTGTGAAACAGGTAATCATGATAAATCCTATTTCCAATGATAATTGACTTATTGATGATAAATGGCTAGGAGGCAATATTTTGAATTAATATATCAGCATCCATACTAAATAGGTATCAGGTATTGATACAGACTTGAATGTTCATTTTCAGTGAGTTTGTGTTCAAACTGGGTTTACAGGTTAAGCTACTCATGAAAGAAGAAAAGTAAAAGGGAGATGTGGGCATAGGAAAGAAAGCTGAGGATAAAGGTGTGCATCAAATTGTAGTGACATTTTACAGAGAGGATAAAATTTTACTCAGTCTTTGTATCCTCATACTACAAATGATTAGTAACTGAACGGCTTACTAGATCAAACAATGAAAATATCTGGTATATTTCCATCCTCAAAGACTGTTAATTTCTTCATAAAATGAAATAGAGGAGAAAGTAACAAACTAAGTATGACTAATAGTGAGAAATGAAAGGCCAGGATTAGCAAACCAGACTACTAGAGGGGACTCCATTTTGGACTACTTCACTAAAATCTCTGCTCTCTTAAAATTATTTTATGATCATACAGCCTATTTCATTGTCTCTCCCAAATAAAAATGATTGACTAATAAGAAAGTGATTTTGTAAAGAAGTAAATATTATGACTCTATTAACATATAGATGAGCAAATATGTGATTTTTGCCTTGAATACAAAGGAATCACTGTGGAAAAAAGTGTTTGGTGAATTTATTTTAATAAATGATATAAACGTACCTGATCAAATGACTTAAGTTCTACCTAACAGGGAATATTTTAATATGTTGTGAGAGATTATTGCTCAATGTTTGAAAAAAAAATAACTTACAAGTTATTGTACAGCAGATTTCTAAAGCAAGTCTGGAGGAAAATCATTCCTTTACCAGCTTCAGAACTCCCCCGATGAGCACACTCATATTAAATGCTCAGGTCTTGAATCTAAATGAGTGACAATTGTGAATTATAAATGGCATAAGAATTAAAAGTGTTACAACATTATGAGGCTAACTACTGCAAAGGTGGGTGTTTACAAATAGGTTCTTTCTATGGGGAAAGATCTGCTCACACAATCCTGCTTAATTAGAAAAGACTACTTAAAACACTTGACTGTTACTGAATATTTCAGGTATGTACTGGGAGAACACACCTTCTTCGATGCTAAATATACCAGATGCGTCTTCATATTTCATGGATCTGAAAAATGGTAATGGAAACCAAGGAAGCAATGATCAAGACTAGGTATTTTAGGGGTTGGGGATTTAGCTCAGTGGCACTGTGCCTGCCTGGCAAATGCAAGGTCGTGAGTTTGATTCCCAGTACCGGAAAAACAAACAAAACAAAACAAAAAAGACTAGATATTTTAAGACGAGACTGCCACATGGAAAAATGAAGATTCTTTCAGCATAGAAATAGAAGACAGAAGAACAACCATGTTAACTATAATGTATATACATACATACAAAATTTCTCCTTCTTTACCTTCTCTTTTCCCACATCCCAGTTGCCCTTTTCTTTGGTTGACCAGCATTGCATGTCTATATCTGTTTTCATGAGAAGCCACTTTGAAGATATCAATATGTAATACAACAAGCATTGTTAATTCCCTACCACTTTGTTTGTAACTCTGTATTGTCTGTACTGTGCTTGTGATGTTGTAAAATGTTGTATGTCTGTTAATGTTTCCCTCCTTTTATCTTTAAAATTAAAAAAAAAAGAAAAATGAAGATTCTTCCTCATTTTAATCTGTTACAAAATCCAATATTGGCACTGCTATACTAATAATCAAGAATTTGGTTTATTTTGTTTTGGCTAGCTCTCTCTTTTAACATCTATAATTTGTACTTATATTTAATTGATGTAACATTTTAATTTAAAAGATACATTTTAAACTTCAAAGATGTTAGTTGTGATAGCTTCTTTTGCAGAATGTTTTATTTATTTTTGAATATATGTTATTACATAAAATTTGTGAACTAGCATAGCTCTTATACTGATACTTGACTCTCAGGAAAAATTATTGTGATATTTTAACTGCTTTTAACTCTCTCACACCATGATTGATTGTAAGTCATTGCAGCATAATCTAGGATGAGTTAAATTACAGAAAATCTTAAGTATTTCTTTAGTACTGAAAAAAATATGAGAAAACTGTCCTATCGAACATCATCCACTAGCATTTATTGTAGAATATTAACATATTATGCTTCCAATATCAGAAAAATTCACTGTAAAATTTGATCTAAGTGTGGGAAAGCCACATGAAAATTAATTTTCTGTAGTTCAAGCTGGAAAAGAATTTCTCAGTTACATCCCAGTGGCACTGCCATCTCTCACAGATATGAGGGGAACACTCCTTTTCTGAATAGGATTTTACGCTAACTAAAATTAAAAATACACTGTCTATTCATTATTATTTAATGAATAATATGATGGAAATCTTTTACCTGTACTGAAATATTTAGTTCTACTTTTCCCTAAAATATTAAATAAAGAAAATAGTAAAATTACATCTAAATAATGGGTCTCTCTGTCTTGTCTGTGTATCTATCAATCTATCTATTAGCTAGCTACCTATTACATACATTTGCCTGGTTTTTTATTATTTATGTCAAATTGGGGAATATCACAAATGATTCAAAAAAATAGACTTTCCTAAAGTCATTTCTGTATATATTTAGAGTTTGCTTTTTGCCTGCATATGAATAAAATTATATCTGATAACCTGGAAATAAACAATAAAATAATGTAATTAAATAGTAGGATAAAATCATATTATACTCATTGCAGAAGAGATTGTTCAGCTTTCCAGCCATCCATTCTAAAGTTTAGCCTAAGCATTTTGGTCTTTTACTAAATAATTTTTCAAACCTTCCCTAGAATTAAGTAAGTAAATAAAAGATTTGCTATTAAAATTGTACCCTAACTCTTTATTTCTAAATTGTAGTAGGAGGGACATAAAAAGAACAATATTGTAAATTTTTAAAAGTAGCTATTTCAGCAGATTTAACTCAAAAAATAACATCAAAACAACTCAAAGCAAATTTTGGTTAAGTTCCAAAGTTAACAGACTACCAAAAGAGATAGTCACGTGTGGGAATAGAGGTATCATTATTGGTTTCTGTGTAATATATTAAACTAACTCACAGTTCATATATTTCTCAATCATAAGGACTCAAAATAACACCTTTTGGTATATAGGGCAAGCCCAAGAACACGGGTGACTTCTACAATAAACTCAAAAGCATTGCTAAATAACAAATAATCTTGTTATTCCACTTATTTAGTTGGTGGTATTAAAACTGCATTCGTTTTGAAATATTTGACCACAACTAAACTTTGAAAATTATATTTACCAAACAAACAGAAAAGGACATCATTAAATATATTTAATATGAAAATTGTAACAATGCTTCCCCACAAAGATATGTGGATCCTTTTTCTGGAGTCTGGATATATGTTGCTTTATATGGCAAAAATAGTTTGCTATACTGTTAGCTTAGAAGATGCAGGGAGGTAGTAGTAGCCAAGGAAAACATGTAGTTCCTGGACAAGTGTTGCCAGAAAGGAAATTGCTCTTGCTAACCCATTTGAGATTTCTTTTTTTTTTTTTTTTTTTTTTCTGGTACCGGGAATCGAACTCACGACCTTATGCTTGCCAGGCCGGCGCTGTGCCACTGAGCTAAATCCTCAGGCCCCCATTTGAGATTTCTATATTGCTAAAATGTAAGATAATAAAGTTAAACTGCTTTCAAACACTAAATTTGTGGTAAATTTTTTCTTTTTTTTTAACCGGGAATTGAAGTCAGGACTTTGCACTTGGCAGGCTGGCGCTTTGCCACCCGGCGCCAAATTGTTTCAACAGTGATACGAAATGAATACATTTTATTTAAAATATTTTGGAAATAATTAATGTCCATAAAAACATAACATGAGGCACAGTAATTTTTTTAGGACCAAACTTTGCAGAAACATTTAGAAAAATTAAATTTAATAATATATCTTATTTAGCCTAATAGAACAAAAATTTTATTATTTCAATATGTAATCTGTATGAAACATTATTAGTGAAATATTTTAAAATTTTTCATACAATGTCTTCAACACCTAATTGCATATATTAGACTGACATCTTAATTTGGACTTATGTATTTCGAGAGTTCTATAGCCAAATATAGGTACTGACTGCAATACTAAACAGCGCAGTTTAAATTGGTACAAACAAATTAAAAAGAAAATTCCATATACTACACTATAGATAATTCTAATGTTCTAGATTAAAATCATAAGGACATAAAATGAAATCAGGATTATTATACAGACAACTTTCCACAAACTTAGCTCTTGAAAATTATATTTTAAAAGACATCTAAAGAGGAAAAAAATGTAAAAATGTACAAAAGAAGATATGATTACCTAGTGACACTGAGTTGGCTGATCTTCGTCAAAAATTCTAATGATTGCAAACAGAAATTTCCCTGAGATTTCAAGAGCAAAAAGACAGCCAAGAACAGGCGAAGAACAACATTGCTTGAGGCCAGCTACACAGTATGAAAATTGACAGAGAGAAAAGAAGAACTATTAAACTATAGCTTCCAATTTCTCCATACAGAAGAGTGATGTTCCAACTGGAAAAGAATATGGTAGTGAAGAAATAATAATTAAGCCTAAAGGTTTTTAAAATTAGTTTTAAGATTCCAGGTACAAATCTCTTAACCTTTTACTATACTGAAAGGACTTGAACATGCGTTCTTGGATTTGATTATCTGTTATATTTAAAGCACACTGTGGTTCTGGTTTTCACACAGGATTTTAGAAACTGAAGTTTACTAAACTTGACATTAACTAAAATTCTAGAATTGATGCTCATGGGTGTTCAAAAACTATATGGTAGATCAGAATAAATGTTTTCAGAGAAGAATTGGAGTGGCAGATTAAAAAATGTCATTTGTATTGTCTTGACTTCATCTATGGCCTTTCATAAAAGGCACTCATAATTTTCTTGAGGACAAAATTGGTAAGGGGGGATGATATCGTAATTGAGTAAATCCTTTCAGCAGCTACTCTATTGTAGTGTTCAATGAATGTTTCTTGATACCATCCTCTTCCTTTCTTGAGAATTACAATTTGTAAAGGAATTTGTTTTACGGCTGAATCTGTCAATTAAGCAAATTAG
The DNA here is from genome assembly GCF_000276665.1 of Chinchilla lanigera. Lineage (NCBI taxonomy): Eukaryota > Metazoa > Chordata > Mammalia > Rodentia > Chinchillidae > Chinchilla > Chinchilla lanigera. The sequence goes on along the minus strand of NW_004955420.1, from coordinate 3,523,570 downwards.
TCTAATGGCGTGTATGAATGAGAAGCGTTGGTACAAGTCTGTCTTAGACTACAGACTTTTAAATAGAATATTCAAACCAACAACTCTTTGGAGAATTAATGTTTCCAATGGCACTTTGCAAATTATTTATTAATAAAAGCTTTGTTATAAATTACCTAATTTCTAATTTAATTCAATCAAATTTTAACATCTAGTTTATCAGTGTCCTCTTTCAGTAGAGAAATTAATGTCTCCTTATATTTAGTTTACTCTCTGCTATACAAATCTTTCTGTTTAATTAATCAACAATAATTTTGTTATCAAAAGGATTTCTTATTGACGGTATTTAATTGAGTTACAAAACCTTGGATTATAGAGTCCATTTAATAAAAGCTTCAAAGTAATCTAATTTTAAAACAAATCAATCAAACCGCAACTCAACCTCAATCTTAATTTTGTTTGTATACTTTTCCAATGAATTTTTATGATATAATGGCGAGATTCTTTCACACGTTTTTTTTTTTTTTTTTAACTCCTGATACTAGCACAATCGGGAAAACTGTCTCTCTAGTCCTTCTCCTCAAATAATTGAGATCAAACTCAAAATGCAAAATAGCACACAAAAACAATAATATCAACATGAAAAAGAAAAAAATCTCAGGATAACCTTACCTTCATTCCCTGCCATTTTCTCTCCCCTTATATTTCAATGTTTCAATATTGATATAAATAGTGTTGTAAAATTAAAACATAAATTGTCAATCATTGAATATGGTTAATTAGGTGAATATATTTAATATATATATATGTATATAATCTGAAGATATGTGCATCCCTATTTAGCAACCACAAAACTAACATTTTACCTACTCATTGGCTCTTTCAGCAGAATCAAAATCATGCAAATTTGTCAGTTCCTATTGTTGACTGCCTCACCTGTAAAAATACTTGATTCTTATACTTATACAATCTTTCAAGTTGGAAGAGTTCATATAATTTTCTGTATTTCTACAATCCAGAAAACTGAAACAGTAACATTAAGCAACTTGCTGCAACTGACCACAGATCAAACCAAAATTGCTCTTAGGTTTCAATCCAAGTCTTCTGTATGTGTTTTTCATTGTGAGAGGTGGTGAAGTAAGAGCAAGAGAGCATGGATACTGTGGGAGTGACTCAGCTCTCAGGAGTTATTGTAAATGAAATGGACAGCTGAAGTGTGTCCTAAAAAGAGAGATCTCTTTTTGGTGATCAGATGCCCCAAGTACCACTCAAGAGTTAGGAATAATAGGAAGATTTGAGTTAGCTTTAGATACTCTGCATCACACAGTGCCACTGTTGCTAACTTTTTAAAAGAGCAGTAGAGGGCAAAAGAGTCTTTGGGAATGAGATAGGATGATTTCATCCCTGAGTGAAGCTGAGTATATACCCAGGGAAGGAAATACAGGAGCAGGGCATTGGTGAGCATGCAACTGGGGAGTAGTTAACAAAATTCTCCTCTCATGGATGGCTGGAGAAAAGAAAACACTAGGGTTGCCCTGGGCAAGATTCTGGGTTCCTAGTAAGAGAATGGGTTCCCTTGGTTATCTGGGAAAAGACATGAGCTTGAAACCATAAATAAAACTAATATAGAAATTTGTAGCCAGATGTACCAAGGGAGCATGATCAGTAGAATATGACAGCAAAAGGGTCAACTAAGGTCCAAGAAGCAGACCACAGAGGACCTAGTAACAAGATTCTTTATCCAGGAAATGCAAGTGACACCAAGAATAAATTCTTGATGCAGACTCATGTTGGCTCATGGCTGGATGCTCATGCCAGTCTTTTTACTGGCCTCAGCTTTCCTCATCCAACTTCCCTCCAGTCTACCCCACACACTAACTCCCGAGTAGCCTCTTTATAATACAAACCTGTTCTCACTTTAGCTGCACATTGAAATGTATGGGAGACATGACAGATTAGATTATTCCCTCTGAGTAATAATTTCTGAGGGGGAGAAAATATTCTCTTTCTTTATCTCCAATAGGAGAATGGCTGCAATATTCTTGGAAAGACAAAATGTTTTTGTTTCCTCATTCTACTCCTTCCCCTCTTCTCTTCGGGTAAAGAGAAATCCCTTAACTTACTCCATGCCTCAATTTTGTCAGTGGAAATGATAAGTACTAATAAGAGAAAAGCTTACTGGATTTTCAATGTTCCATTAAAACACCAACACCAAGGAAAAAGCAATCACCTCAACCTAGTCTCTAGAGCTTTTAAGGGACAATATTATGAATACAAGGTATATACCACTCCAACTTAATAAATGCTGACAAACTGAATGAATGACTCTAACAAATGTTCTGAAACCCCAACTTATCCTTTTACTTTAAAATATTAAAATCATCAATATTAATTTTAAAAAACCTTATTGTTAAATCTTGAAAGCTAGGGAAAATATTGTGCAGTATACAGATTTTTATCTCACTTTTAAGTAGGAGAACTTGAATCAAGAAAATGTGATATAAGAAACATGACAGCTTCTTTAAATAACAAGAAACTTTACAACAGGGGCATCTTTTATATAACAGATTCTCTATACATAGAGAACATTTTAGCTCAGCTGATATTTTTCGTAACAATAGCAGTCATTTATAAAATCCTTTACAGTTTGCACTTCAACATTTTTAATTTTATTGAACTTTAGAAAATAAAACATTTGAAACAAGATAGTTACTGATATTTGTTCATTTTTATAATTAAACTTGACTTCCTTATGGCCACACAGAGGTTGTCAACTGTACAAGTCAGACCTTTGAACTCTCAGACCAATGCTCCTTGTAACAGTAAAAATTGCATGAGATTTGGAAAAACTTAAAGTATTTTATTTCTTACAGCTCTCAAAATGTATTCTGTGAGTGTAAGTATAAAAAGCTCGCATGAGCCAGGTGGGTGGGGCACTCCTGTAATCCTAGTACTTCAGGTGGTTCAGGCAGGAACACTGCAAGTTTGAGCTCAGCCTGGGCAAGTTAGCTTACCAAAACTCTGTGTCAAAATAAAATGAGATTATAGTAACACAATTCATGACAGCTAAATCTTGAAAGCAGCCCACATGCCCATCAAGTGTGGAACTTACATCCAGAGTACTACTTTGCCAGAAAGAAGGATAAAATTGAATTATCTGTAGGAGAATGGATGCACTCTGAGATCAGAATGTTAAACAAAATAAGCGAGACACAAAATTAAGTATCTCCTGGTTTCCTTTATATAATAAGCCTAAATTATAAATAGAGAACAAAACAAAAGAAAGATAAGAAGCAGAGAGAGACAGAGGTTTCTCAAATTGGAAAGTTATTGAGAGATAGAAGGAAGGGGGAGCAAGGGGAAGGAAATGGGAGGAAAAAAATTTAAAATGTGTGTTGTACATGCACCAACTCCACACAGGAAGGAATGTAACCACTATCTACTGCAGACATGTACTAATACACAAGTTAAAATTTAAAAAAGACAAAATCTGTATATGTGCATATATATGTATGTATATATATGGCTCCAGATGTAGCTCAGAGTAAAGGCCCTAGATTTAATCCCCAATACTGAAAAAAATCACATGGAATTATAGATGGTTAATTCAGATAAAAACCAATCTTACGTATTAGAAATGAAGATGGCAAGGGACCAAAGGTCCAAACCAGGGATCTCCCCTGACCCCACCATAGCATCAAGAGGAGGTCTCCTTTGAGCACTGCTTAAAAACTCCTCACGCCTTTTACAAAGAAAGAAGCAGAGGTCTCCAGAATCAGGTGATTTGGCCAAGCTCAGTCATTCATAAAATTAGAGCTCTTTGGTTCCTAATCAAATATTCTTTCCACTGTTTTATAGTGTCTCTATAATCCTTTGGGTGTTCATGCAAACTTCTGGCTGAACAGCTGCTTTCCTGTCCAACCAGCTCCCCTGCAATGCATGGCTTTTCGCAGAATCCTGAGCTGCTTGTGATATTTCAGTTCCACTTTGCTTTTTTTTATGTATTTGCCCTTTGCACGTGGCTCTTCTCTGTCTGAAAGACTGCCCTTGTACATGCTCTGTGGTCTGGTCTACCGCCTTTCTATTCTCCACAGATTACGAAGTCTTTCTTTAGTCAGCAATGACTTTGGCAAACCTCGCATGAGACCCCTGACCTACTTCACTGCTCACTATCACCTTTCACCTCCTACGACACCCAGTCCCTACTTAGGTCAGGGGCAATTTTAGTCAACTTATACTTCTGATTACCTTTTATCACACTTGCATTTTTTACAAATTGCTCTTTGTAGAACAGAGTCTCATTTGCATTTTCTACTTTTGCTCTCCAACAATTTGAATTTGTTAAGGGTCACAATAAGAATTGCAGAGAGAAGAAATGCAAGAATGAATGAATGTTATTTCCTAAGTAATTTCTTACAAAAAGCATAATACAGGACAGTATGGCATACATCTTGGGGAAGTGGGCTTCAGATGAACTTATTGCCAATTCTACATCATACTGCCAGAAAATAGGAAGTCCTGATCCTCAGGAGCCACTAATTTGCAGTTTGAAAAATTTCTATTTTTCAAACTGCATGAGAGAAAAGTTTTGAGAGCTCATTTATATTAAATTGTTACTATATGAAACAATTTACATTCATAAATTTGAACAGAAAGCAAAAAACAGCAGACACAGGAAAAAAAAAATAGCATTAGAAAGAAAGACCGATAAATAAACAGAAAAATAACCAGAATGGGGACACATTTGTGCAAAAAGAAAAACTTGGCTATTTGAAATTTAATATTCAAAATATGAAAAAAGAAATAGAATTTAAAATTAAATTTGAGCTATGATTACATTACATAAAAATGTAAAAGCTTGAATTTAAGAAGTTTGAAGAAGCACATAAAATTTAAAATATTTTCTTAATTTTAGTACTTACTTTTTTACTTCAGTTTATTTTAATGACGCTAGTAGTGTACAACAAACGTTTTAAAAGTGAAAAACAATAGAATTTTATCTTTCCAATTAATATATCAATTTTATATAAATTTGGAGTACTATTGGCTATCTCTTACTAATAATAAAATGCATGTAGGGTTTTTTTACCCTCACTCTGAAGTCAAATGTGGATTTTGGAACTTCTTAAACTTCACTCTCTAGTGTATCTTGTTTTATAAATGACCATCTTTAGTGTAGCAGTAGAAATTTACACATATATACTTCATAGTTTTTCTGGTTATACACACATGCCCACGATTTATTCAATTCCAAGTACCAAAGTTAAACAAACGAGAAGAGTAAATGTGTTAGGAGAAACAGATGTTGCTCTTTTGTAATAGGAAAGGGGTAAATGAGGCCTCATGCAGGTATAGAATAAAACCCCTTTCCAATCCTTTCTTCTATATCAGTGTCATCTCAGGGCATCATTTCATATCAGATTATTGCTTTATATAATTATCAGATAGAGATAAACCCCCTTTTATGTTGCCAAGATAAAAAAGTTTTAGTTCTTACATTTTATTTACTTATCGCTTTCCTGAACCTAACACATTTGAAGACATACTATGTATAAATCAGGCCACTGAGCAGTAGGGATAAAGCAGTGCTTGAGATATAGTGCACCCTTAAAGGATCTGCACTCTAGGAGAGAAGACACATAAACAGACAGGTATGTATCAGAGTGATAACGGTTGAACCAAAATATTACTAGCACACAGATAAGAAAACGTTTATCATTTGTAGGATGGAGGTGAACACAGAGATTAGGAAAGTGCTTGAAATATGCAAAAAAAGATGACTAGGAGTTAATGAGCTATGAGTTGAGACAGATTGTGATAATATTGTAAAAAAGTAAATAATTTTTCAGCATAGGGATTCAACAAAACATCATAAATGGGAATCACTGAAGAATCCAATTTTGCTAGCATTATTTAATTCTCAAATCATTTAGTTTTGATTTGCATAAGGTTTGTCCAATTACACATGCTATGATGACCTGCTAACCCATGTAATTAACCAATTTGTTTGAATGCTGTTGAAGTTGAGGTTAGGGAAGGTCAAGAACAATGACTAACAATTAAAGCTTAGGGGAAAAGTTAGAGCTCTGCACCCTCAATTTCCGTGGTGAAGCTATTTCCCATTGAAACCATGGTGCATAAATTTGTGGATCAGTTAACCCATTTACTAACCAAAATACTGATGGATATTTTTAGGCTCTCTTTAACTTAATTTAAAATAATGAAGTACTATACTGTAATAACTGCCTGACATCAGGCACTCTCAGTGCATTAATTATACACTTGCATCTCCCATTATACCTTGCTCCTGGCTAGGAGGATCTTTATATAATCCCCTTTCTCTTAACACCCTCTTCTTCCTCTGCATCATTCTGTTTGAGTTTGAAGAAGAAGAGCATAATGAAGGATTAAATCCCCATTCACAATTAATGGAAAAATTGGTTTAATTCACTGAATTCTAATATGCCTAAAACAGCTTTAATTGGTATTATTTTCTTTCATTCAAAGGAAATGTTCAGCAATACCTATATCTATGATCTTAATAAAGTTCCCATTGTAACATCTGTTTCATCTTCATGCCAATTAATTCTGCTCAATTTGAAATTGTCAGGTCTGTCAGAACATTTCTTTCTGTCAATGTACCTCAGTGGTAGTATAAATTGTTTTGTCTTTATGTGTGTCTTGGTTACTTTTCTCTCATTACTGAGACAAAATACCCAACATCCAAAATTAAGAAAGGAGGGGGCTGGGGATTTAGCTCAGCGGCAAA
>NW_004955420.1:3454373-3516630 GCF_000276665.1 Chinchilla lanigera | reverse complement strand
GGGCAACACTTCAAGGTGGCACAAGACAGCAAAAGCAGCAAGAGCAAAAAAGGAGGGGGAGCAAACCTCTTTTCCTTCCTCAGCGCCCTCCTCTTGCACAACCTCAGGATGAATAACGAAAAGCATTCTAGAGCAGGAAGGGCATGTGTTTTCACCCCAGGATGTAGAACTGCTGAGTCACTCAGCCAAGCCTCTAGACTCTTCAAACTGGTACAGTGTATCAAGCATAACAATGTGGTCATACATCTAAGCAGGAATCTGAAAACTACATATGGAACTGCTCCCTCATTCTCTGGGGTAAGATGTATCTTATTATTTCACTCTTTTTCCTCTAAACAAATTGATAAAACTCCATCTGTGAAGAGTTGCCTATCTTCTTATGGCATCTTTCAGTCCTACCTTATCTGCTTCATAATTATTGGAAGTAGGAGTTGAGCTCTGAGCCCACTCTAGCCCTTTGCTTCACTTCCTTCATTGAAATGGAACAATGGGACTCCAGCAGCCCAAACCCTGGGCTTTCGTGGGGTTTACAAAATAACATTTTGCTGCTCAGCTCCCAGTCTTGGTCACTTCTGTTACAAAGTCAGTCTGTCTCTTCCCACACCCACGGTGCAATACATCCTGCTCACTTTCATATCCATTCCACTCCCCTCCTAAAAAGGATCCTGTCTTACTTTGGTCTTCTCAGGTGATGTGGAAGTGATTAGGGCCCATTCTTGCATGACCAGCTTCCCAGGAGTGACTTTTAATAATTCTCTCTGACCTCTAAAATTCCATCTGTTTGACCGAGCTGTTCCACTTCTGGATACCTTTCCCAAAGAGTTAAAGACATTATACCACAGTGATGTAAGCATAGCCATGTTCATAGTAGTGCAATTAATAATAAATAAATCTTGGAAATGGCCTGTATGTCCATCAACAGATGAATAGACTTTTAAAAATGTGGTATTTATACACAACAAAACACTACCCTACCATAAAGAAGGAGACACTTGAGTCATTTGTAGGAAAACAGATATATACCTCGACACCATGATGTTAAATGATCTAACTCAAACAAACAAAAGGTTAAGTATCACAAGATTTCCTATACAAAGAACTCATAAAGTATGAAAAAAAAAAAAGAAAAATAATAGGAAAAAAAGAGAATGAAAAAAGAAAGGTACAGTAATCCAGTGTGGACAATGTATCTAAAAGAGTATCTTGACTTAGTACAACTGTCTTACATGTTTTATATGTTCGTTCTTTAGCCTCTTCGTCTGGTTTTCAAATCTGTATATGTAATAATTATACTTTATACTGTCTTATAAGGGGGAATAATGGGAATTGCAATGCCCATGTACCAATTCTCTACTGTGAATGTAATCATTATATAATGCATACATGTACTAAAAAAATGTATAAAAAATAGTTGACCCCAACTTTCAGACTAAAAACTCCATGAAATGAGGAACTTGTGCTTACCTCTGAATTTTCAGTGTCCAGCCCACAGAGGTGGTTACTAAACATTTATCAAATGAGAGAGGGCAGGTTCCTTAGAAATTCCTGTTCTCTTACTGCTTTCTTGTGGGTGATAAACCCAGGGAAAACATATGAACAAACTGAAATAGTAATATATAATTCCGAATAAGTTATGTTACTTGAGGCTCATAACAACTTTAAATTCCTTGTCATTTGTAAAACAAAGATTAATTTTTGTGTCTGCCATATGTCTAACAAAATCCAATAAAGACTCTGCTCCTCAGAATCACTCTAGGACCCAGAATAATGGAGAAGTAGTCATTTTGTGAACAGGCTACATGCTACAGTGTATAGTTCACAAAGGGAAAAAAGAGCTTGAGGAATTATACTTTACTAAACTCATAATAAAAATGTACGTTAGCATTTTCTCCTATGCCAAACCAAATAATATGATGATGTTTAAACTTGAAGAGGGCATAAAAATGTAATACTCCCACTATGGTCTTAAGAATTTGTACTACTTGTGAAATTAATCGTGATTTACAGAATTAGTAAAAAAATTCTACTCTACTTACATATTAATTTCTCAGAAAGATCAGAATGGCTGTATGTAATGCATTCCTGCTTAAACAGTGCAGATGAATAGGAATTAGCAGTCTTTGTTACTGAACTGATGTCCCTGTATTGTCCTTTCATTCAGGCTTATAAAGAGCGTAGAAAGGTAGACAATGTGAAGATAGAAAAAACCTTTAGAAAAGAAAGCTTTCCAGACAAATGGAATAGTCCACCCAGTGTCCTTAACACAGCAGTTCCTCTGGTATGTTCTAAAGTTGAAAGAGATCAGTGTATCTGAGACAGAGAGTTGGGGAAAGAGACATAGATGATGCTAGAGAGATGAGGTAAATATTTGCTACTGTAGTGGTTATGGCTATTGCTCTGGGAACATAGTAAATTGTTCACAGGATTTTTAGCAAATTAGGTAGAAGTATAAAAGAGTAAATTTTATTTTGTAGAAATTCAATTTGTTGCCGTGTGAAAACAGAAAGGTAGAAACAAAAAAACCAGAGATAGGATCAGTGCAGAAATTCAAGATGTTGATGGCTCTATCTGGGGTGAAACTAAAGGAGATGTAAGAAAGGGGTGGGAGTCCTATGTAATGTAAAGATTAATCCAGAAAGATTTCCTGACTACGAAGATGTAAGAAAAAGAGCTGACCCAAGACAAATCTAAATTCTGTGACCTTGTTGGAGATTCTCCTCAGAGCTTTAAAGATGTTGGCAAAATGTGAACGTGTTTGAGAGCAAACAGATGCAAGCAGATCAATAAAATCAAGAGCTTCAGAGATGCTAAGGGCCTGGAATTAAATATACTTATTGTTTTCTTATCTTTTCAGCAATAAATTTCACTTTGCTGTTTGTCTTTATGGCAAATAAACAATCATTCTTTAGCTTTGGGGCAGATTTATTTATATTTAACTCCTCTAAGCCATTCCAACAGATATATTTGATTCTGAGTTTCTCATGGAATGATTTGTGTTTTTTTTCAAGGCAGTCTTGGGATATATCTGCAAGGCATTATTAATGATTACCAACTAGAAAGTGCATGCATTTGAAGAATACTGAGGATCAAACAATGACTGAGGATCACTGCAGAAAGATTAAGGTGACATATATGATGTGATCTGTAAGTTACAAAGTGCAACATAAACTTAAATTCCTTTCGTCTTTAGTGGTTGAATTAAGTTCACTTGCAGCATTCTCCACTGCTAAGAATCGTGCAGTCTGATCCCTGTGCAGCCTCCAAAAACTCTCTGTCACCTCCCAAATCTTCCACAAGCCCCAGTATCTGATTAAACTGCATTACCTTCTATTCCTTGAACACACATTCCCAATGGCTATCCTTTATTACACTTCTTGCTCTTTGAATTGTCTTCGTTTTTCCCCCTCTCTAAAAAACCCAACTGTCATGACACTCCACGGCCTAAAATGTGTAATCCTTTTGGAACATGTTTTTAAAACATAAATCAAAAGTTTAGGCATTTTTCTACAAGGTTTTACACCTTTGTAAAATGGAATAAACATTGTAATAGCCTTCTTAACATACATGTTTTCTCTCTTGTCATATAAATTCCTTACAGGTAGAGGTAATAAGTAATATCTGTATTCCTTATCTACATCTAATTTAAATTTTGATACGACACATGGATTTAATAAATTTAAAAATCGAATTAAATTTAAAAATTTATTTAAATCAGTGATTCAGTTGATAAATACCCTAACAAATATTTATTTGAAACAATGCCTTTCTTTTGCACCAAAACATTTTCACTAATATTTATCATATTATGTAGCTCATGGTCACTGATTTTTATTGATTTTATGTTCTTGTCATAATGCCTATGATGGTGTTTTCTAAATTGAAGGTTTAAGTCCCATGCTGTCAGGGGCACTGAAAAGGTCTTGAGAGAGGTGCGCAGCTATCATGACCTATGATTTTGTTTCTGTCTGAAGGTAATCACTCTTTCATATTAGATTTTAAGTAAGGATTATGGGAGCTGGAAATTCAGTGTAAGTACATCTTCAAAGGAATAGGTAGATACTAAGTGTCAATGTCACATCTACATAAAAAACCAACACACAGTGTGCCGGAGATGAGAAGCTTTGGAAATGAGAGCAATGTTTCTTCAGATAGAAATTCTCTAACAGTTCAACTTCGAAAGAAGTATCCAATGATGGCTTTCAAAGAAAGCAAGATTCCTGAGCTGAAAGTATGAGAGTCACCTGAAGTATGAGGCAAGTGATGATTCCATTTTGCAGTGGATGAAAGCTAAGTGCAGGAGGAAGTATGTGTTGGTTCTTGGGTATTGTGGATGACACTGGAATGATCTAGGCTTCTCTTTAACATAAGACCAAGAAACAAAAAGAAAAAGCCAAAAGCAAATCTCAGTGACAGATGAGAATAGGTAAATTGGAATTTTTTTTTCAGTTTAAGAGCCCACAGAAATATATGATCATGAGCTCTTAACACATTTTAACCATGTTATGAATGTACATGATGAACACATGTAGTATTTTGTTATCTATACAATGAAAAATCCAAGAATATTCAGGACTGAACAATCTCAGAAAGAATTTTGCAGACATGAAACATTGTCCGCATTATCTTAAGGTACTTTTTGGATTTTGCAAATTTTGATTTCATTGTTTAATGAATAATTCTAGATTAGTCCCATTTTCATGGATGCAGTGAGTCTTAAACTGTTTATACTTTTATTTGTTTTTCCTTGGGGTACAAGAAACTACTCACAGATTTCTATAAGTTTTATAGAGGTCTATAGTTTTAGTATGCAAGACTACATGAAAAAATCTAATCCAAATGGTAAAAATCTCGAGAAAAATTAGCACTGACATAAATCTGATGAGTATATGAAGCTACAACAATTAAAAAATTAGCAACAAAATTCTGTTTAAATCTACAGGCATAAATGATTGGTTAATTTCCCATTTGCCTTTTCCTTGTTTCTCCTGTCTCCCTCTTTGCACCTTTCTTTACTTCCCTCTCTTCCTACTTCCTACCCCTCTCTTCTTTCCTATTTCTTACCAAAGTTCATTGTTACAATTCTGAATTTTTATGAATAGAAGAAAAGTCATAATGCTAACATTTATTACAAATTTTGCCTGGACAAAATTAGGTTATTACTGAAATAGGATGATAATCTACATTAATATTTCCTTAATAGGTAGATATATTCTTGTCATAAAAGAGAATATCTTATTATTATTTTAAAATCTATTACTATATAACTGTCATTTTACTAGCCATAAAAATATATACCAATAATTCTTCTAGCATTCATAAAAGATAAAATCTACATTAAGGTGAAATTTGTCTTTTTATTTAAATCTGTCTTTATATATTATATATAGCTATATATATAATCTTTCGAATCAAATCTCTCTCATCTCTTTCTCTAAATGTATATATGTTTATATAAATCTCACTATAAATCACGTATATATGTAGAGAGAGAGAGAGAAAGAGAGAGAGAGAGTTAGTTTTAATGAAGGACTATAAAAATCCCAGAGAAGATACCATAGGGAGACAAATAAGGAAATAGTAACCACATAATTTTCAAGTTTATGAAAAATATATACTTCAGATATGAGAATGTCAACAAACTGCAAAGAAAATCATACCTAGGGATATAGTAGTCAAAGTGATGGAAACTAATGATAAATAGAAAAATATTCAAAGCAAATAGGAGACATGACATAAGCCAATTGGAAAAATAATGATTGAATATTATAGTTGACATTTTATTGGAAACAAGGTAAGCCAGAAGATAGTGCAATTGCATCTTTAAGTGTTAAAAGGAGAAAAATGAATGCCTGCTAACATAAAATTGTATATCCAGGCAAAAAACACTGCTCTTTTATTTAAAAAATTACTAGTACATTTTTGTGATAGACAATAAACAGGCAAAACATCTTTTAAAAACTGAAAAAAGATGTACACTATTTGTTCTGCTTTTGTTTTTGTTTTTGAGATAGAGTCTCTCTATAAGTAATAGGCTGGCTTCGAACTCACTGTGTAGCCCAAGGTAGCCTGACAGTGATCGTTCTGCCTGTCTTCTGAGGGCTCATATTATTATAAATTTTGCCTGGACAAAATTAGGTTATTACTGAAATCAGATGAAAATCTACATTAATATTTCCTTAACAGGTAGATATATTCTTTTCATGTCAGGGAATATCATCAAAGGCATGCAAAACCATACCCAGCTAAAAGACAAGAAGAGACCATAGGAGGGAAAAGAAAGGGAAGAAGGAACAAAGGAATTAAGACATGTTGTGTACCTGTACCAAGTCCTCACAAGAAATGCGATTGTTATGCAATGCAAATATGTACTAATAAAAATTAAAGCTGAAAAAAAATGGAATAAATTTGATTCCAGAAAACCGAGATTACAGAAAATGCCAAAAATCTCCAGGAAGAAATGATGACAGATGAAAATGTGGAGCTATAATAATTATGTGGGTTAAATATCAAAAGACCATTTTAATCTGTTTGAAATATTACTTATTATTTAAAGTGAGATGATAAGTTAGCAATAGGAATATTTATTAATATAGAAATAAATAACAGTCATAGCATAAAATACAAAGAGTGGCATTGTGGTATTATATGTGAAGTGATAAAATATTAGAATAGATGCTAATGAGTTACAAATTTATATTGTAATTTTTACAGCAGTCACTCAACAAATAAAAAATAGACTTAAACAACTAATAGAAGATTTAAAATGGAACAATAAAATATACTCAACTGGTTCAAGGCCCCCAGAAAGACAAGAATAGAAAAAGATTAGCTAAGACAACAAAATAAAGTAGTAGCCTTCAAAACAATTTTGTAATTATATTACATGTAAGTAGAATGAATAATTCAGAGTACATTATAAAATCAGGTAAAAGTTGGGGTAAACTATATAATCTACACAACTTACTTCAATGTAAAGAAAGATAAAAAGATGGAGACACATGTGTTATGCAAACTAATTACTTGTGACCTGATGCTGCCATGACAATATCAGAAAAATAGAGGTCAAGTAAATAGTTTTGTGACGGATAAAAATAAACATTTCTTAATTATAAAAAGATCAATTTATGAAGACATTAAAATTGAAAATGCATGTACCTAATAAATGAGCAGAGAAATTCATTTCAAGGAGAAGTAAATCCATTCCCAGTTACAGTTGAGGCTTTTATCACTGTTTTCTCAATAACTAACAGGCAAAAGTTAGTACGTCTACTAAAATTCTAATAAATATATCAGTCTAGAAAATATTTATAAATATGTGAAACAAACTAAAGGTTGACTGTTTACCAATGTTTATCATATGCTGGGGTATGGAATAAGTTTTAAAAATTTAAATATTAAAATTATGAAGAAAAATTTTCTAATCTTAATAGACATCAAAGGCAAAAACCTTTGTATATTAGAACATTTTTAAAACCTTCTAAAAATACACTAGTCAAAAAAGTCATGTGGTAATTTAGAAAATATTTTAGTTGCCATAATAAAAATGTATAATATCAAAATTTGTGACATAGAAATAAAGCAGAGCTTAGAGAGAAACTGATAGCTACAATTCAGTAACTTAGAAAAAGAAGACAAACTCAAGAAATATGTATATGGTTAGCAAGAAAAATTGTTCTAAAAACTTAACAAAAATGTTTCTTTTAAGTAAACATTAATAACATTAAGGAACATTTTGGAAGAATGGCCAAGAAAAGTAAGGCAAATTATTAACACTGTGAATAAAGTAAGGAAGAGCAATAAACAATCTTTTAGATAATAGAAGGGAAATATATGAACAAAATCTGACAACTACAGGAAATAGGGATTCTGAAAATCATCTTACAGGAAGGGATAAAGGAAGAAAATCTGAACAGTCTCACATCGACTTTCAAATGTGAACTAATGGTTAAAAACCTTCCTAAAACGCTGTAAGCCTACAGGCTTCACTTTCTTCATTTTCAAACATTTGAGTAATGAATAGCAACCATTCGAAACTCTTCTTAGATAATAAAGGAGCACAGAACCTCTTTAAAGTCATGCTATGAGTCCTACATCATCCCAATTCCAAAGCTTAATTAGGACACAAGGGGAAAATATGGATGTAAAATGTGTATGCATGTAATATGTATGCATGAAAATATCTATATATGAAATACCTATGTATGAATATATGTATGTCGACTAATAATTCTCTTGAACATAGATACAACATCACTTAGCGAAATATTATCACAGAGGTCCAGCTGTACCTGGGAGATATGTAATGACAAGTTCTATAATTCTAGATCAAGGAAGGCTTAATATTAAAGATTATTCAATATAATTAATAGTTTAGAAGATCAAAATCATACAGTCATCTCAATTAAAGGAGAAAATAAGTTTACATAATCTAATAATTATTTTTATATTAGCAAACTAATAATAGCAATGTCCTTGATCTGATAAAAGACTTGCATCCAGAATATATCAAGAAATCAATAATAAATAGAAAAACAACTCAATAAAATGGGCAAATATTAACAAATAACTCACTCAATATTATCTGAATTGTTAATTAGCATACAAAAATGCATTATCATTAAAGTAATGTAACATAAAACTAAAATGAGATTGAAGTTGTTACCTTCTGGATGGGCTAAAATTAGATTTAAGAATATCAGATATTGACAAGAATATGGAATAATTCAAAAATCTCATTGTGTGAGAGAAAAAAGAAATATTAATTAATGCAGAAATATTCAGAAGTTTAACAGGCATTCATTTACCCTAGGAACCAGAAATTCTACCTTCTATATTTCACTAGAGGAATAAAAGTTTCATAGTGGCTTTATTCTCAGAAATCAAAACCTTCAAGTGAGCTAAATGTCCAATATCATCGGAACCAATAAATTGTTGAATATTGTTCACCAGTGAAAAGGAACAAACTGATGAGAAACAACAGTTCTGAATGAATCTTTCAGACACATCAAAGCTAAGCACATTCCATTTATATTGAAGGTTAAGAAGAGGGAAGACTGATCAAAGAATGATTAAAGCCAGAAGTAATTTTTCCTGAGTTGTATGAATGTTAGAAACGGCCTGGGAAAAAAATCATAGCAAGAATAGGTATGTACAATTCATGGGTGATGGAAATAATAGATAGTAAAGTATTTTTCATCTCTGTGCACTGGGCTCCTCTTCAGTATTAACACTACAATAGTGTTGACAACAATAGTGATTTAATCTTCATTATTCTGTTTCAAAACAAACCTATTTTCTAAAGGTAGAGAACCTTGTGAAGAAACTGTACGCAGATCTGCTTCCCTTCTAAAGGATGTTAGAATTATTTTTCATTTTTCTATTAGGAAATGAGTAATGCATCATTCATTACACTGTTTGGAAGCATTATAAAATTCTAATTCTGTGAGCTTTTTGAAAATAAGATTATTTTAAATATTAAAAACAATAGATAAGTTGTTTGCTAGTGTTACTATGCAATTGATCAACTTGAAATAACCCAACTGCCCACCAGTTGAGGAATGGATAAAGATGTGGTATTTTTATACATGGAGTACTACTCAGCCATAAAGAAGGATATACTTGAGAATTTATAGGTAAATGGGACCATACTCATAAGTGATATAAACCAGACTCACATGTGTAAAAATCCTATTCTCTCCCCGGTATGAGAAACTGAAAAAGTAAATAAGTTCTAAAATGTATAATAGATATTCTAAAATGTATAATAGATATTCTGAAATGGGAAGAAATTGTTCAAAAGGAAAAAGGAACTAGGATTAGTGAAATGGGAAAGGACAGTAGGAAAAAGGGAAACCTGCAAGTAAACTGTACAATTAGTGTTTCTTAGTTCATTGAAAAGGAAGGTTTGTGCTAATACCAACTGGAGAAATTTTATGCCCATATCTTATACCCTAAGCAACTACTTTAAAGATAACAACATGTAATGTGTTAACTACTGTTATTCTCCTATTATTTTATGAAATTTTATTTCACTTTTTTCCATAAAATAAAAAAGATAACAAAAATATATTTCTGAGAGTCAAATGCATCACAGCTCTCTTGAACCACCTTAATCGACTTGCCCTTGCGCTGTCTCACCACCTCTCTGTCCTATACAAGCATCATCTAGCAAGATTACCAGGGAAAACGTTACCCTCCTCCCCTATCTAAAACCTGTGCTGCCTTGCAAGTCAGCCAGCAGAGGGCCCAATGAGTGAATTTCCAAGTCTTCACAAAAGAGCTAAGAGCACCTCTGTGAGTGGGTTTCGTTAAACATGTAATTTACCTCTTAAATCTGTGCAGGCTGTATAGCTGATTATTCTTATTAGTTGTTAAACATAACCACTACTTATGTTCCCTCAAACAGTTCTCTTTTCACTTGTCACATATATTCAATTATTCACAGGCATTTTTTAGTCCTGGAATGGACAGATCCTAGGAATTTAGAAATGAAAGCAACCTACGAGGTCATTGCCCGGAGGTCTTTTCATTCAAGACTCTTGCCTTGCAAACCCCTCAGCAGTGCCCTTGACAGGGGACTGGGTAGACTCTGCTTGCAGAGGAGAGATGAACAGATACCACTGATGAGGAGATGCATCACATTTGAACATAAACATGATGCGTTTCAACTATTGGGCATCAAGATCTCTCTTCCTGTAAATTCTAATCATGCATCTCAATAACTCTTTCTGGTCCTACATGGAGTAATTTAAATTCCTCTTCAGGTGAACAGCACTTCATATTTTAGACTCTTCTTGACATTTCTTTGGCCTGGGTATCAGGCTCAGTAAACAATATAATTTCTCTTTTACATGTATCTGCAGATATTCAATTCTCTTTTATCTCGAGTTATTTCTCAATGTACTAGTTAAATGCTATGATTCCATTATGTTGGAATATGGATTTGCACAGATTATGGTGTGATTATTTACACTTTGGAGGCATAAAGAGCTCCAAAACCAGTAATGGATTTGTGATCTAACTCAGGGCCTCTGACACTTCATTGTGCTTTGAATTATCTAGGAATCTTATGAAAAACTAGTACCTTACTCAACAGCTTTGAGGTAGAACCTGAAAATATGCATTTTAACCAGCTTCCATGGTGAAATTTTTAGTTATGAGATCTGAGTAGAATTTCCTGTATAGATTTCATTAAGTTTCAAAAATATAGTCTGCGTTTTCACACTGCTGTATTGCACATAAACACATAATTAAGACAAAACATTGTCATTATCATAGAAGGATGAATAAATGGTATCATTTAATATTGTTTATTGCACAAATTAGAGAATCTCACATTATTTCTTTACTGCTAACAATTGTGACCTGATATATAGATGTTATAAAATAGAAAAAAAATTTCTCAAATTATCATGGCTTATTTAGTGGCCAATAATTGCTCAAAACTTGTGCTATAATTAAAGTCACCATAATGTCTTCTGACCTGATACCTGTTATTTAAGACTTTGATGACCATAAATAACTTTCTCTCTTCCCTGGTGGCCAGCTCTTGCTATTCCCCTCAAA
This sequence comes from Chinchilla lanigera, assembly GCF_000276665.1. Classification (NCBI taxonomy): domain Eukaryota; kingdom Metazoa; phylum Chordata; class Mammalia; order Rodentia; family Chinchillidae; genus Chinchilla; species Chinchilla lanigera. The sequence continues at coordinate 3,505,065 of NW_004955420.1, read as the reverse complement.
AGGACTTTTCCATATTTCCATGAAGGTAAATATGAATTTCTTCTCCAGGATACTGGGCCCACATACTTGCAGTAATTTTCTCCTGTATCACAACGAGCATTTTCTACAGGGAGTCAATTTCAATATGGAAAAAGTAATTTTCTCTTCTCCAGGGAAATGATCATCCATTTCTTAACAGTTGCCATCTTCTGGCTGACTTATGCAGAACATCCCCTATCTCTGCAGTTATAAAGTATGCATTTTACTTAGTTTTTCACTATTTACTAATATGTGCCTTGGGACTATATACAGAGCTTTTAGTGATAAGCACAATACAATAATAACAGGCACTGTATGCACTTACTGAGTACCTACCTCATACAAAATAAAGGCCTTGTTCATGCTCACAAGATTCTGAAAGAGTAATTACAATTGATGGCGCTATAAGGATGATGAAACAAGTTTGGAGATGGGATGGAGCCTGATGGGGCTGTGTGAGTGGAGCGGTCAGGTGGGAGTTTGTAGCCATGTGACTTTGGTACCTGGATCACAGTGCAACCTTGCTTGCCCTCAGAAAGGATTTAATATTAATGCAGTAAACGTTTTCTGCTGGAAAAAGGAATTATAATACTCTTTAAATTTAAGGAATCCATCATATGAGATGCAGAATACCTGCAAAAGACAAAGACATCTTCTTAAATATGGAGTATCCTCAGGGCATTAATATGAGCTTTCATAAGATCAGAGTTCATTAAAAAGAATTTATGTCAAACAAAATGCTTTTAAAAGCACAGAACAATTAGTCTAGCTTTTAAGCTTTTTAAAACTCACATATTAACTAAGTGGTAAAGAGTATACAACCAATTTAAAGAATCCATAACAGAGACATTAGCAGAACTAAGAGCTCCTGGTTTTAGTTTAAGTTAGCATTAAGCTGGCTTATCTTGTTGGCACATTTTCTAAATGATCCTTCTAATTTTTGCTTATTTTTTGATGGACAACCTTGGAGAAATCCTAGAAATCACTATCTCACTAACATTCCTCTAATTTCTAAAAAAAAATCACCTCACCTCATTTCTACACATTTAGCCCATCTAATCTATGATTTTTCTGTGTAAATGAGCATGGAATGTAAGGAGGATTGATTAGCAGAACCAAAATTATTTTTATTTCAGATAAGGTGACATATAATAAAAGAAGAAATGTGATTAGATCTATAAAATGTTTGAGATGAACAAAGCCATGATGTCTAATGTACAGGAAGAAAAATTTGAAACAGTAACAGAGAATTAAATAATAATGATTCCTTATAGGACATAGCAAGAGTGACAAGATTATGGTGCATATTCTAATGAGTCAGAGCTTCTCAGTGTCCAAGACAGTTCATGATAGTATACTATCTCAATGGATTCTATCATTCAAGTCACCATTCTACAATTAACCTCTATGCTAGTAAAATAAAAAAGTAGTTACATAATAACCTGAAAACCACTTCCAAGTTACAAAACATTTCATGAACCTTGAGAATTTTCAAAGCATTTAGTAAGAGCAATTTTTTTCAGCAGTATTAGGCCATGTATCTAATACTACATGCCTATGTGATGGCTCGCTGTTCATTTGAAAATTTTGTGGGATGCTTGTGATACAGTGAAATGTGACATACATATCTCATTTAGTTCTCTTTGCAGAAGTAATGTGTGTTTCTTTAAATTTTCTTTTGCTTTTCCCAAACTTGAGTTCTTCATAAAGATTGAAATATGACAGAATAACAACTTCTTTGTAAAGGTTGAAATAGGACATAATAACAACAAAAAGTCCTTGACAGCATTCATATATGCTTAATTGTGGCATTTATCAAAATGTGATACATACTGCATCTCATGTCTAATCATGTACTATGGCTATTTTTGCACTAAATATCTGAATATATTTATTTAAAACAAAAATTTCCATTTTAATTTTATACACATAATTTGACTTCACATTATACTTGGCGAAAATCTAAAAGATTGCTGAAAGTAAGTATTGTACAGGAGAGTCAGCCTAGAGAGATGTTCAACTGAGACATCTTGGCTGACCCAACAATAGGATTCATGACACCTTTCTGGGTTTCGGAATCTAATTCAATGACACAGATCCTCATAATCTCCTCAACACCTGCTGTATTTTCAAAACCAACATCTGCCAGTGGCCTGTGGAAGTCATCGCTGAAGTAGAAGATAAGGTCATGTCACCAGTAATGGCCACTGGGCAAGGTGAGCTTTTAAGAAAGACTTGGTAACTGACATCTGTAATAGAGTGAGCAATACTGTGTGACATTTAGGCAGACAGAATCCAAAACAATTTACACAAGGTTGGTTTATCCTTAAAATCCTAAGCATTAATGCTGTCAGCTAGCTCAGTTTTGTTTAGAGATATGCATGATTACCTTTCACCAGTCATATAGGCATATAAAGAACTGGCTCAAACAATTTTTATAGTAATCTTTGCATGATTTAGCATCCTTCTGTAAAAAAGTTAATCTAATAAAAAAGAGAAAGCATGCTTTCATTCAAAGAGAAGCTAAATTTGGTATAAAATGAATGGCTACTTATTGACACCAAAATATGGACCAATAAATAGGAAAAATCTGCATGACAAAAATGAAAGTATGTTAAAGTAAGTATATAAGGTAAATACATAATCATTTGCCTATTTGAAGTTTGAAATGTCTGCTTTGGGTTTTTGCTAAAGAGTATTTATAGCTCAGTATGTTATAATAATGCTCTAGGAAATAGATTTTATTTATTTGGAGACCAGATAAGTACTACTGAAGAGTCTTGATATTTATTTTATATACATAGATTATATGAGGCACTATCTAGCTCTGTGAAAGGTGAAAAGCTCTTCACTATTTAATCCATGATGATGATAAAATGTATTTGCACTTTTCACATACAAAATATGCCTTCAGTGTAACAGAAATTCAGAGCTAGTGGTAGAAATAAAATGTTTCCAAAGCATAAACATATATTTTAATGAATTTCTTTTTCTGAAATATAAATGTATATAATAGGAAGGACATGATATAAAAATACATGTTCATAATTCTCAAGTCAAGTTAGATGAAAAATTTTCAAACTGCCGTATTTGACCCATTCACTGTGCAGAAAATAAATCAAATGGAGCCAGTTGTTTTTTAATGCTATAGTGCAGAAACAGAGAACAATGGAATATAGTGGAGGGCATTTTACATGGAAAAATATAAATTATTTAATAGAATCCCCATTTCATTTCATACACACTCACATAGATAAGTGTCAGAGTGTTTATGTGTACCACATCCTTATATAAAACACATATATATTGTTGTGAGCCATGGTTAAAAAGAATAAAAGTTTAACTTTGCTTCAATAATATCAAAGCCTAATGTTCATTACCAAGCTGAATTTATATACTACATTTTCAATCAGAAAATTAGTCTTAAAATGCACTGACCATCATTAATCCTACAGACAAATGATGCTGCTTCTGTAACCACTCCACAGGTGCTGCATGATCTAGGAAGTAATACTTAGGCCTGCTTACGTAAATAAGCAGTTTAATTTCCTTATGATTTTTCTTTTACCTTTTTCTTACACCCAGATATATATTATTTGAATTTTTTTATAATAGGAAGTATTTCACAATTATCTTATAAAATTTTGTATTCTAATTTGACTCAGTCAAATATTCTCAAAGGATTTTGATGTTCTGAGCCACAGTTATTTTAGAGAAGCAGGATATAGTTACAGCACCATTTAAAAACTGGTAGGCTGTGAGATCTAGATTAGCTGATAGCTGCTGCAGAGCCAAACCAAAGGTGTATGATCTGCATGGCCTTTGGCTTGAAACAAGGAAAATAATTGAATCTGAATGAACTTTTTGAGCTGTCCAGTGTTGAGGGAAAAGCAGCAAATAAGTAACTCAAAATTATATATTGGGAGAGAATGATGGAAGCGAGGGAATGAAATACCTTAACACTCCCCCAGGGGTAATGCTTTGAGGAAAAAATTCCAATATATTCAGATTTGTTCTTATAAGCTGTGGAGACAGCTGGTCTCTGTACTAAGATTTCCAGCTCTCTAGTAGAAATCAAACTCCTTCCTGCTGGCCTACAAGTGTAATGAGACCACCTTCATTTTATATAGACCTCAAGAGAGTGCTAACAACTTTTGATTGCTCATAGTCTGGGAAGAATTCAAACCACTAATCCATTGTCTATAAGTACTTTATTCTCATACCAATGCCATAAACAATCTAATTCTCTAAAAGCTGACAATTAATACCTCATATGAAGAGGAGCTCTTATGTTTAGTAGCAACCTGAGGAAAAATAAGTACATAAAACCAACAAGGAAGCATCAGTGCAGTTCACTGGAGATCTGGGACTGCCTATCTGGATATAATATTGGATAAATTGAGTAAATTAGGGCAATCATGGATCAAAAGTTGTAACACAGCATTTTTGTGCATCACAGAGACCGTTTGGGGAAACTCTAACTCTGCAGTGAGATCATCTGTCAAAGGGATAATGACCCAAAAACATTCTTCCGGAAACAGAATAGGAACTGTTTCCTTTTTAGAAGAAAGGCACCTGTGGAACTAATTAGGATGAAGTGTCTCATTCAAAGTGTAGGCTATAATCCTGTTGAGTGAATAAAAAATTTACAAGGTTGTAGTTCAGGTTGAAAAAGAACTGAAATGACAGTTGGTGGTGGTCTGTGGAATTAAAACAAGGGGATTTAGGGATATTCAGGCTGATTTTCCGTGAGACAGTCGTGAGAGAAAGTAGTAATTGTACCCGAGAAAAATCTAAGTAATGCACAGTCTTTTTAACTCCAGATGTAATTAACAAGTGTCTCAAAGTGAGAGAAGCCTGCTTAAAACACAAATCTTACAGATTCAGGCAGAAGTTCTGAAGGGATTGGAAGGTTTCTCTAGAAAGTGAACAAAAAGTTTGTAATAAAAGGTTTCATTAGTATTTTATGTTTAAATTCGGCAGTTTGCATTTTTGGGCATACGTATTGCTGTTCTCATTTTAAGGAGTATTTACAAGAGAATACTATTATTCTTTAGTTTAGGAATATATATTTTTCTTCTTCCTTCAACATGTAGAAGATGTATGGACCCTCGTATACTTTGTGTGTATAAATAAAAGCATCTCTTTTTTATAATTTTATTGTCAATAGAATGCTAATTCATGGGTTAAGAGGCACAAATCAACTATTAAAGCATATAGTATTTATGTATAATACAGAAAATAAATAAAGCAGAATCTTAGAACTATACTTAGAAATATTCAGAGACTCAGATCTAGTGGAATATAATTTATAGGTATTTTTCTTTTATCTTTACTCATGCGAGAAAGCCTCAAGTTTTATTTAAAGTTGATCTACTTATCCATCTAGCTTAATCTATATTCTCCCCTTGACTGGGCTTCAAAGGAAGTCAATTTTCACATGCTTTCTTCGAGTTATAAGTCTTTCAAAATGCACATTTGCTTCAATCTCTGCTTTTAGACTACTTCTGAGGCTTCCCCTCAATTTTGAAAAAAAAAAACAAATAGTGCGTCATCAGTGACCTTCTTGTTGACAAATCCAACAGGCAAGTTCTATTCACTGACTGGTCAATACCATCTTAAATCGATTAATATCCTCCCTCTTACAACCCTTTCTTCATTTTCTTAGTATCTGAAATACAGTTTCCTCTTGTTCCTTTTCCAACTCCAGGGCTTCCTTGGTATTGCATCGCTCCTTCCTGGGGCCCTTAATTTTCTCTTCTTTAGTCTATCTTTTTTCATCCAACACTCTCTTTCTGGATTATGACAGACTATGGTTTTATATGCCTTTTACATACTGAAAATTTCTAAATCTATATATCTAGGGCAAACCTTTTTTTAAAATATATTTTCTCACCACCTACTGCATATTTCTATTTGGATTTCTTATGGGTACTTCAAACAAAGTATGTGTCAGGAGATCTCTTCATATGTAATTTTTTCCTTGTTTTTCCTTTATTGGGGAATGAGATGCACAGCCGCATGGTTCCCAAGCTAGAACTGTATTGCATCTCTAATCTTTTTCCTTACTCATTAATTCACTCATTTACTAGAATGTATCAATGCAATGACATCTTTTTTCTGTCTTCATTGACACTTCTTACATTTTACACAAGTAGAGTAAACCCATAGCCCTCAACCCTTCTGCCTTTCCATACTGCTTCTCTACAAACCATTTCCATGGTTTGTAGAAGAAGACACAGTAATTCTCTCTGTCTCTCTGTCTATCTGTCTATGTGTATCACACACACACATTCTCACACAATCATGCTACCCTCTACATAAAATGTAAACAGGGATCCTTAGATAAAGGTAAGGAGCTTATAATAACTTAGTTGACTGTTACTTTTTGCTACCTCATTCACTGTTATACCCAATTCAAAACATTCTTCCAGACACTCAGAACATCATTGTGCTATTCAGTTACACCGTTTGTATCTATGCAACAGAATGTTCCTATAAGCACACACCACTAACCTCCTAAACACTTGGATAACTTCTATATACCACTTATATTTCAACTAAGATATTATTCCCAGCCTTCATTGATCCAGCTGAGTCTTGGTTAACTCTCATCTGTCTACTATCCCATTATGAATAAGGCTTGGTTGGGCCTATCTTGTACTACAATTCTTTTTACTTGTCTCTAAACTTCAAGAGTTGCATCTATTTTCTTCATAATTGTATTTCTTTTTTCTACAGAGTGATTAGCACAGATTTGGAGTTCAATCAATACTTTTAATTGCACATATTAAGAAGCATGGTATATTCTAAGGAAGTTTTATTCTCAGAAATTTAGATATTTTTGACTACTCTTAAAAGAATTTAACTCAAGCTGAGCATGGGGGTGCATCCTTGTAACACCAGCCCTAGGAAGGCTGAGGTAAGAGGATCACTGTGAGTTCAAGGCTAGCCTGAACCACACAGTCAGACCCTGTTAAAAAAAAAAAAAAAACAAGCATTTAACTTACAACATGTGCATTTATTCCTCTGTTTTAAAACATATTTTAGGATATCCTTGCTCTCTTCTGATAAACTTTTCACGCAGGGGACACTGTTAGATTCATAACAAATCTTCAAGGCAACTACTCAGGAACTGTTGAACTACAAAAAATATGCTCATAAGTGTACACCAGGGATTTGCATGCTGCTTTGCAAAGGCAGGATAGTGCTGAGAATCAATCGTTATCTTGAAACAGCTCAAAGTTTTTACTAAGTTGTGCCAGGGAAGCCCTGCATTTAAGTGGAAGACTTCATTAGCAGTACATCCATTTTTGCTGTCTTTGTGGAAAATTGCTAAATGCTATGCTAATAGATAAATTAGAAAATCAGAGCATATGTTATGGAATTAGCTGGAAGCTACAAAAGCAACTTTTTTCAAGAAGAAGAGTATGGATTCAAAGACATACTTTTCTGTCATTTCAATATGAAAGAAAAAATATCTAATGATGTGGCCCTGAAAGAGGATATAACTAATCCATGTCACATGTCCATCTAATTTCTATAAAAAAAAAGAAGTCAAACAAGATTGTCACATGAAATGCTGTAAGTGAATACTGTCTCTTCAGTACTTCTCACTAGGTCACCTACTGTGAACTAAGAATGGAAGACAAGATGGGATTGGAAATTTAGGAGCATTAGTCAGAACTGAAAAGAGATATTGGTTACAAGTACTTAGATGGAAGCATGCAGTCTGTAGTTATGGAGAATTAGAGAGTAACAAACATGGCATATATTTTCAACCAATATTAGAATAATAACTGTACTTATAGCAGCACCACTTTTAAATATAAAAGACAAGTCTTTATAAATTGGACCAGAGCTGGGCGATGAGACAGACTGAAAAAAGAAAAGAGAGTTAAATGTAAATCACTAAGCAGAGCTACAGAATTAATAAATCAATTCCCTTAATAACACACTACTTGTGCTAGGTTAAAACAAAACAAAACAAAAACCAGAGCATTTCTCTGAGAAGAAAATATATAAAGACAACTCAAAACCTGATGCCCATTGTTCTTCAGTACAAGGGCTAGCTTCATGCCTGTTCATCATAAAAAGAAAACTAAAGATCAATTCTGTCTACATCTATAGGGCTTCTAGGAAAGTTTATGTATCTCTTTTCTAACTATGAAAGTTACCCAAAGTTTAATATATATTTGAGGAAAGCAATGAATGCATCTGTGCATGCTGTGGGGGCAAAAACAAACAAGCAGAAAAAACAATAATGTCGACTCTAAGAGAGATTTATTTTATTTTATATATTTATTTATTTATTTATTTGGTACCAGGAACCAAGCTCAGGCATATTGCGTTGCAAGGCAGGCATTGTGCCATTAAGCTGTCTCCCAACCTGAAGAAAGATTTTTTAAAATTAGAGAACAGAATAAAGCTTTCTGGAATTTTCTCCTTAGTATACTTAGAAAAGGTTCAGGAGGAATCTGCATGCATAAAACAAGAAGATTCAGCAAAAATGGAGCAATTGAAGATTAAGATAGGACTCTTAGGAAAGAGCAATAAAATCTTGAAAATATAACTTCCACAGAATAAATGACAGCCAAATTTAAAGAAATATTACAGAAAGGTCACAAATATATTTAAAAGATAAAACAAATAAGAAAAAATATTTACTGCAGAGGGCCTAACAAAGAGGTTCAATAACTGATTAACACAGCCTAAGAATGAGAGGTTAAGGGGAAACCTACAGGGGACAAATGAGCAAAATAATACTGGAAGACAGTTTCCCTGAGTGAGAAATATAGCTTTTTGATTGAAAGAATCCATCAAGTGCTCAGCAAAGAGAATGACAAGATTCAGGTTTAGGTACACCTTTGGGAAAATTAACAACATCAAGCTCAAAGATGAGATCACAAACCCTTTTGAAAGGGGAATAAATAAGTCACTAATGAAGGAACAGGAATCAAACTAGATTGCATCAATACTGGATGTATGAAAACAAATGGAGCAAAAATGTAAAGTAATGGCAATACTTTTAAAAAGATGTCTTTGTAAAATGAAACTATCAATTAAGAATGAGGGCAGAATAAAAACAATATGAGATAGTCAAAGATTCTGAAAGTGTACTGCTTCTGTCTCTTTTCTCAAAAACAATAATCTCCCAACCCACATATATTTAGCTCACTATTTTCAGGCCTTCCATTGATAATTTTGTCATTTCAAGTTTTTAAAATTTTTTTTATTTTAAAAATTAAAAAAACAACAAAACAGTGAAGACAAAAGCAAAACAACACAAAAACAACAAAAATGATGCATGATCTCAAAACAAAATGATAGGAACTAACAGTGGTTGCCACATTACATACTGTTATCTTTAGCAAAGTTTCTCAGTCCACCAAACATAAGAATGTAAGGCTCATCAAACAATGAAAGACAGTAACAATAATTTAAAAAAAAAAAACATTGGGAATGATGCAGAGCTTCATCATACAAGATGGTAGGAGTTCAACAATGGTTCTTATACTACATATTGTCGTTTTCAGATCAGTCATTCTGATTACCAGATTCATAGCAGTTAGATGTTCATTTCAAATTCCATGAAGCAAAGATATTATACATTGATTACTCATTTTGTAGAAGAAGGAAAGATGTTAATATCCCCATACTCTCCTCATCTTCTCTTATATTCTATTAAAGTTTTGACAGAGTTAAATTTACCTTTATATTTACATAGATAAGTTCCAAACTTTCAAATCTAACAGATATTATTATTAAAATGATGATGAAAAGGAGCTTGTAGTCATGAGATATATACTAGAATTATGAACCCAATAATCTCAACACTTTTATAAGGAACATACTTTTTTATTTTTTCAGGCAAGGTCTCACCCCATAGCCCAGCCTGTTCTTGAACTTGCAAGAATTTTCCTGTCTCACCCCCTGGAGTGCTGGGATTACAGGTGTGTGTCACCATACCCAGTTTGGAAAGTACTTTTTGACACTAATTTAAAATGAATCCTCTATTTTAACCCTCTACCAAATGTTTTTACCATATTCTCAATTTCCTGTAAGTTGTAAATCATTATTTATAATTTATAGGTTCTCTGAATTTCCTACATCTTCCACCCAAAGGCCCTAGTTCTCTAACTGGTTCATGAAACCACAGTTGTTACACTGGGATGCTTTGCCATTGTGTGCATGTATGGATCTTCTAGGGACAAACACTTTTTTTACATGAACACATCTTCAGTTAATTTCTTAAAGGGAAAATTAGTTTCTTAAGGGGAAAGGGCCAGGTAAAGGAAGTAAAGTGAAAGTTCATGATGTGAAGACACCAAAACTTTTAGTTCCACAGCAGGAAATCAATATATAACAGCCAGCGGGCATTTTCAAAACAGTAGTCCAAAAAATATTCATCAAAAAGACAAAAACATGAATAAAATAGTTGTTAAGGGGTGAAGGAAGGATATTAACACAAAACATTTGCTTTTCAGTGTATTTGCAATCAAAACTTGCAATCATTATTACTATTCACCAAAAGTTCCTAGTTCCCACACTCTGAGAACGTGACACAGTTGCCTTTCCTGCCACTGTTCAAGATCCAAGAGCCCAGCAGCCAACTGAGATTAGCCTTGACCCTCAGCCAACTCCAAGCCCGCTCTATGCATTGCTTCCTCTTGGCACAGAGCAGCCAATGTGCAGACGAACAGGCTGATGTGATCTTGGACAAGACCAGTTCCCAGAAAAAGAAGGTGAGCCACTGGGTCAGCAGACCAAGGGAAAAAGTATGGACATGACCAGCAGCTTCAGAGATTATACTGGTACCCTCACAACGTTACTGGGGAGAAGCAAACATGAGAGACTGCAGTGGATAGGGTGCAGTTTAGGCATAGATGTCCTGAGACATGGAAGCTCATGTCAGAAAGGACAGGGGCTCTGCCCTCTGAATAAGAAACCAGGCCTTGTGATGTTGACATTAAGTCCAACAGTGTGCTTGGGCCCCCTCACATGGTCTACATCCATCAGAGATCAGAGGGCTGGGAGCTTTTGCTATCTATGAATGTAAGCAAGAGGACGCCCGGGCTAGGGCAGTTACCACAGAATGGGTGAGCGCAGAGTGCAGCTGCTGGTGCAGGGAAGGAGCCACACAAACCCAAGGCCCTGAAGCTGGGTGGAGAATGCTGTGAATTGCTCTTTCCAAAACTGCAGACCTTGTAAAGAAACCATTCATTCAAAGGCATGGGAAAGTTTTACTTAATATTTATTTTTTTAATATTTTTTACTGTTTCTCCCTGTCCTTCATCAGTTTTTTTTCCAGGGAGGAGGACTGGGTCCCTCCGATTTTTGGTCTTTGGTTCTTTTCTTTTTTTATTTTCTCCTTTTACCTTTTTACTTCCTTCTTATCTTTAATTTCCTGTTTTTGTGTTAAATTTCTTTTGTTAATTTTAATTTTCTTTTTTTCCCTTTTTCTTCTTTTCTGTGAAAGTTTTCTAATACAATTGGTTTCATTTACTCCTTAATAGGATCTGATATCTCACTTTTCTCTCCTCTTTCTCATCTTCCATTGATTAATTTTTCAAACTTTATATTTTTTGTTCTCAATCCCCCTATCTTTTCCAGGATAACTATTAAGTCTTTTGAACTTTAGGCAACTAGTTAATTTGATATTATTACTGTTGCATACTGTTCTTCTGTTAGTGGAAATAAAGTTGTTCCACTTAGTAGATATTTACTATAGGTCACTGTTTGGTTTACCTTAATGTTTATAGTTATAGATCTCTTTTCTATGGTTCTGGATGGTACCTTATTGCTTAATGGGATATGCTAATATTCAGTTTGTTTGACACTGTTGTTGTTCCTGATTTTATTACTATAGCCAAGATAGCATAGTTGTTGTTATTAATTGATTTTCTTGGGATGTCAACATTTGAATTGCATTGTCATTAACAATACTGTGACTCATTCCTGGAAGACTTGGTACTATGCCAAATATGCTGCAGCTTCCCTTCCCAAATAAACAAAGGTGGTTTGATCCTGTGACACAGTCAAAAGCCGATCCAGAGTGCATCTTGAAAAGCAGACATTAGAGATCTCCATACTATTAACAAAGCTTTCTATTAAAATCAACACACAGACCTCAGTACAAAAAAAGAAAATAACAAGGCAACAAAATATTTCCAAACTTCCAACTCCCACAAGCTGATCCATGGGTCATTAAAAGGGAGAAAATCAAAAGTCACATAAACTAATTATTCAAAAGGATAACAAAACAGATTAATCAAGTGCCTGGTGAGCTTAAAAAAGATACAACTAAACAGGTAATAGGCCTGATAAATAAAATTATCCATGAGTCTGTAAAGGACACAATGAAAAGCTGCCTGAGCTAAATAAAATGATACAAAATATAAATGACTAGCACAGAGAAGAATTATACCCCATAAAATGTACAGAAATTTTAAGAAATTAAAATTTCTGTCAAAGGTATGGGCAGCAGAAGTGAAAAATGTAAACACAGAATGTCCAAAATGGTGACTAATTGAGAGACATACCTTAAAAACAAAAGAACATGAAAATTACATCTAATAGCTGCTCACTGCTACAAAGACTAAGAATAATTGTAAATTGTGAAAAATAAGAAAATAGTAGACATGGCATGGAAAACTATTCACTGAAATTATAGCAGAAAACTCCACAAATGTTTGATTATACAAATACATGAGGCATATAGAACCCCAACTAGCAATGATTAGAAAGGAACATTTCCACAATACATCATAGTAATTAGGCAAGCAAAAGACATAAATGAGATATAGGAAAGGAGGAACTCAAATGATCATTTTTTACATATTCCTCTACTTAGAAAACTTTGCCAAAATCTCCTAGAATTAATGAAATTCTGCAGTGTAGAAGGATACAAAAATCAATGCACACAAATTAATAGCATTTCTGTACACTAATAACAAATTCACTGAGAAAGAAATTAGGAAAAAATATACTATTCACAATAGCACCAAGAAAAAGTAAACACTTAGGAAGTAATAAAGGAAGTAAAAGGCCTCTGTGACAAAAAAGTACACTATCCTGAAAAAGATCAAAGAGAATATAAAAAAACAAAAAAGTATCTTCTGCTCCTGGATAAGTAAAATCAAAATAATGAAATGACCACATTTCTAAAGTTGATAGACAGATTTAATACAATCCCAATGAAAATTCTAATAGCATTCTTGAAGGATCTGTGAACAGCAACACTGAAATTCATATGGAACTGGAAGATTCAAAAAACAAAAGCAATTCTGATTAACAAGAGCAAAAAAGAAGGCATCACAACCCTGGATTTGAAGTTATATTACAAACTTACAATGATTTAAATAGCATGATACTGACACAAAACAGATGTGTGGATCAATGGAAGATAATAAAGGATGCAGAAATAACATCAACTACATTCAAATATTTGATCTTTGACAAAGAGGAGAAAAATATACACTAGAGAAAAGAAAGCCTCATTAATAAATGGTACTGGGCAAACTGATTATCCTCATGCAGAAAACTGAATCTAAACCCACATCCCTCATGGGGTTTACATCTAGACCCATGTACTAAACTAAAACGAAATGGATCAAAGATTTAATGTTAAAATAGAAATGCTTCGTCTTCTGGAATCAAAATAGAGAATGTTGATGAAACATAATGGGAAGATGCCTCACCATTCTTCGACATTGCTACACCAGGGTAAAGCATTCTACAACTGAAACAATAAATATTATTAATCAAAAATTATTTTTCCTATACAAGTTTATTTAAACTACTGATTTTCAAGCTCAGTGAATCTGAAGTGAAGGACATACTTCTATATTTTGCTAAGCACATAAAGATACTGTGATACAAGCAGTCCTTAGATATATATAAGAAAACTGCCATTATGTTTGACAATTTCTATACTAAACTTTAAAATTTACTTATCCTCCCAATACTGATGAGTGTTAACTAATTTTCAATAATTGAAATGAAAATGGAAGATAAAAGGAAGACAAAATCACAATTAAAATAGAACTAAATCCTCGTTGTCAGGGAAGATTAACCATCTCAATAATTCTCTGTAATGAGGATATAGCAGAAATCTGAGAATGTCCCTTGGTCATGTCTCAGAGGAACTCAGTACCTGCTGAGACCACCTACCAGCTTCCTATTTCCACAGACATGAGGGAAGTCATGAGGGGTTAGAAAAAATGGGACTTGCCAACTCAGTGAGCTTGCTGTGGTCATCACCTCCATGCAGACAGCACCATCCAAGAATACACAATGACAATAAGATTGTGTATTGTGTACTTGTAATTATTCCTTCACTACTCTGGTCTCTGAAAATACAAGTGCAGAAGCCTAAGGTATATCTTACAATAGAAACAGTTGGGCCTCAAGTTAATTAAATAGCACAAGTGATTTTTTTAAAAGTTTAGAAGACATTTCTTACAGAGATAGTAGCAAAAGTCAGCTCTTCTACCGGGTCTTGGAGCTGAAAACTTTGTTATGAAATGAAGACAGAGCTTTAAACATATCTAAAGTAATTCAGAGTGGAAAAAAAGACAGAAACAGTATGAAAACTTTGAGATTTTAACAAAAAATGATTATTAGTGACATTTGGAAGTACAGCTCTAGTAAATTCACAAGATAAGGGACCAAATCAAAGGAAGTTCAAAGAAATCTAATGAAGAGAAAAGCGAAGCAATGAATGAAAGAAAATAGTAAAAGTAGGAGAAGCAGTGAATTTCTGTAAAATAGCACTCCATTTCAGCTGAAAAGCCCAGAGAAAGTTAATGAGAGAAAACACCCATTTGTGGGTCTGTATAAAGCTCATAATGAAATGCAGGATATTATAAGGAGAAGAGTGGCAGAAGGGCAAAAATGCAGCAGAGGACTTAGACAAGGATCAAATACCTGTCTGGAGGCTTAGAGGAATAAAATGTAAGGTAGAGCTTTGGACTGACTGCCAATCAAAGGCAGAATCTTTGATCTGTTGAGAATTACATCTTTAAATAATTGGTTACCATGACTTTGAGTGAAAGGAAGCATGAGATTTATAGGTAGTTGGAAGTTCAGCAGAAATAAAGAAAATGAGAACCTGACTGGCTAATGACATAATTTTATAGAAATGTGTATATATTTTTCATGAAGGCAAAAGGAATAAAATTGTTAGGAAAAAGAGTCAAAATTAAATCTATCATATGGTCTTTGAATAGCTTTAAACAGGAAAAATATAAATAGAAATGAAGAGATTTTTTTACCTTTAAAACTGAACACTGTTGAATTTTTAATCAACTTAGAGAATAAGCAGTACTGTGAGGTTCTAGAATTTTGTGCATTGCCACCATGGAATCATACTATTCTGCTCACAAAAATTTCTAAATTTAAACCAAATTTGAAGTTCTTGAAAAACCAAGGTCTCTAAGAGCTTTGCCTCTGTACATTCTCACCTATTTTTCCACATGAATCTTGGCATCAAGATATGTGGGAAAATAAAAAATGACAGCTAAAAGGAACAATAAAGCCACAATAACAAAATTCTGTAAATTTATATGTCTAAGTATAAAATCTATAGAATATACTTTACACTCAAGAAAAGTAAGTGTCACAATAGATTGCCATGTAATTTTTTGGATAGGAAAATAATTTAGGCTAAAAGTAAAGCACAATATAGATCAAAGAATAAACAGTAAGGACTTATGAAGAATAAAAGGATTTAGAAAGTTTAAAAAAGCCAAAGAACTGTAAGTTTGTTCAAACTAAAGACCAGGATTATAAAAAGAAATGAAGGAATATAAGTAGTTTTAAAATAGCTGGGATAACTGTACTGCTAATGTCTGATGGTATATTGAAAGGAACAGTTAGTACTTCAATTTTTTATGTTCTGACCAATTTTGCATGCTTTTATCTGATAATCTGTGCAAATGATTTGATGACAAAGACATGCAGTGGAACAACCCTTGGTGAATTCTTACCATCTTGTCTAGTGAAATTCTGTATTATCTCTAATTTTATATTTAATAATTATTTTATTGTTCTCTTTAATGGTTTGAACATACTTTCATTCTTACATCTGGTAATCTGAGCAACATAGTTGAACATAACAACATGTAATATGGCAACCACTGCTAACTCATATCATTTTGTTTTGAAACCCTGTATCACTTTTAATGTTCTTGCTTTCTTTTGTTTATGTTTGTGATGTTGGTATGCTGCTATTATTCTTTTTTTCCTTCTTTTACTACTCTCTTTAAAATAAAAAACAATTTTAAAAGGGGGCAACCACGCAAAGAATTACAGCTAAGAACAAAAACTTTTAAAATATAACCTTAAATTAACCAATTGATAAAGAAGAGTTTAAAAATAGTCTACAAAATAATTATTCATACTCTATTTTCAGAATTAAAGCTAAAGAGCTGAATATGCTTACCACTGAATCAGATTTATGACAAGAAAGGTGAGAAATTAAAGAACAAGCAGATTAACACATTAAATGACAATTAACTCTGTAATGTCTTCTCTGCTGACAGAAGGCCATCACCAGCAGCACTCAGTAAAAAGTATTAAATTAAATAAAGATGATGGAAATTCTTAATTCATTCAGATAATAAATATCTGGAAGTAATCCAACTGAAATCACTTCAGGAAATTACTCTCACAAAAAGAGTTTGTGTATTAACAATAACATCTATTATCTCTCAGTGGAAGATATTTCTTTGTGTATGATTTCAACTTCTGTTCCTTTTTTCCTCTCCTCACTTCTCCAATATGTGGTATAACAATGCATTGAACTCAGAAATGTCTTTTCTTCCCTTTCTCAGAGCCCACAATGCATGAGTAGAGCTTTTTACTAATGGGGGATAGGTTGGAGGCAGAATGTAGTGAAATATGTAGAATAATCTTTGAAATCACATGAACTTGGGCTTCACTTATCCCAGTATGTGTACTAGCAAGTTGTTTAACCTCTATGAGGCCTATTTTTCTCATTCACCAAATGACTGTTATACCTATCCATCTTAAAGATTTATCATAAGAATTAGAGATCATACTGTTGTAAAGCACCTAGCACATCTTGGCACATAAAGAGTGTTCAATAATGTAGTTTCATTAAGATCTGAGCCCAGGGGCTGGGAATTTAGCTCAGCGGCAAAGCGCCTACCTGGCAAGCTCAAGGTTGTGAGTTCGGTTCCCGATACTGGAGAAAAAAAAAAAAAAAAAAAAAAAAAAAGATCTGAGCCCAAATTCCACTCCAGCATAAGAAGCTATGTGACTCAGTTCCTGAACTACCTAGTATCTACTCCATAATGTTACACTAAGGATTAAATGAGTTAAAATGTGCAAAATACTTAAAACAATATGAAACAAATAATAGATGTTATAAAAATATGATCATCATTATCATTACTAGGCTCAGAAATTCTAACCAGTCTGGGAGGATGTAGAAATAAGAGTCTCAAAATATAAACAATCAAATGTTCTATATGAGCAACTACAAAGATCAGCAAAATAGTCCAGATTTCATGACATAAAAGATCAGTGAAAAACAAGAGAGCAGACAGCCCAGTGTTAATTCTAGATGTTACTCTTCTCTTTTAGGATCACCACCTCTTATGGGTGTTCAATGCTTACTACTGGCTACAAACAGGATAACTAGGGTCCTACAGAAGCAGTCTACAAGGATGGGAAGCTAGAATCTCAAGAGAGATCATACACACTTTGCCATATCACTTATTGCATCATAAATGCCCCACACTAGCATGTTCATGTACTGGTTGTGAAGTTACAAGGCATTACTTAGCTTTGTTGTAATATATATGTGTGTGTGTATATGTGTGTGTATATATATATATATAGTTCCCTAGTTATACTTCAGAACCAGGCAGACAGAAATTCTGACCCTGACTCTATTGTTTACCAGTTTGCAACTTGGGAAAATAACATAGTGTATCATAGTGTATATGTCCCTTCACTTGTGGTATACCTATGTCTCAAGGTTGCTGTGAAATGTGAGGATATTGCATGCTTACATTCAGGAGTTAGTTGTTAAATACTCGTTACACAGACTCATTATCTGATTTCTTAACTTTCACAACATCAGAATGTGTTTATTCTCCAAGTCTCTTTCTACATAATAAATTAATATTCCTCCCCTTTGTGTTAAATATCCATGATGTCCTAGGGCTTCCATTGACTCTTGTTCTTCTGTCATGCATTACTGCATCTGATCTTTCCAGTACAATCTCTCCCTTGCTGCTCTTGAACATCAAGCAAGGTGGCTATCTAAATGAAGTGGATCACATATTTTCTCATCCTTCATATTTGATAACTGTACTGTAGAAGTAGCTTGATAAAAACACTTTTTAAAAGTTCAAATTGACACATCATTCTACGCATGCATTACCCAAAGTCATCTTTCTTTTTCATTTCCTTGAAAACTCCACCCATTTTCTGCTCCTGGTTTTTATATAGCCCCCAGTAGATTTTACATTAAGCTTTCACTTTTCAACAAGTGCAATACATTATTGTGACTGCAGGATATCATGTGTGCCACCATCTGCTTTGAACTTTTCCCACTACTTCTCTTAAAAAACATAAACATATTCTTCCGCATCAGATCATATGTCACCACCTATGATATCTTCTCCCTCTCACAGTTCTCACAGATTTTCCTGGCACCTGAATTTCCACAGTTCCATTCCTAGAAGAGATTTGACCACACTGCAGTAAAATCTCTTAATGACTTTCTGAACCACTCAGCTATGTAGTTGAAAATAATATGTGTCTGCTCTTACATATATTTTTGTCATAGCAAAGTACTATAAATAGAATTGAAATAAAGCAATAAAAATTGGAAGAGAGGATATGAATTTATCACTTGATGTTGACATAATTATTTTATCTGGAACACCACATATAATGAATGATTGAATACAATATTAATTTGCAGAAATCAGTAGCTTTCATACATGAACACAACAACCAGTAAAACTGAATAAGAAGATACTTTAAATAGCAATAAAATAATAACTATATAGAAATAAATTAATACAAATATGGAAGTTCTTTATGAAATTATAATGTAAAAGTCTGAAAGACAAGGAAGACTAGAACAAATAAAAACCATGTTATTGTCTAGAAAAATATGAAATAATTTCTATTACTCTTTAAATTATTCTATCTAATGTGATTGTAATGATATTCAGAAGAATATTTTAAAATTATACACACTATTTTAAAGACCATTTGGAATTGCAACATAAATAAAATTACTAGCTAATGAAAAATAAATAATAATGAAGAACTGCTTCTATTAGATTCTGAAATATATTGCAAGACTTAATTAAAAGGTAGTTGTCCTGGAGGAAAAGAAGACAGGGAAAAGAACAGCATAAAATACCTATAAACAAATCACAATACAAAAACTTAGCAAATGATTAATGACATATAAATTAAAAATCACATTTCTAGTCAGTGAAGAAAATATGGGTGATATTAAAATTATCTGGGTAACTATATAAACCTAAATGCTGAATACAGTCTTATACTTTATAATAAAATTAATTTCCAGTAAATTAAGGATTTAAATGCTAAACAAATAAAATCTTACAAAAAAAGTAGAGAATTTTCAAAGCATAATTTAAAATGCAGAATGAGTTGCTGAATTATACACAGCTCAGAAATGTTTAAATAGGGGATATGGCAAGTGGCTCAGGAAGAGCCCAAGACCCAGCAACTGGTCCATGAAGAGTCCAAGACCTGGTAACTGACACACTTGGAAGAATCCAAGTGACTGGCTCCTCCCAACGTCGGTGGGACCAGGCTACTGCAGGAATGCCAGCCACACAGAAGGACCTGACCAGGGTGCACATGATGGACAGGTGAGATGGAAAAGTCTGAAGCAACATTGATAATATGAGACAACAGTTGGTAAGTTAGGTCAACCAACATTGTTCTGAGGGCAAAGACACATAGAAGAGCAGCAGGTCAGTGGGGCCACCCTTTTCTTTATTTTATTTTTATTTTTATTTGCCTTTCCCTTTTTTCTTTTCTTTTTTTCTTTTTTTTTTTTTTTATCTTTTTCTCTCTTTTCCAAATAGCTGGGAAAAACTCAAGCCACAGAAAACTAATCTCATTCCTCAAAACCAGAGACTAAGGTCAGATAATCCCTTGCTTACTCCTTCATTCTTTCTTTTTTGCCCTCTTCTCTAGTTTCTCAAAGCTTGCATAATCATTCTTTGTCTTCCAGCCTTACTTCTACTTCCTTTTCACTTATCTTTATTTTATACATCATCCTTCTTAAATCCCCACCACAAGGTAAATCCACTCTACCAAATGGAAACACTTTGCATAAAGTTCCTAATTAATGATCAGTTCTATTATACAACTACATTTTGCTCCTATGGTTCAAAGTACAAAATTAATATTTACCTCAGTTTGCCAGTTTCTAAACTGTGCTTAATGCTATTATTATCGACAACTATAGTACTTTACTTAGGATGTCACATTTGTTGTAATCAGTTGTTCTCCCTTCCATAACAATATTGGGAAGCTCTAGGGTAATAACTTCAGCACATGCCAACATCAAGAGACTGGGGATTGAGCCAAACAGATATCAACATTCCACTTTTAATTAATTTAGAAAATAGGATCTTGGGACAGATACAAACAAAGATCCTACTACACATATCCCTGAAGAACAGAATTTTCCAAGAGAGGCCTTGATACTAGTAATAGAGCTATCTACTGTGAAAATCTACAAGCATCAACACAGAAAACAAAATAAAATTTTGTTGAAATAGAAAAGGATAAGATGCAGAAACAAAATGTAATCTCAGACATCTAGCCTACCTGGAACAAAGGTAGGAGACATCAAGATGGAGGAAAATGGAAGACTATCACCTGAAATTTCTGAAATGATAGTAACCAAAGTACAAAATCAAGTCCATGAGGCTATAAGGAACTCAAATCAGAAATAATCTCTCAGGTAAAAAAAGAAATGACAAGCATAATGGAGAAATTAGCAAATATAGAGTAGACATAGACAAAAAAAAAAAATAGAGTACAGGAGCTAAGGAAAATGATGTAAATCTGCAATGAGCACCATAGGAAAGAAATACAATGCATGAAACATTCAAAAAGATATCCAGGAAATTAGAAATTCAATTGAAAGGTGGAAAAATTGCTTAAATGAAACTAAAGATAAATTTTCAGACATTGAAGACAGGATCATGGTTAGTAATCATGAAAGGAAATATCTCTTAAAAATAACAAAGGGTCAGGAAATAATTCAACAGCTGCAAGACGATGCAAAGAAAAACAATATAAGACTGATAGGTGTCAATGTAAAAGCAAAAGTAAACACAAATGACATAAAAGGAATCATTGCAGAAGTAATAGTAGCAAATGTTCCAGGCAAGGGAACAGAATCTGACATACAATTAAGTGAGACATATAGAATTCAAAATAGACATGAATAATATACTTCTGCACCCAAACTTATAATAATCAGTATTACAGAAATTCAGTTCAAAAACAGAATATTAAAAGCTGCTAGAGAAAAGAAATAGATCATCTATAAAGAACAGCCCATTAGACTCACACTGACTTCTCAACACAAACTCACAAGTCAAGAAGAGCTTAAAGTATTTCAAGTACTGAAAGCAAACAATTTCCAAACTGGGTTGATATACCTGGCAAAAATTAATGGAGAAATAAGATACTTCCATGATGAAAAACAATTGAAGAAATTCATAACCCACCAAACTAACCCTACAGAGTATAATGAGAAGTTAGCAAATAAAGATGAAAATGACCACAATTCCAAGAACAACAACAGATTGAAACCACCAGGCAGGGCAAGCAATTAAACAAAGGGAAATAGGAGGACCCAAAAGTAGGAAAATCACATGACAAAGATAAGCCAATACGTACAATCAATGTAAGTGGCCTCAATTCACCAATCAAAAGAAACAGACTGACAGAATAGATCAAGAAACAAGATCCAGTAGTGTGCTGCATACAAAAAAAATTTTTAAAAAAGAAATTCATAGACTGCATAAAGGATGGAAAGGATGGAAAGGATGGAAAGGATCAAAGGATGGAAAATAACACCCCGTGCAACAGGAATCCAGTAAAAAGCAGGGGTACTTATTCTGTTTGCAGACATGTAAACTTTAAATCAAGAATGATCAAAAGAGATAAAGAAGGTCATTACATACTTGTTAGGAGAAAACTTCAAGAGAAAGAGATAACAATTATAAGTATATATGCACCAAATACGTGAGCATACAACTACATAAGACAAATATTAATAGACATAAAAAAATCAAATAAGCAATAGCACAATTGTAATTGTGGAACTTCATACTTCATTGTCGCAAAGAGATACATCAACTAACCAAAAAATCAGCAAACAAATATCAGAACTGAACCAAACCTGTGAACAAATGGAGTTAGTTGACATTTACAGAGTGTTTCACCCAACAACATCAGAATACATATTCTTCTCAGATGCACACAGGACATTCTCTGTGATAGATCTCATACTAGCACATAGAAGAAGCTTAAGTAAATGCAAAGGAACTGAAATTAATGCATGAATATTATCTGACCATAGTGCAATGAAATTGGAAATTAATGGCAAAAGAAACTGCAAAAACTCCATAAACATATGGAAATTAAATAACACACTGCCAAACAACAATTGGGTCACAAATAAAATGAAAGAAGAAATGAAACAATATCTACAATCAAATGAAAATGCAAATACAACTTAGGAGAACCTTTAGGATTCCACGAAAGCAGTCCTAAGATGGAAATTTAAAGGAGTGAATTCTCATATCAGGAAAATGGAATGAATGCAAATAAACAACTTAATAATGCACCCTAAGCTTCTAGAAAATGAAAAACGAGTCAATCCCAAAGCCCATGGAAGGGAGGAAATTATAAAGATCAGAGCAGAAATTAATGAGATTAAGACTAAGAAAACAATACAAAGAATTAATAAATTAAAAAGTTGATTCTTTGAAAGAATAAATAAAATTGATGAACCTTAGCCAACCTTATTAAAAACCAAAAAGAAAAAACTCAAATTCATACAATGAGGAATGAGAATTGTGAAATCACTACAGATCCTATGGATATTCAGGAGATCATCAATACCTACTTTGAAAATCTTTACTCTCTTAGAATGGAAAACACAGAGGAAAAGAACAAATTCCTAGATACACATGAACTATCAAAGATGAAAAAAAAATTTAAAAATTCTGGAGAGCATGATATCAGTCAATGAAACTGAAAATGTAATTAAAAACTTACGAACAAACAAATGTCCAGGTCTTGATGGATTCATTGCTGAATTGTACAAAAAATTAATTGTACAAAAATTCTTTAATGAAATTGAAAGGGAAGCAATTCTCCCTAACTCATTCCTTGACACAAATAATACCCTGATAACAAAATCAGAGAAAAACTAGACCAGAAAAGAGAACTAAAGGCCAATTTCCCTAATGAACACAGATGCAAAAATCTTCAATATGATAGTAGCAAACAGAATGGAGCAAATCAAGATTACACAACATGTCCAAGTAGTGTTCATTCCAGGAATGCAGGGATGGTTCAACATGCACAAATCAAGAAATGTAATACACCATTTCAACAGAGCCAATTGGAGAAAGAAAATGCATTCTCATTTCAATAGACGCAGAAAAATTTTTTGACAAAGGAAAATGCTCATTCATGAGAAAAACGCTATAGAAAATCAGTTATTATTGTACTATTTTGTTATGAAAGTGTTTTCCTTTTTGCAAAAATATTTCACAATAATAAATAAAAAGTGAAAATCTTTCTACATATAATTCAAGGTAGAAAAAATCCATGAGCAAAATCAAAGTAAGAGACAAGTGAAGAAAATGTTTACAATTCATATATGAAATGCATATAAATATATGCATGTATGCATATATATCTTTATAATACATAAAATTAATGATGCATTTATGGTACTTTATATATATAGCATGCCAACATATATTTACAGTACATGACATTATATATTGATGTGCATATATAAATACTCATTTCTATATGTAAGAAATAAATCATTGTGAAATGCATAACACAGTAGGAAAATAGTGAGCAAAGCGTAACAACTAATTGTCAAAAGAAAAAATATCAACATATGGAACTTGTGCCTAAGAAAAGAAACCATATTTCACTCCCATTAGCAGAAATGCAGAGTAAAATAAAAGTTAAATTTTTTTCACTTATCAACTTGGTAAAAATAAACCTGCCCAGTGGCACACTGAGTTTGTGTCTTTGCGTATAATGACAAATGCAGACCTAGCTGATAGGAGTGTAATCAGTGGGGACAGTTCAGCAAAATCTTGCAGAATTAAAAAAAAAATCTACTGATCTAATATTTCTAAATATTGTGATTCCATGTATGCAAAAATAGGTTTGTGTAAGGATGTACATTGTGGTGCTATTTTTGTTGCAGAGTAAAGAACACAATCTAATTGTTCATTAATGTGGAGTAGAACAAACAAATATGTTACATACATGTTAGAGAACTACACAACACTGTATTATGAATGTTCAAATGACAGTTGGCTAGAGAGAAGGATACTTACACAAACAATTACCTGCGCATTAAGGAACTGACTGCATAAAGCATTTTAAGCAATCACATATATATAAATATATAGATATTTAGGAATGCATGTACTGTATATGAAAAGATGCAGAGGAAAAGTATTAGGATGGGAAAAAGAATCGCTAGATGATAAGGTACACAAGGAGACTACATTTTTAAAATAAATTTATTGAAATTTCCTGCAACTTTACTTGTGGCGATAAAAGCAGGCAGCCACTGAGGATTTAAATAAAATATTGCACAAGGAGTAATCAAATGTTGCTCTTGAGGGGAAGTGCTTATTTTGTTTGGATTGTTTTTTGTAAAATGGACATGGTAAGAGTTATATTCTTACTAGTACAGGTGGTCATAAATTGCAAAATTTGTCCTCATCCTTCAATTGTCTTTTTCTTACAAATCTCTTGCCCTTCAAAAAGAGGATATCTGGCCTCTACATAGGCCCACCTGATGCTGCCACCGACCAGACCACAGACTGCACGGGGCAGTTCAGAGATATCTTCTGTGATCTGTCTTATGCAGTCTGGGTCTCTCAGGGTTGCAGTGTGAGGGATCTTTTTCACAGAATAAAGGCAATGGTGATGCCAAAAGCCACACCAATCTCAGTCTTGGCATATAGCTTTCCAATGGACCCAGAGAGGTCATCTACTTTGTGAGAGATATTACTCCTTGTCAAAGGTTCTGAAAATTCTTTGACAAATGGCATGAATTCCTGGTTGTAACTGATCAGGAGGAAACATTTGAGTGGACCAACCACAGCAGAAAAACTAACGAGCTGTCCTTGTTGACCTCCCTCTTTTACACAGAATGTATGTTCAAGTACAATATACGCGAACCGGCCCAGGCAAGGGAGGTTCCATTACACTTGGAACAACTTCTACAGTGTTTTCCAGATTCTCTTTCCATTGATAATGTGTTTTGTTAACTGAAATGTTTTTTTCTTCAGTTTCAATAGTGAATTTCCCTTTCTCATTCAAAAGTGTCTTCATTTTTGTAATGTGACATTCATCACAATGGCAAGGTTCAGTTTGAATACAATAAGAACACATCGGTTAGGAGTATAAGGTGGATGCAAAGTTGGTGAAGGAGATAATATTTTTACTGTGCAACCTGTGATACTTTTGAATTTGTACAAGGTGCATATATTAGTTACAGCAAATAAATTTTATAACTTCTTTTAAAATTCAAGATAAAACAAGCAAACTTCTTCTTTCCAATTATTTTCTATCTCATCTCTAAGAAGTATCCTCCCATTACTTTCTTTCTTTGCTTTCCTCCTAGTATGTATCTCCGAATGTAATCTTGCTTTGTCAATTTAAATATCAGAAATCCCTTCAGTTATTCACTTTGCTTTCAGTCCACTCTCAGCTTTTATTCCCCAATTTAAAAAACAGTTTAGGTACCTATGCCATGCACTGTTAGATTCCAGAAACACAATACTGAATAGGTCATTACTCCCTCACGAAGCTTAAAATCAGACATAAATGAGACAGTTTGTTAAGCTTCAAAATATAAAATATACAAGAAAAACAGATTATAGGTGAGGCTCCTTATCTTTATATTGAGTGCTTATGAAGTGATCTCCAGAAAAAGTAATTTTTGTCATAGACAAGAAGAAATATGAAAGAATGGGTAACAAGAATTAATTCCATTCAAGGAAAATGGTATGAATACATACTTAGATGGGAAAGACTATTCATTATTCTCTTTTGAAAGAAGTTTAATGAAGACTTCTTAGGTCTGTCATAAGTAACCACAGTGACACATGCCTGTAACCCCAGCTCCTCGCAAGTTCAAGGCCAGCCTGAGCAATTTAATGAGGTTCTGCCTCAAAATAAAAAAATTTGAGAAGGCCTTGGAATGTACCTCAGTGGGGATGCTGGTCTGACAAGCTGGAGCCCCTGGATTCAATCCCTTTATTACCAAAAAGTATTTGAAAATAGAAAGACTGAAGAGCAGAACAAAGATTAGAAAATAATGGCAATAATTCCATACAGAGATGATAATGATAGAGATTTGAAAAAACAGGAAAATGAAGAGATTTAAAAGCTTTTGAGGAGTTTGAAGGTTCAAGACATTAATTAATGAATTTTTGGAAAGCAGAAATGAAAATGAGTTAATGATTCCTAGTTTCTCTGCAGAAACAGCATGGTTTGGTGATATAATTCATTGAGATAAGAAACATGGAAGAGGCCGAGGAGATAGTTCAGTGGCACAGCACCAGCCTGGCAAGCACAAGGTCCTGAGTGTGATACCTTGTACTAAAAAGAAAGAAAGAAATAAAAAGAAACATGGAAGAAAGACTCAAGTTAGAAAGGTAATCATTGAATTTGCCATTGCTACAATGAGCTTGGGATGTCTGAATTAGATTCTACTGGAAATGTCCAATAAAAATGCAGATATAGTGATCTGCAGTTCATGGACATTAATCTAAACTGAAGATAGAGATGAGGGAGTCATAACTATAAAAATTAAAATTTAAGCCATGGAAGTGAATGTGATTGCTTCAAGAAAGTGTATAGAGGGAAAAGGAAAGAAAATTTAATGAAATGTCATAAAGAGAGTTACAATTTATGAGGTAAGAGGGGATAAAGCACAGAAGAGAGTGGAGAAATAGAGAATAAGAATAATATAGTATCACAGAAGACAGACGAGGAGAATATTTCAGTCAGAAGTGAGTAGTCTGTACATCTCAAGCACAGTTGAAGGATGAATATACCAGACACTGAAATTAGTCTATTACATTTGGACCAAATATTCACCAATCAATGATGTGTGCAGCAGAATTGATACTGCATTTATTTCAGGTGTGAGACTGGTGAGAAACAAAGAACAGGGCGGAAGAGAACTTTTGTAAGGATGTTCCCAAGGATGGGGGACACGTTAATAGTAGCCATCTGTAAACACTTAAAATGAGTGTCTGCATCTGTGTGTCCTTTTCTCCACCAATTAAAGACTGTGTAGCATTCCTATTCTAACTTTTGCTTTCCCTTCTCATTTCTTTACCCATGGATGACAGGAAGCCCATCATGGAAGAGATAAACAGTGTACACAAGTAATTAAATAGCAATGTGTAAACATCGCTCTTAAATAGATCAAATGTCATAAATCCATCGATATAAATTGGTATAATATTATGAGAGAATAAGAATATGATTCATAAGGATAATTACATTAATAAATGTGTTGATTGTCAAGTGGCAGATCCAATGCTTAAAGATACATCAATAGAGTGATGGATCAAGGGTAGAGAGAGAGACAGAGAAGCGAGACAGTGAGCGAGAACAAGAGTGAGAATGGTAGAACTTGTACGCAAATAGAATGAGTCTTTTGAATTCACATAATTCTATGAAACTAACAAGGTTAGGAGGTTAAGAATTTGTTTGTTATATTACTGTCAGAGTTTTGGAGCAGGCTTTAAAGTAAATTTTTTATGAGTTCAAAAATTGTGCTCTTCAGAAAATAATCTTTGCTTTCTAAACGTTACTAATGTCAGGAGAATGAGAAGTGGCATTTGTTAAAGAAAGTGTAAACACTGTTCAGAAGAACGTACACACAGGTAGATAGAGTTCTTCAATATGCTACTGAGGAGTTTGAACATTTTGTACTAGGCAATAAGAAATCACTAATTGTTATTTTGGAGAAGGTAGTTAAAGAGGTTTACACTATTAAAAATGATTCTTGGCATCTAAATCAAAATAAAAATGACTCCAAGTGAGAAGAACAATTGGAAGGTGCTTTCAATGTCTGAGTAAAAGGTCCGAGGATGTGTGTTAGTCCATATTCTGTAGCTGATAGCATAATTGTGAAGACTGGATAGGTTATTAAGAAAAGAGGTTTTTGTGTGCTCATAGTTCTTGTCCAGGATTGATAGGCTGCATCTGGTTATGGCCTTCTTGTTGGCAAAGTTTCAGGCAGCACATGACATCAGATGGCACTAAGGAATATACATGGGTATGGGTATGTATCTTCTTGTTTCCCTTCCTCTATTGTAACATTGTATTCCTCATTCCTGGGGTATAAAACCTGATGATTGTATTTACTTCTAACCATCTTACAAAGGCTCAACCCCTAAATGTCAGAGTCAGATTACTTCCTACCCTCTTTGTACCTGTCAGTATGGACTGAACTGTATGAATTTGGGGAATCAAAATATTCAAACCATAGCAGGTGGAATTATCACGAAATGACACACAGAGTTCAGGAAGAGGAGTACATGGCAAGAGAATGATAAATTCTGCTTTCATATCAACTGGAAGGTGATAAGCTGAGTCTATGCAGACTGAGATATCAACACAACATAAGCAAAGGTAGAACTAAACTTCAAGAGAGTTGTATGGTTTAGACATTTTGATTCAGATGTCCTCCATACAAATAGAGGATGGAATGAACAAAAGTAGATTAGAATGTTCAGGCTCTTGCCCTAATATTCCTAATCCTACATTAAATCACATGTAATCCACTCTTTGTTTAAAAAATATTACTGGGGATGGGGATTTAGCTCAGTGGCACAGTGCCTGCCTGGCAAGTGTAAGGTCATGAGTTTGATTCCTGGTACTGGAAAAAAAAAATTGCCATTATCATTAGGGATACTTTTCTCATGAGTTCATTTTTAGAAACTCTCAAGATAATGTTTTTTATATACAATATCAATAACAATATACATGAATTAAACTGAAAGTAACAAAAACTCAACTTACACCATCAAGTTTAAAAAGAACAAAACCAGATAATCGTCTCAATAAGTGCAGGAAAATATTTGATAATATCCAATATACTTTTATAAAAGCAAAATATCAGCCATTTAGGGATAAAATGAAATTACCTCCACATAGTACAGTCCATAAGATCAAAGTCAGTGCTGAGAAACTGACAATTTTCCTCTAAGATCAAGAAAATGACAAAGACATCTTTTGGCTCTCCTACTCAATATCATGTTGGTTAGCTTTGCCAAAGTGACTGGGCAAGAAAAATAATTGAAAACATTCAAATTAGAAATGAAGAAATAAAATTGTTCTTATTTGTAGATAATATAATTTTACACATAGAAAAACTTAAAGATCTCTCACACACAATCTAAAATAGTAAATGAATTCGGCAAAATTGAAAACCAATACACAAAATTAGTTGCACTTCTGTATGCTAATGTATATCTGAAAAGGTACTCTTAGAAGCTCTACTAAGTTATCACAGCAAATGCTGGAGAAAAAAATTCTCTCACTTTTAGCAGAGTGAGGGAAAAGTAATCATTTTTAAATTGCAAAAACATTGTTATTTTTTCAAGAGGCCTGAACTCCAGAGAAGCTATATTACCAGAGCCTGATCTACATGTAAAAAGAAAAGGATATTCAACCCTAATCTCAAAGGTAGGGAGGAAAATATCCAATTTCTGCTCTCTCTAGCCATGCTATTGCCTAAGGTGGGATAAGATGCTTGTAGTGAGTAGCCATAAAAGCATATTACCTACCACTGCATTACTAACGGGCTATTTAGTATTGATATTAATAGGTGCAGAAACACTCATTTGTGATTAAACAAAATAGTAAATTAGGAATAGAAAAGAACTTCGCTAATTCAATAAAGAATCCTCCCCCCAAAAAAAAACCCTAAGCTAGCGCCATATTGATGAAAAAATGCAAAGCTTTTGCACTAAGATGAAGAACAAGGCAACTATGTATCCTTTCTCAAATCATGTGACCATTATACGGCAAAATTCTAGTTAATACAGCAACACAGTAAAGGGAAATAAGAGTCCACAGACTAGTAAGGGAGAGAAAAATCTGTGTTTATTCACAAACTGTTCCATGGAGAAAGTATGCAAGAATAAAAAACAACTACCAAAAAGAACCTCCTGGAAAGAATAGGTTATTATAGCAAGACTGCAACTTAGAAGTTTAATACACAAAAGTTAAACGTTTCTCTATATACCACCAGTGGACAAGTGAAGTTTAGAGTTAAAAATATAGTCATTTGTAGGAAAATAGATACAACTTGAGACCATGATGTTAAGAGAAATGAATCAGACAACCAAGCTTGAATATCACATGGTTTCTCTTACATGAGGAACACAAAATATAAATAAAGAGCAGAAAAATAAATAATAGCAATTAGGAAGCTAGATCTTTCTCAGGAGGGTATGAGAGCAAAAGATGGGGGGGTGGCTAGAGAGAAGGGGAAATGAATGCAGAAAAGGGAGATGTGTTAGGTGTATGCCAATTCCTCACAAGAAAAGTAAATCTCATATACTGCAAACGTGTGCTAACAGAAAATTTTAAAAATAAATAATTGAAAACCATGAAAAAGTAACATTATAATTGAAATTAATACCCACAACAAAACCTTTAGGAATTCCAGAATATCCAAAAGACATATAGAAATTTCTCTAAGGAAAACCACAAAATTCTAATGGGACTTGTCAAAGAATTAAATACAGTGGTGCCTTGGTTCATGAACTTATATTTTTCCATGACTCTGGTCACAAACCAAATTGGATGAGAACTGAATCAAGTTCAATGGTGAAGTTCAATGTTGATCTTAGGAGGAGATTTAATTTGGTTCTTGTCCAATTCCATTTGCAATCAGAATCGTGGTAAGAATTAAGTTGGTGAACCAAGATAATGTGTGCAAAAGGAAAGAAATTCCATATTTATGGATAAGGAGGCTCAAAAAAAATGTCTGCACCTTCTAATTCAATGTATAGATTCAACATAATCTTATTCAAAATCTGAGTGAATGTTTTTGGTGTAATCAGCAAATTTATTCTCAAGTTTCCATGAAGGGTAAAATACCCATATAGCCAAGTTAATACTGAAGAGAATAACAAAGTTAGAGAATTGATGTTACCACACTTCAAAATTTATCATAAAGCTATTGCAGTAAAGACAATGTGAAATTGGCAGAAAAACACACAAATACATCAATGGAGCACAAAAGAGAGCCTAGAAATAGGCTATAAATGTACTTACCTGTTCCTTGCAAGAATTAAAGGCAATATAATGGAACAAACACAGTAGCTAAACAAATGGAACTAGAAAAATTGAACACTCACATGCAAAAAATAAGTCAATTTAGGCAAAGGACTTATAGTTCTTACAAGTAAGTCAAAATAGATCATAAACTTAAATGTAAAATGTAAAACTATAAAACTCCTGGAAAAAAAAAATTGGAGAAAATCTAAATATCCATAAATATAGTGGTAACTTTTTAGTCACAACCTCGGACCTTGATCCATGAAGGAAATTATGTTAATATGGACTTTATTTAAACTTATATTCTAGGCTGGGTATGGTGGTGCAGTCCTGTAATCCCAGGACTCAGCAGGCTGAGGCAGGACCACTGCCACAAGTTTAAGGTCAGCCTGGGTTACATAGTGAGTTCAACGCCAGCCTGAACTATATAATAAGATCCTGTCTCAAAAATGAAACAAAACAAATTTATATTCTTCTGTGAGAAAGATAGTATCAAGAGAAAAGAAGACAAGCCATAGCAGGGAATAATAGAAAAGGTAATTTGCAAAGAACTGTAATTCAAAATATTAAATAACTCTTAAAACCAAATCATAATAAAAGGGTCAAAGAAATTTTTAAAATGGCTCAAATGCCTTAGGAGATCTCACCAAGGATGTACAGATTATAAGTAAATACATAAAAAAGTATTTGGCTGTGGGAAACAGGGGCCCAGAGGTCTGGTTGACGGCCGTGGCGGAGGAGCGAGTCTGAGCAAACTTAGACTTGTCATGTCCTCGGCAAGCCGAGTGAGCGCCCTGCCTAGGCTGTCCTGCTCTGCCCCTCCTTTGGTGCCTCCCCTCGATAATCACGCCCCCTTTTGCCACGCCCCTAGCCTGCTATATAAAATGCCTGGTACTTCCGCAATAAAGTAGATCTGCGCCATCAGCCTGGTCTCCGGTGTCTCTTTCTTCACCGTGCCACCGCTTGCCACAGGCCCAGGTCCCTCGACCCGAGAGGTTCTACCTCATTTGGCAGCATATGCAATTTAAGAAATTACATATGAAGATGTCACTCTACATCTATTAAAATAGCCAAAATCTAAAACATTGGCACACAGAATGATAAAGATGATATAGAATAACAAGAATTCACATTTGTTACTGTGAGTAATGTAAAAGGATAGTCACTTTAGCCTTGTGCAATTTCTTACAAAACCAAACATATGCATACTATAAGATCCAGTAATACCCTTGTTATTACCTAAAGGAGATGAAAATTTATGTCTGCATAAAAAATCTGTACATAGACCTTTATAGCAGCTTTAGCCATAATTGCCAAAACTTGGGAGTAACCAAAATGTCCTTCAGTAGGTGAGTGAATAAATAAACTGTGGCAGTAGCCAATGGGATATTTATTCAGCACTAAAAAGAAATGAGCTATCAAGCCATAAAAAGACATGGCAGAAACTTGCTATCTGCATATTACTAAGCTAAAGATGCCAATCTGAAAATTCCATATTTGTTTGACTCCAAATATATGACATTCTGGAAAAGGTAAACTATGGAGATAATAAAAGGATCAGTGGTTGCTAATGCTGGCAGTGAGGAGACACGAAGAGGTGGAGCACTGAGGATTTTAAAAGAGATTTTTAAGAAAGTGAAACGAGGGCCGGGGATATAGCTCAGTGATACAAACGCCTGCCTGGCAAGTGCAAGTTCCTTAGTTCAATTCCTGACACCAAAAAAATAAAGTGAAACTATTCTGTATGATACTGTAATGGTGGAAATATTTCACTCTGCAGTTATTCCAACCAGTACAATCTACACCACTAAAAATAAGCCCTAATGGATTTGGGGGGATAGTGATAAGTCTGTATAGGTTCGTCAGTTGTAGCAAACATAGCACTGTAGTTCAGGATATCTACTGAGAGCCAGGGGGACTGTGAGGGCGGGGGATTCATAAGAGCCCTGTTTTTTCCCTCCTTAATTTCGCTGCAAAAGAAAAATTGCTCTAGAAGTTAAATTTTATTTATTGTTAAAAATATAAAAACAATAATTTTAATGGCAAGTTTTGATACATTTTACTGAGTGAAAAAGTGGTTTTAATAAATAAGCACTCTTTTTCTTTCAAATATACAATGATATACTTTGAGAACCAATATACTGTACTCCCTGTTATGAAATATTAGACGAATGGAAGAATCATGAAAATATTGATAGTATCTTACTGCATTAAAATTTTAAGCTTTCCCTTTGTCTCAGAAACATGTATTAAACATGTATTTGTCAGTTCTAGAATTTCTTCCTGCATTTAACATGATTTAGTTTTTATAGAAGTAAAGATTAATCCTGAAAATTTGTAATAATTTAACTAGTACCAATGAAGATTTTAGGCTTAATTCTGGGTTCTTTCCATATTAATTTGCAGATAGGTCTCACAGCATACATCCTCCCAGTGATTTGTGAAGAAAAACTCTCTGATCCTTCTCTAGGGCCTTCTCATCTCCTGCCAGCCTAGTGAACAAGATGAGTTTCTTTTTATAATGACAAGGCACAGAGATAATTTATCAACTGGAGAGTACAAACAATCCTTTATTCAGCAGAACGACAAAAGGTTATTTAGTTTCTGGCAACTGCTATTGCTCTTGCAAGAACAAGGCCCAAGAGCCAATAATATAATTAATAAACTTCCAACATCTGGGCAATAAAACATTTTTTATGAATGTTAATGCTACAGGCAAACAAAAATCTCCTCATATTTATCTATCTGAACTCTTCACTTCAGAGTCAAATTCACCTGTTTTCTGGCTATAAAAATTTCTT
Source organism: Chinchilla lanigera (assembly GCF_000276665.1). Taxonomy (NCBI): domain Eukaryota; kingdom Metazoa; phylum Chordata; class Mammalia; order Rodentia; family Chinchillidae; genus Chinchilla; species Chinchilla lanigera. The sequence goes on along the minus strand of NW_004955420.1, from coordinate 3,470,614 downwards.
AGATATATTAGAAAATACTAAAAAATCTGGGAAACTCATATTACTAAGTTCATTTAAGCATATGGACAGTGATGATATCACCCCCTAAGGCTCATGGAGACTGACTGATGCCAAGAGGAGAGTATTAAGCTAAGTGACAGGTGAATGGTATCAATCATTATACGGACTAAAGGTGATAAATTTAAAGGAAGAATTGGGGTCTCCATTTCTCTAATTATCCATCAGCAACTTTGTTCTACTTTCATGAAATAACAACAGATATTCAATTGTGCTAGGTGGTTATAGCGTTCATTGAGAAAGATGATTGATATAGACAAAATTTTATTCCTCTCAAATTTACACATTCATATGCCGAATGTGTGTCCTCCAATTCATGTGTTGAAATTCACACTAAATGTGATGGTATTTGGAGGTGTGATCTTTGGAAAATCTTTAGGTTATGAAACTGGAGACCTTACAAATGGGAAATGCCCTCCAAAGGGACCTGAAATTTCCCTTGCTCTTTCTATCATGTGAGGTTACTTTAAGAAGATGCCCACAGAGGATTCTAGCCCTCACTAGATTCCAAATATGTCAAAGTGATTTTGGATTTTTGGGCTTCCTGAACTGTTGAAAATAAATTTCTGTTATTTATAAGCCACCTGATCTATAGTAGGATTTTATAATAGCCTGAATTAAGACAGTCACTTGTAGTCCTAAAAGCCTTCATAAACTGATAAGCATCAAATTTTAGAATCAAACTCAGTGGGTCATCTAGATTAAGCTTTTACCCCTTCCTCAGATTTTCTAACACAAAATATTATAACTATTATAACCATGGCTGGATGAACTAGAGTATATATGCTACCAAAATTTTTAAGGAGAAATAAATGAAGGCTAATGCAGTAAAGACATTTTACAATGCAGTAAAAACTGTACAAATCATAAGTCCTATACATCATATATTGCAGTTTATGAAAGAATCAATAGATGCAAATTGAAAACAACATATCCAAAATAAAAGTGGTTTATTTAATTGAATTAAAATAGATTTCCAAAGAGAAAATGTATGTAAAATATGAGATCTCATTTTGTTTTTTAATTAATGTGTCTGGCAGTGAGAAATGTCCTTTCTCCCCATTTCAACTGGTTGACACAATCTCTATGTGGAGCTTATATTTTTGGAAAAGATTGTTTAGAAATTATTAGTATTGAAGACCAGTTTTAATAAACATGTTGTTGTCCAAGAGACTTGGAAATATAACAGTGATTATTTTCCCAAATGAATTATACATAACCCAGGGGACTGAGAGATGTTGCAGAGGATTGCAAAAAGAAGACTTTCTTTTATGTGCTAATTCATGTTTATATTATTTAAGTTATATTTTATGTAATTATAAAATAACTTCTTATGTCAATAAAATGTATCTATTTTGTTATGATAAAAATACATATTTGGTATGTACCCTTAAATATGTTCTACTGGTGGAGATTTGTGATCAGAGAGTGCACAAAACAATATTTCAGAGTAATGAGGCTAAATAATAAGAAATGAAAACTCTGAGTTATGTTTTAATAATCTATAGGGTTAGAATAAGCCATTATTTCTTCATTCAATGAATTAAGGTTTCATCGTTTGAAGTTAACAGTAGTTGATCATTTCTGGTCCTAAACAATCAGCAATCTACATGGTTCTGTTTGATATTTATGAAGTATCTGTTAGGATTAAAAATCACGATATCTGTTGCTAAGAAAACAAAGATCACCTTGCCCACCAAAATATATGTTTACTTTAACTTTCCTAGCACTAAACAGAAGAGAGAGAAGTTTGAGAAATGCCCATCTTCCTGTGTTTTTGATTTACTTGTTCTTGCTATTGTTGCTTTCTTTTCTGAAGCACAAGACTCACCATTCTGTGTGTAAATTTCTCATACTCAAGAAATTTAATACTTTGCTCAAACCCAACAATGCGCTACACAAAGTAGGGCACTTACTATTAGTTCCACCATCATAAAATGGCACTGACTTCAGTAACTGAGCAAATGGTTACGTAGCAGATTTAAAGAGAGATCATGAAAAACTGAAGAATAAAAAAAAAATCTCTCATTGGGTTTTCTAAACATGTCCTCCACCAAATTTTTAAAATATTCTGAACTTTTCACAAAAAAGTTTTATAACACAATAAATGTCTTACCTTTAGCCACTCAAGGTCTGTTGTATTTATTTTCAAAACAAAACAAGTACAACAAAATACTCTCAGATTCAATTTATCAGTTTTGCCCAAAATGGCAAATAAAGTGGCAAGAAAGGGCAATTGCATATTGTCTGTTTGTGCCTAGAAATGAGAAGTTTATGTTTCTGTTGACTAGCTAGATTGCCTGAGCCATGCATAATGTTTGAGAAGGAAACTATATTTATTGGAAGTAATTACTTAATTTTCACTCAGAAATGTGGGTAATTTCTAGAAAAATCCTTCAGTTAACAGCAACTGCCCTGTTGTCTGACTTAACTGTATATTGTTTCCCAGATAAAGGTAGTGACATGGGAGGTTCATAGGCGTTTTCCACATATCACATGTTTTAGGTTCTAAATCTTTCATTCTTTCATCTCTGTGTTTTGTGAATACCAAGTGTGAGTCTGGTAATGTAATAGCAATTCATATTATTCATAATTTATTCATTGTATGCTGGGTTAAACATCACAAAATTTCATCTTTCCTATCTTCTCAGCAAACATAAAATTCTTTTCACAACATATGCAGTATTGCCCCTCTAATTTTTGCCACAGTTCTCATTTGCTTTTGCTCCATTATATGAATTAGTTGTTTGTATGTCTCCTGCCTCAGTAGGTTAGGTGTTAGTGAAGAGTAATACCTAAATCATTTTTGTCAGTCTGAGGAACATAAAAAGTTCTTGTTATGCTTTGTGTCAGGAAATCCCACTAAAGCCTCATGTGGTCATAGGGTTTTTGTGGAGGTGGCTAAATCTAGATTTTGTGATTGACTAAGGGTAATAAAATGCTGGGATTAAGGGTGGGTAGTTGTTGAATCAGTCCACTGATTTGATTTTCACCACCCTAATCCTTATAGCCTGGATACAATATGAGGAACTCAAACAGGCTTTTTTCATTCTCTCATTACTTTTGCTGTTCTCTGTCATGAACAGTTGCCCCTCTGCCATGTGCCACCTTGCTTTGGAACTGGCCAATTATGGGCTGAAACCCTACAAACTGTGAGCTAAATAAAACTTTCCCCCTTTAACTTTAAGTGTCAGATATTTTATTTCACCAGTGAGAAAAGTAACTGAGACAGAACTTGGTACTGAGAGTGGGTCATTTCTGTGACTATATCTGACATGTGGTTCAGGAGTCTTTGGAAATGACTTGTGAGAAGAGTTTGGAATGACTTGGAGATTCCAGCTGGAAAAACAGAGCTGGAATGCCTTAGGCAGTACTGTATGCGAGATTCTGGTCAGAGCTCAGATGATCAGAAGGATGATAGAAATCCTGCTGGTAAAGACCAGGTTCCGGAGATTTCTGCTGGGAAGAAAGACTGAACTGGCTGTTAGAATCAGCAACAATGGCTTGTCAGAAAGTTGGTCTGTATTTTTCTTATGTCCAGAGACTTTGTCTGAGACTAAGATTAAGGGTGGTAGGCTAATTAATCTGGTAGAACAAATTTCAAGGGAGTTGAATGTTGAAGTGGTGGGATGGCTACTGTTGAGGACTTTCAGCCAGATTTATGTTGAGAGTAAAGAGCACCAGCAGAATGATTTAAAACACTTTGAGTTTGGCCTGAAAGGAAGCTCCAATAAAGCTGTGGACTGCAAAGATAGAGCAAAATAGATCTTGATTGTTGAAAGGAAACAGGAAAGTAGAAAAGATGCAGTAGGACTTGAGTCACAAGAAGCAAGAATACTCTACACTCCACAACCTCAAAATTGCAATAGTGAAAGACTTTGCTTTGAGAAGAAAGCCCCAGTGTACCATCTTCCATATTTGTGGTGGCCTAGAGAATTGTTCCTCAGAATTGGATTCAGCGTGCTCAGCAATCTAGGCACTTGACCCCTATCTCCGAAAGAGAGGGAAATCTGGCTACTGCTCCAGTTGGCAACAGACCTTGGCATCAACCAAATGGCCAAGGTGCATGCAGAATGATCTTAGGTGCATACAGAGTAAAATAGGTGAGGGGCAAATAAAGCTAATACCCATATTTCAGAAAGTCTGGGAAGCCCGGAAGGGTGCCCTTGAGAAGGCAGTGTATGGAGTTGTGAGTGTGAAGCCAAATGTGCAGAGGAGACCCCAGAACTTTGTAGTGGTCAAGGACACGGATATTCTGAGGAAAATTGCAAGGAGGAAGCAAACTTGCTAAAGAGAGAAAACATAGGAGCTACAACCACCAGAAGTGCCATAGGGGCGGAGCCACCCAAGCCCTTTGGAGTTCACAGCTTACCACAGATTGCCTTGAATGCTGCACATGGAACTACAGGACTTAATGTTTGTCCTGCTGGAGTCTAGACTTGCTTTGGTCCCATTCTTTCGCCTACCTCTATTTGTAACTTTTGGAATGGAAAGGTCTATCTTGTGCCTTTGAATATTGGAAGTGTTTACCTTTCTTTTCATTTCTAAAGGGGCTCACAGCTAGAGTTTGCCTCACATCTCAGGGGAGACTTTTGACTTGGCCTGTTTAGCAATGCTGACACTGTCAGGACTTTGGCAACTTTTGGAGATGGACTAATGCCTTTTACATAAAGAGATGTGCATGAGTCTTACAGGGGCCAGGGGCAAAATGGTTTGTGTCTAGATGTCCCCCAAAAAACTCATGAGTCAATTCATCAATTTTCTTATTGCTGAGACAGCTCTTTATAGATCTGGAATAAAATAAATATTTGCAAATAAAATTTTGAAACATTAATGAATAAATAAATAGCTTACACAAATCAAAGCAACAACAACAACAAAACTCTCCAAAAATCCTTTCATTTACATAGAGAGATTTAGAAAATCAGAGGAAAAATGACAAGGTAACCACACCGTAAATCCACTCTCTATTTTGATAGGGTAAGTGAAGAATTTACCTTGTTCTATATATAAATTCCAATCAAATCTACTCCTATGAATAAAACCTCTGTTTTCTATACTACAGTATATTCCATGTACTTGTCTTTTTTCACTTTATAGGTCACTTGAATATTGAAATTCGATATTTTCCACAGTTCACAAACAGATTCATTCTCCCAAGATTAACTTGAAGAAAAACACATCAATATTATCAATCATATGTGCACAAAAAAGAAATTATAAAAACAATGATTTAAAAATTCAAAACACATATTATATACATTATAAATTTTCACATGATGTATAAGCTTTGATATTATAAAATTTTTCTAAGAATATTGGCACTGTTTTTACCTAGATGTGTTTATTAGTTGTATATCCTGATTTATCATTTGCTAGTAAAAATTTGTAAAATTCCATAAATATAGAGGTGCAATTTATAATTTATATTTTGACAGCAAAATTTTGAAAGGAAAAACAAATACAATAAAGATAGCTTAATAAACACTGTGTATGTCAAATACGTCAAATTGGATGAAATGGCTTTTGAAACCTTTCTTCAAAATATTTAAATACTGAAATATTAAAAGTTCTATATGTATGTCTCATATAAAATTATATATTTTATATATTTTTAAATATTGCTTTTGGACTTTTATTAGCATATGTCTGCAGTACATAATGATTAGCTTCACTACAGGGAATTTCAAGAAATATGCTATGTATGTGTACCAGTTCCGTTCCCCTTTATTTTTCCACCATCAGATTCATTTATTTATCTTATAAGAACTTATAAATTTAGTTATGGTGTATGCAGATTTCAAAAAGACTAGTAGGCCAAAGAATACATAAAACATATAAGATAATTATGCTAAATCAAGTTAAACTTTAGATACATTGCATGTGTTGAATTAATTTTCTTTTTCCTTTTTCTTATTATCTCTCTTTTACTTTGTACTTTATTGGATAAACTTAGGTCATTTGTAAGGAAATGGATGCACTTTGGCATCACAATGTAAAGTAAAACACACAAGCTTAAATATCAAATGGTTTCTTTTATAAATATTATACTTATGCATATGTGCTTGTATTTATTTTGTATTAACCAAAGTTGAATAAATTATGTTACAATTTTACTTAATGCCTTGTTTGGAAAGTGGAGAGTGAAATTTATAATTACAAAAAAAATTTGATGGACTCTTTACCCCAAAATATTTTTAAATACAGACTCTGGAGGAAAAAACTTTTAACCTCTTCCAGAAGAACTGTATTTCTGATGGATTTGGGATTGTGGACCCACAAAATGACAATGTCAGGCCATTGAAACACTCCAGAAAACTTCATATTTTAGAAGTCAGAGAAAACACCTTTTGGGAATTGGCTGGCTGAAGTGGTGTGACAGACTCCAGGTGTCAGAATAAGCAGTCAGTGCAGGCACAAAATCTGGGTGTAACCTTGTTATGGTTTGTATCTGGATGTGTCCCCCTAAAGCCTCATGCAGTCATAGGGCAGCCTTCTAGAGTATATGATTGATTCATGGATGTGAGTGCTACACCCTCCTGGGGCAGGTAGTTTGTATGCAATGTAAGGGAGTGAAAGAGGCTTACTTCCTGCCACCGCGCCTCCCTTTTGCCCTTGCTGTTTTTGCTGTCTTCTGCAGCCATGAACAGTTGCCCTTGCCATGTGCACTCTGCCTTGGAGCCAGTCAAGTATGGACTGAAACCTCTACAAACCGTGAGCTAAAGAAACCTTTCCTTCCTTGATTTTGGGTGTCAGGTATTTTGTCTCAGTAATGAGAGAAATGTTACCAAGACAAACCTCATTAAGACCCAACCTGCCTCCCTCAAGCACATGCTATGGCTTTAAGCCATAGAAGAGAAGAGATTGGAATATGAATGGGGAATTGTGTTCCTGGGATATGAAACCATTCTTCATGCAGAAGACAAAAACACTAGGTTGCATAACTCAGAAGAGACGGGTAAATGTTTCACATTACCATTGCACAGACGTGGATTGTACTTTTACCACAACCCCTGGTCATCTGGCCCTAATTATATGATGATGCTTCCTTAGATGTACAACTAATTTGGAAAGTCTACACCACATTAAAGATTATACAAGAAAGTATCCCAGAATTAAATTTATATCTTATGGTAGTTCCTATTATGTAAAACAATACCATTATAAAATAGAAAAGACACATCCCTGAACAACTTCTACCAAGACACTAAGGGTCTAATAGAAAAAAGCATATATTGTAATGTAATTCATTAGTCTTTTGTTCAAATACGATGTATAGGTATATAAAAAATGAAAGACTCATTAATTATAGCACTAAAAATGACAAATCCTAATTACAAAGAGAGGAAGAACAAGGCAAAGAAATAGTAAGGAAAGAGGTTCAAGTCACAAATTCTCTTTCAACAGTGACATGTTAGCCTCTAAAAAGCAGACAAAGGAACACTAAACTTGATCTCTCATATGGAAAAAAATATTCTCTTGTCCTAAAGACAGAATTTTACAACGCACTAACTCTATCACTACTGTTTATTACTTACCTGATGTATCTCTCAATGAACACATACTATTTCATTCAATCAATGAGGTAGCGTGAAGTAGCATTAACACCTTCTTTTTGTAGTTGAGTAAACTGAGATGGGGCCAGATTGTCCACAGGTGCAAAACTGCATGTTGAATACAAGAGCCAGAAAGCAAAACTAATATGTTCTTTCCAAGCCAGTGTTCACCTCAATGCCAGTATTTTCCCATTTTCTGTAAACTAGGAATTGTTAGGAAAAGTGGACCACAATGAAAAGAATGTAAAACTTGTGAACAAAACAAAATCATTTTTAAAGAAAGATGAACTGTACTTAAAATGATATCATCAATAAAATATATGAAAGTAAATGAAAAAATAGTTAACATGACTTGAGGAAAATGTGATTCAAAGCCATGATATATTTTCTCACCCCAGTCAAAAATGGCTATTGTTCAACAAGCACAAAATACAAATATTAGTAAAGATTCAGAGAAAAGGGAGCTATACACTGTTGATAAAAATGTAAATTAATACAGCCATTAGAAAGAACAGGGTGAAAGTTCCTCATAAGGCTAAAAATAGATCTAACCATATGATTTACTCATCCCCTGTTTGGTATTTACACAAAGGAAATTAAATCAGTATATCAAAGACTTACCTGAGCTCCTGTGTTTATTATAAATTTATTCACAATGGCCAAGATATAGAATCAACCTAAGTGTTCATTATAGATGAATGGATAAAGAAAATGTGGCGGGGCAGGGGACATAGCTCAGTGGCACAGTGCCTGCTTGGCAAGTGCAAGGTCCTGAATTTGATTCCTGGTACAAAAACAAAATATGTGGCATATATTCACAACAGAATATTTTTTAAAAGAATTACATCCTGTCTTATGTGGCAAAATGTGTGGAAATGGAGAATATTATGTTAAGTAAAATATATAATTCAACACAGAAAGACAGTTAGCACACATTGTCTCTCACATGTTGAAGCTATAACTGTTGATGTCAAAGTAAAAAAGGGTAGAATGTAATTGCTAGGGGACAGAATAAATAAGAGTCAGGACAGATAAAGGCAGATTGGATAATGAGTATCAAAACACAAGAAATGAGTTCTACAGTTCTGTAGCATATTTACATCTCACAATAGGCTATCATAGATTTTGTGATGAACTATTTCAAATGTTCCAAACAGCAAAATCTTAGGAGATGGAATTTCTAATTACCCTAATTTGATCAGTAGACAGAGTATATACATAATGAAATATCACATTTTACCTCACAATGGTGAACAATTATTATGTACTAATTAAAAAGAAACTAAAATTTAAAAAAATAAAATAAAAATTCATCATTTACATAAATAATCACTAAAACCAATGGTTAGTAGTTATTTTAAGACCATATGGCCAGGGTAGGAATATTGAAAGGAAATAGGATCATTTAAGTAAACATTATAGAATTCAAATAAGTGGTCTCTTACTGGAGTTTAGTAACAGTCATAAGAAATAAAAACTTCTCTTCAAGAAACAAAAAAATAGTTTAAAAAGAAAGCTACTTGTAATATTAATTTTAGTTTTAATTGGATGGATTTGAGTCTCCCTTACCGTCAGTAAGGATTCGATTGTTCCTCAAACAACCCCCTACTTCCAGTGTGACAAAATTATTTAAGTGTTTCTTGGATCACCCCTTTGTACAGAAGCATAGATTTGTGTGATCAAGAATAGAATGAGTCTCAGGTTAATTCTTTCTGAACATCAGCAAACATTTCCCTACAGTGGAAGTACATGTTTTAATCTGAAAAAATTAATTTCCTATAGAAAAGAGTGAAATAATAAGTATTCAGGGCCCCAGCTCTACTTCAAGATTTCAGTTTCATCCTCAGAGGGGAAGGGTTTGGTAAAAAGAACAGATAAAAAGAACATTGCACATGAAAGTACTTGGAAAACCGAACTTACAAGCTTGAATAGAGAACCTGTAATACTATTTTACATTTTATGTCCTCCTTTAAAAACTAGTCTTCTCCTTAAAGGATTTTTCTGAATGAACACCAAACACAATGAATGACACACTTTAAAGAAAAGTACAATACAAGATCGTTTAGCATTTTTCTAATAAGATGCTTGGGAAATCTGGTGAAACAGAAACCCTTTCCAGAGTAATGGTTTCAAAAATCAGTAAAAGTGACAAATAGAGAATTCCAAAGGAATTAAACATACTGTTGTCAATGTTTTAAATGTATTAAATTTATCATATGGTACTTTAGGTACCCATTTCCACATTAGATAACAAAGCATATTAGCAAGTCTAATAATTAACATGATTGAAAAGTAGAGATGATCTGAAAATTCTATTTTAAAATGCCTGGAGAAAATGACTGTGATTTCTATAAGCGATAAAGAAACAATTGCCACTAGTCTTTATGTGGTGTGTTATCAAAATTCAGAATTAAGCATAATGTCACAATTCAGCAAAAATTGAACATTTTCCCCATGAAATCTTGGAAGTTAAAAAACTAGAGTAAGATAATGAAAAATACCAGTTTAGTGTAAAAAGTGAAAATTTTATTCAACTTCATTAAAAACTGAAATATGTAGGCTCTAGTAGGAAAAAAATTGCAAAATATATGGACAACTAACTACCGACTTTAGTATGCTGACCTCCAAATGTTCAAGTTGTCTTATCTTCTAAATACATTTTCCAAAAGACTGAAAAATTCTTTTACCAAAGCAAAAGGTAACAAATATCATTTTGGTTATAAAATAACAATCTGGTGAGAGTTTAAGTTTCACCATAAAAATCACCTAAGTAAAGGCATTATCTTTTTTCTTATATCCACTGATTTAGTAATAAACATTTACAAAGTGCCTACTATGTGCCAGTAGTTTTAGAAATACCAGCTGTCAGCATTACAATTGTTACTTGTTCATTTGAGCACTAAGTTGGGCTCGTTAACTTGAGGCACCTGAAACTGTCATAGGCAGGAACTATTTGGATATTGCTCACCAGTAAGCAATGTAAATATAGTTCCTACTCCATGAAGCATATATTTCAGCAGGTAGAGACGACCTCAAATCATTATTTAATAATTGTGTGATACTCAGCAATACAGAAGAACAAACTGCCAATGAAACTTTAGAAGAGGATCCTGAATGGAACAAAAGGCACCAGACAATATTCAAAAGAGAGACAATGAGAATCTGGGACAGAAAGGAGCTAGATATCTTCAAAGATACTAAGAAGAGAATAGCACACAAAGTGGAGAGGGGGCAGAGATTACATTCTCTAGAAAATCCTGCACTATATTAAACACTTGGTCATTTTCTTAAGAATTATTGGACGGTGATGCAGGGTTTTAAGTAAGGGAATGGATATGATGCACCTGCATTTTCAAAAGTTTACTTTGGCTACAACATGATAGGTGTATTATGTGGAAGGAGCTCAGTCAGGATCTAGCAATGCACTAACTCAGGCAAGAGATGAAAGTCATTTATATTCGGATTTTGACAGTAGAATAGGAAAACTCAAGATTACATAAATTAAAAGTGATACCTATATAAGAAGTATTACAAGAGAATTAGATATCCAGGTTGATTCTATTTCTTAAGAGGTGAGTAATGACTGAAAAGGAATGCCATTTATTGAAACACAGAAGAAGTCCAGATGTGGTGGAGACCTGTACATAAGGGTAAGAGAAGGGGCTACTTTGTTTAGTTATGCACTAGTTAACCTGAGACATCTGAGACCTCCAACTGAAGATGTCACGAAGGATCTTGGGTTCCGGGGACAGCTGTTCAGAATGGGGGCTCTTAACCATAAATATCTATTTAGGAGTTATTAGTCCTGCAGAAATCAGACACTAAATAAACACATTTAAAAGAATACTCCTACAGAGGTTTTAGAAAAAAAGAAATAAAAGTAGTAGAAAGAAAGAAGTAGTAGTAAGAAAGAGAAAAAGAGGGACCTGGGGATTTAGTTCAGCGGCACAGCACCTGCCTGGCAAGCGTGAGATTGTGTGTTCGATTCCAAAAAAAAAAAAAAAAAAAAAAAAGTAGTAGGAAAAAAGAGGAAGTGATCAATAAAGCCCAAATGCTGCTGAGAGTTCAACAATGAAAAGGACTGAGATCAAGTTCTGAGGACATCTACTCTGGTGCAGAGTTTATATGAAGCCAAAATGCAGTGGCTTGAAGAATGAATGGGAAAAGAGGGTACCGGGATCTGGAGTATAAATAGGTCTGTCTTAACGCTGGGCTGGGAATGGCAGCAGATTAGTGTGAATGGAAAATGTTATGATGTTAAAAGATTTCAAGGGTCTTCATACTATTGAAACATTTGAACACAAGGTATATAGTTTACAGTTCTCGGGGTTTTGTACTAGATTTTGAATTATTAAAGTTTACAAGAAAGTAAGTTTAAAATAAATTCCATATAAGAGAAATAAGAACATTAACTATTTCTGAGAATGCTGAAACACACATCTGAGCTACCAGTTCAAGAAATTCAGACTAGATTCAACACATTTCTTCACGAATTTACCAAATGCTTTATACATATATTTTATATTAATGCATAAATAAGAAAGTGTGTTGATTTTACTCAGTAACATGAAACATTTCCAATAGACTGTGGATACAAATTTTGAATTAAAGTAAAAAATGTGCCCAGGATATTCCAGGGAAACAGAGGCAAAGTTACAAACTACAGACCTCTTACAGTTCCCTAGATCTTGAGGAATCAGTGGTAACTAAATGATCGTTTCTTGTCATCAAGATTAATTGGCAGTTTATGACACATATGTGCCATTATAGACCTTCTAATTATCACGTTTCTGATGTTGCTATTTTCCTGTTCTGCTGCCAATAATTCACGTGTACTGTTTCTTGTCTTCACTAAAAAAGGAAACAAAGTGCTGTTAATGAGGGATAATGAGAGAAAGCCGGAGAAATCCCAGTCAGCATTCCCTTTTAGATATGCATTCAGAATTTCATGTGAAAGATATCATAAAGTGAAAATTACCAACAAGTATTAGGTGTAGTGTCGTATCCTGTCACACCTTTGGAAACAGCATTAAGGTTTCCAGGATAATTAGAAACTGGTAAACCAACAAATTAATAAGCTATCCGCAGGTGGCCCTCAAAAGATAATATGGCTCCTACAAAGCGACAAACATTCTCAGGGAGCACTGCACAGCCTGTCTGGTTTTATAATAGCTTAGAAGGCAAATTTTAATCAACAATCTTAAAATATAAATGAAAACAAATTATTAAATTCAAAAAGTAAAAATTTTACATGATTTTATATAGGACATATTTATAGAAATATTTCTCATGGACAGCTTCATTTTTAAAAATTATCAGATGATAAAAATGAGCCTTTGCACATTATCTCATGCTGTTCAGTATTTGGCTTGAAGCCCAGAAGAGGGTCATGCCTTTATAATGATAGAAAATGAAACTGTAAAACATCCAAGGGTTTAGAAAGTACTGCTGAGCACACATCAAATGAGATTCCTACGCTGTTTTACACACGGTAGGTACTCAGCAAATATTTGCTAAAGGAAATATTTGTTGTCATAGAAAGCTGCCCCATTTGTTGTCATCTTGCTTAACTGGTAAATATTACCTAGGAGGCAGTAACAAAGACTCTAGGTATCCAAGTTCTTGTACATGGTTCTGAGGTCTTCGATTAGCCATCCAAAGTCTTATGGGTTAATTTCATCATTTGTGAAATAAGGTTGTTTATTTTTTATTTTAAAGAGAAAAGAACAAGAACAAAATAACAAAAACAAAGAGAAAAACAAAGCAAAGAAACTACAAAAATTATACAGAATTTCAAAACAAGATGATAAGAAATCAACAATGGTTGTTATATTACTTATTGTTATCTTCAAAGTACTTGCTCAGATTACCAGATATAGGTATGCAAGGTCAATCAAACAATGATATTTGGCAAAAGCCTCAGGGACTCATAGGTCAGGATTGAAGGATGGTTAAATCATTGCTATACCTAAATATGATGCTGGGGTCTAAGCTATTGTAGGTATAAAAAAATAGCTTAGTTAGCTTATGAATAAGGCAGCCAGCTGAGGCCTGATTTAGAGTTGGGTAATCACCATATTGATAAGTAAAATAAGACTAGAGTGAAATAGGACTTTGGACCAAGTATGAACTTCCTCAGGCAACATGGACTCCAGGCTCCTATCTACCAAAGGGAGTTTCATTCTCTCCCTAGTAAGCTCCAAAAATTTTAAATGCACAATAACCAGGTTTTCTTTTAAATCCCAGGTTTCTTTAAATCCTACATGTTGAGTAGCTGTGTTAGAGAGCCTGATTTACAAATCGTCATTTTAAATTCACAGAGTTGCTTGTAATATGTAACCACTAAACAATTAAGCAATGCTCCTGCTCTATTTATCCATAAAACGTTCCAGAAGGTGATACCATGAGAATATTCCATATATCTCATTCCATTCATGAGATACCATCATATCTCATGAATGATACCACGAGAATATTCCACTTTTCAGATTCCCCTCCTGAGGAAATCAGAGCCTTTTTCTTTTCCTACTCCTTATTTCCAACAAAAACTCTCAGTGTTGTATGAGCATGAACTTCGATTGTACCAAATTATCTGTCACATGTGGAAGAGGTGGGTCACTGGGGTCCTGACCTTGGAGAGTATATCTCCGCCTTCCACTGTTCTTCACTTAATTCTCTTGACTACCATGATTAGAGCTGGTTTCCTCTACCCAGGAACTTCCACCATATGCTTTCTATGTTTGAGTTTGCTGATCATCGGCTGAAACTTCTAAAACGTGAGACAAAATAAAACTCTTTAAATTACAGGTGTCTGGTGAAATAGGAGATCAGAGTGAAGTAAAGCTGAGGGGAAATAGGTGTGACATGTGAATGAAAAACATCCACAGAGCAGTTCTCAAAATTCTGCACTTGGCCTTCTGCAAGAACTTGAGCAGGTTTGCAATAGGATGGCCTATCTCCCCTACTCTTCCTGGTTATTTTCAAATAAACTTTGCTCTGCTTTTTGCTCATTTCCTTCAGTGTTTTTTTACAGGAGAGAAGAACCTGGAATCTAACTCTGGAAAGACATGCAAGCAACACAGAACCTAGTAATGTTTAATTGGTGAGCCACGTTTAGGAGCTACCACATAACATTTTCCCTTAGTGTAGCCAGGATATTTCAGTAACCGAGGCATATTGCCCCATCCATGAAAAAATGACTAAGATAAAGGTTAAGTTTTGATAGATAAATAGGTAGATAGATAGATGATAGATAGATAGATAGATAGATAGATAGATAGATAGATAGATAGATAATTCAGAGAATGTTAATTACGGGAAGCAAAGCAGATACTCTGCATAAGGCTAAGTAAAAAAGAGGCCTATAAAATTATCTATCTATAATCCATAACTATAGTGCAATTCTTATATAAATAAGCTTCAATTTACATAACAAATGACAATTAAAAATATAAGTAGGCACCAAGATGTGGAAGTACATTTTAGCTTCAGCTACTAGCCTGATCATTATTTTTTCTAAGTATTTTAACATAAAATCCTATTTTGTGGTAATGTTAAGACTTCTAAGTATTGCTAGGGGAGAAAGTGTTAATTATAACTGATATTGTAATTATGTAATAATTATATTTATTTCTCTTTCTCAGTGGTTCTATACTTAACATTTATAAATAGAACAAATTACCAATACATACCTGTCCTGAGGTTGAGTAACGTCATAAGAAAGAAAAATACTACATAAACTTTTAAATATAAGCTTAAATATAACTTTTAAACACAAGGAATGAACTTAAGTAATTGTCAAAATCTACACTACATCGTATGCTTACATACACACACACATACACACCTAGGAACTTGAAATACCTGTCCAATATAAAGAAAACTTTAACTAGAAACATACATATTTCTCTTGTGACAAAAGAATTGTGCCAACATTAAAGCCATATTTCATATACCCTGGAAGCACTTATTACATTACTTGACAAAGCACATACATTACTTGATAAAGCACAAACTTCAAATCAGCTTAATCTGTGTCATCTAAACATTCACACATGAATAAAGGTATCATATTTCATTGAATCTACTTCTTTAGACCTTCAGAGATTTGGGGACATAACATTCTCTCTTCCTAAGTGTCTAGGAAAATTGCCAGGAACTCAATTTAATATTTGTGGCAGAAAATGTTATAATCACTTTTCAACAGTGAAAAGTAGAATATCTACTCGATAATAGAGCTTGATTGCTGTCAAAATGAACTACTTACCACTTGAAATGTCTAAACTTACAAAAATATTTGTGGAAAAATTATTACACTGTAACTTAAAATATGGAGGTGTGTATAGTAATATCAAAGCCTAGGTTATTATAAGTATTATTAAATCAAGCATGAGTAAGAGAATACCATGTTTAGATTTGCCATAGACTTGAAAACAATGTGTACTCAAAGTCATTAATTTATTATACAATCATGCTGTACCACAGGATGTGGGTGCATGAGTAGGCTTTCCAATAAATTTTCCTTAAGTGATTGTTCAGTATTTCTTTAATAACTTAGGGAAACTCAACCTTAAAATAAAACTCACATCTTTATTATTTATATTGAGTTTGTCCATGTATTAACAATTA
>NW_004955420.1:3418474-3454273 GCF_000276665.1 Chinchilla lanigera | reverse complement strand
TATATATATATATGTATATATTTGCAGTTTACTTGGAATTTCACATATTTTCCCTGTCTCTAAACACTGCACCAAATATGTCATTCAAAAGCACTAATGGGATGGGGATATAGCTCAGTGGCATAAGTACCTGCCTGGCAAGCACAGGATACTGAGTTTGATCTCCAGTACAGCAAAAAAAAAAAAGCACTAATAATTTTGCTGACATAAATAATAGTAAACAGAACTATTGTAGAATAGTAATATGAGAATTTCTAAGAGAGACTAATGTAAGGAAAATCCTCTCCAGGTTTAGACTTAAAGTTTTATTCTGTTTACTTATTCGTTTATTTTTAATATTTGCTAGATTTTGGAAAAATATTTATGGTGGGAAGCTTATAAATTAGAGATTACCCCAAAGAGGTCCTTTCGTTACTCATTTATAACTGCAATATCTTGCTGGGAAAAATCAAAAATACCATCTTGAAAGATACACACACACTACAGTTTGCTATAAAATGTAGATAATTTATTGTCTATCAGTACTAAAATTGAGTTAGATGTAGGTATAAATAAGAAATACTTGGGCAATGCCTTTACAAAACTCCCAGAGCAATAAGGACTAGAGGCATTGGTTAAGTAAGAGTGATATATGTGCTAAGTGTTGTAGATGAAGATGTATAAATGCAGGACAGCTTGACAGCCTGGATTAAGTTAAACCCACAGAAAGTTAGAGCAGGCATCTCTGTGAAAGTGAAATGATTTAAAAGAATAATCCTACTCAGTCTTGGGGAAGATTTAGGAAAACTGACATTCATCATTCTGCATATAGGAATATAAACTGATATAAATTTAAGAGAAAGCAAGATGTCAACCATAGCTAAAGCTTTATAAAAACTGTCTATCTTCTAAAGAACAATGGCGTTTTATGGATAATTACCATATTCATATACATACATATCTATAGTATTATTGATTATGTAGACTATTTTGAAACCATAAAATAAAAAACTCACCACTGATGAATATTTTAAAACAAACATTAAAAATACCCTAAGCTACTTGGACATCAAATATAGAATTTTTTCTAACATTTGCCTATTATTGCTTAATATCAATAGAATATAAATTTGTAAATACTTGACAGTTTTGATCATTGATACTCAAGACTTTTTCAAATGTAACAAGAGATTTGGAATCAGTTTTTGTAGTTTACAAATTAGCTAGTGACTGCTAAGTAACCATTATGTTTTGTCCAAATATGCTTTAAACTTTGTTATGAAATACTTGTATACCTATGTGTAATTTTGCTCTCCAGATTTTCATAGAAAAAATGCCTAAATTATTTTGTGAACTGATTTATTATTTATACATACTTAGAAGAGAATAAATAAAAGAATTTGAAATAACGACAAAATAAATCAAAAGACAAAAAAACTAGAGAAAATGATTTTATACTATTATCTAAAATTACTTATTTGTATCACATGGGGGAAGAATAAGTAGTAAAATTTTCATCTGTCTCCAGTGCCTCAGAATATTCTAAAACTTTTCTAGCTAAAGTGTGGTTCTGGAGCAGGGTTGTTTCTGGATCCCAACACTGAATGTAGCACAGGTTGATTTGAAGAATATACCATCCTTGAAAAAGATCAAATGCCCCTTAAAGAAGAAACCTAATACAGTAGTAGCTGTGGGGCTTCAGTCCATGCCTAGCATAGCAGCCACTACCCAGGGCCCACTTGCCCTAACTCACATTCTCAAGGGAGGGACTCCTCAGATCAGGGCATTACAGGAAGTGTAAGCCAGCGAATCACTCAGGGCACAGTGACTGAGCTGAGAGTAGTGAGCACTACAGACTGAGGAACAAAGAGCGTGGTCCTGGTTAGGTGCATGCATGCAGACATTGAAGGTTCTGAGAGGCTACGAGAGTTACAAGTGCTTGCAACAGCTGTGACCAGTGAAGTCTTGGATTGTAGAAACGACACTGGAGTAGTGCCAGAGTAGGTGCTCTTACATCACCTCTAACAGTGCTGATCTCTATGCCTGTGTGGGCTTCCTCCTTCCACCCCCAAATGCTACTAAATTCCATGGAGAAGAGCTCTGTACTGCAAAGCCAAAAATGCCACCAATTAGTAAGTTAAAAAGAAGCACAGACAGAGACATTAGTGCTTGGTGCAGTGCAGAAAGATGGAGGGGAGTGGATCAGAAAGAGCAGATAAGCAGCTGCATGGGTTACTGTAGGGGGAAAGGGATGGAGATTAGGCAGTGCCCTCCAGAAATCAGGAAAACTGGGCACCAGATCAGCCATACTGTACCTTCCCCCCTCTCTGATATAATTGAAAGTGCGTGGTAATGAGAGAGAGGCTTAAATATCTGGCTACGTATCCCCACAGGACTGCAGCTGAAATATGGAACAGATCTGGCTGCAGAGCAACGGAGGAGTTTTGATGTCCTGTTTGGACCCCACATCACCTCTATCTCCATGTAGCCAAGAGATCAAGCTGTGGGAGAACCATATCAAGCACCAGTTGACAGACTCAACCTTCCAGCTAAAGCTTGGCACTGTGAGAGCATTACAAGACCAGGACTCTACTTTTTTGAATTAGAGGGAAGAACATCCTATCAGAATTCTGACTGCAGTATAAGTAGGACTGAGAGGACTATTTGCTTGTGTGTGCATGTGTGTGTGTGTGTGTGTGTGTGTGTGTGTGTGTGTTTTCTTTTATACAGTTTTACTTTGTGAAAGAGATGGATAAGGGTATGACTGTGTGCCAAATGGAGCTATTTCTCTTACCATACTACACTAGCTAGTCCCATACCAAGCATTTTTAATAAGGTTAAAAAATTAGAATTGTTCTAAACCTTACTGTGCCCTCCATAATTTCTATTTAAAATTCCTCCTGTCTTTCTTTTGACTAACTTTCCTTCTCACACCATCTCAAATCTTCCCTCCCTCCTCACTTTCTTTGCACTACATAAATGCTATCAATAGAATACATATTTTCTTCTTTTTTATTTTTTTCTCTTTTTCATATTGTATTTTTAAGTAAGAAATAGGGGTAGTCAGTAGTGAGCTAATAACAGTATATAACTGCAAATTCACCCTTTATCTCTATGGTTTCTTACCTAATCACATTACAGTGCTCCCATGCCAAGGGCTATTTCATAGATTAAATTATTTTTGTGGTTTAATCATAAGTCATATATAACCTCCTTCAACTTTTGACCATTATTAACTTTCCCTCTCACACTGTATTAGTCACTTTCCAATTGCTAGGAAAAACATATCTGGAACTACTAGAGGACATACTCATAAGTGAAATAAATTGGACCCACATGTGTGAACATCATATTGTCTCCCTAGTATAAGCACCTGAAAGAGTAAATAAAACTCAAAACATACAACAGATATTACAAAAGGGAAAGGAATTGCTCAAAGGAAGGAATTGCTCAAAGGAGTTGCTCAACTGGGATGAGGGAAAAAAGAAAAAGAAAGAAAGAAGAAAGGCAAAAAAAATTATATATATATAGAGAGAGACAGAGAGAGATAGAGAGAGAAGGATAGCTGTGATAACTGTACTGCTGATGTCTGTTAGTTTATTGAAAGGAACAGTTAATGCTTAATTTTTTTATTTTGACCAATTTTTTCATTTTTATATGTGGTAATCTGAGCAGCTGATTTGAAGACAACAATATGCAATATAACAGCCATTGGTAAATTCCCACCATCTTGTCTAGAGAAATTTTGTATCATCTCTAATGTTCTTTTTAATTATTATTTTTTATTCTCTTTAATGGTTTGATCAGTCTTGCATTCTCTGGTAATATGGTAATCTGAGCAACTTCATTGAAGATAACAATGTGTAATATAACAACCACTGTTAATTTCTACCACTTTGTTTTGAAACCCTGTATCATTTTTAATATTTTGCTTTGTTTTGTTTTTGTCTGTGATGATGGTATTTTGCTATTGTTCTTTTTTTTTACTATTCTCTTTAAAATAAAAAAAGAAAAAATATCCAACACTTACACCTAAAGGATAAGAGATTTACTTAAGCTCACCCTTTCAGAGGGTTCAGTACATGACTGGCTAGCACTAAAACAGAAATGTCATGAAGGAAGGGCATGCTCAATCCGTGGAAGGTAGAAAGTACAGAAGGTAGAGTCCAGGGACAATATACCCTTCCCGGTCATACTGGAAGTGACCTAACTCTTCCCACCAGGAATCAACTCAAAATACTCATGTGCGGCATTTTGTACCTAAACAATAACATTCTTCCCTAGGCTCTCAAAAGGCTTATGTTCATCTCATTAGATAAAATTAATTTATTCCACTTGAAAAGGTTACTAAAGTTTTAATGATTCCAGCCATGCTGAAAAATCCAAGTTCAGCATCTTCTTTGAGACTCTGTTTAAATACTTCCAACACACAGTAGAACAGAGTAAACATTCCCATTCTGTAAGGGATGAATAGGGGACCTGAAAGGAATGGTAACGCAGCAAGACTAAAACCTAGCAAGGCAATGATTAAGACGAGGGTAGGATGTGATGAGGTACAAATATCAAAGGCCTTGGTCAGTTCTGTCCCTCTCATTTTGCAGGTTGCCGTTCACATGTCTTCTCTCTTGAGATAACGCTGCTCACTGCCTTGGCTTTTGCTCATTTCACATTCCTGGCATTTCTGACTTCCTGAGATCTGCACTGAACTTCTGGCTACACTCAAAGCCTCATGCATGGCTCTCTCAGGGGCACAGTGCCTCACTTCCCAGGCCTTCTTCTGAAACCTGGGTGGAATCTTCCATAGCTCCACCACTCTTGCATTTTGCATGCTTGAAATATCAGTGCAATGTAAATGATGCTGAGGCCTGAAGCCACCTCAAGCAGTAGCTTGGATCCCTTGGACAATGGCTGGAGCTGCTTCTAAGTGCCTAGATGACTAAATTTTGGGAAATCCTTCTTTAGCCTGCCCTGAAAGAGCAGAGTGCCCTGTGGCTCTCTTCTTGAAGCAAGGTCTTTCAAAGGAGTGTACCCTTTTATATCCTTGAGCCTGTGAAGGATGAGGTTTGATTAATTCCTGAGATGATTTCAAGCTATCTTTTCTATTGCCCTAATGCAAAGTATTTGACTTCTTTTTAATGCTATGGCTTTTAGCAATCACACTGTCTTTTCTATCCTCAGTTCTGCCTTTATAGGGGCTCTAATATTGGCCAGGCTGCAAATTTTTCAAACTACGGTGTTCTTCTTTTAAACACTGATTTTCACCATACATACGGAGAAGATTAGTCAGCTGTGTCCACACCACAGCTTGCATGTTGAGCTGCTTGGAAATTTTTAACACCAGATCACTTAGTCTACTGTTCTTAAGTTCAGTTCACTTCAGAGTCTTAGGACATGAGCAAAATATAGACAAGTTCTTAGCCATAATATAGGGTCTATCATGTATAGACAATTCCTAATTCCCAACTGAAGCCTCATGAGCCTTACTTTTACTATTAGAATTCTGTTGGAATTCTCGTCTTCTGAGCTCCAACAAGTACCATTCATGTTCTGTTTTTACCATCGTTGGGCTTCTCTAGTCCACATCTCCAAACCTTTTACACTCCTCCCACATTACAGTTTGATGTGCTTCTAAAACACTTGGACAAGCACAGTTGCATCATCAACCCCATTACCTATACTAATTTTCTCTAGTAGCTTTCACATCACTGGGACAAAATACCCAGAATCCACAAAGAATGAGTAGAGATTTACTTTAGATCAGAATTACACTGAGTTCTGACCATGGTGAGTCGGCTTGAAGGCATAAATAGCACAATGGAAAGACTTGGTGGAAGACAACTGTTCATATCCTAGAGGACAGAAACACACACAGGGAGAGAAAAGGATGAGGGCCAAGAATGTACCTTTACAGGTCATGCCCACTGTAACCAGTCTTTAACTCACTAGGCCCCACCTCTAATCACATGAAACTTTTGGGAGACAGTTTAGATCTAAATCATAATATGGCTCCTCTTAACTCCCCCATCCCTCTCCCCTGATTTTGCATGGCACAAATACTGTCAGTACATCATATTTTCTTATTTTTTAATTTTGCCTTTACTTTGCTTTTCTTTTCAGTCTTTCCCTGCAGAATATTTAGGTGAGGTGTTTGTATACATGAAATGGTGAATTAACTATTACTTTAATTTGTATAATACTTTTCATTGGCATGTCAGGTTAATCCTCACCAAAAATTGTGTATACCGGGTTCAAACAAGCTTTGTACCAGAAAAATAATTGTTTCCAGACTTATTACAGCTCCCTCAATCTCAAGTTATATTTCCCTCACTCTTCTTTTTTCCTACCTCCCAAATAAATCTCAAGCCTTCACATCCTCTTCTCTTCACTTTACATATGACAAAAATATCAACATATTATATTTCTACATTCTTTCATGTGTCATTGTCTATTTTTCTTCTTTCTTTTTTCGAACATATTACTTCATTTCCTACTTTCTTTTGCCTTTCTTCATTTCATCCTCTTCATACCCCCATAATTTTCATCAGTACTATTTCATCATCTTCCTTATTATTTTAAAAAGTATAAAACTTTTAAAACAAGTTTTAAATTATGTTTTGATATATGATTGGTCCTATACATGTTGATATAACCACTAGTTGTTTTCTCCTTACAACACAGTGACTGAGACTGATCTCAATATTTTGATTATATTAACATGTGAATGGAAACTAAAATATAACCAAAGAAGAAGTCACTTTAAAAGGAGACATATACCAGTTAAAGAGATCTCCACAGCAACAACAGAGTTTTCTAACCTAACTGGTTTTCAGTCCTCAATATGAAAGACTACACCTTTGAGAAAACAAGCCAACAAGATAACACACCAAAACAAAACCTCTTAACTTCCTAAAGTGGATCTTACAAGCAGTGAAGCAGTGATGTGAAGAAAGCTTCAGTCAAAGAACTAAAAAAAAAAAAAAATGGTTAAAATATTTAAGGAGATCAAAGAAGAAGCAAATAAACAAATGGAAAAGATGTCCAATGAACTCAAAGGAAATATAAATAAACAAATAAAAGAATTTCTAAGATGTTCAACAAGCTTAAAAAATACATACAGAAGAATCAGCAGGCTGAATTAAAGACCAAAATTCTGAAAATGAATGACCACTTCGAATTAAAGAGTTAGATATTGTGAAATAAAATCAATCAGGAATCCTGGAAATAAAAAAAAAATACTAAATGTCATGCCAGTAGACATGAAAAGTCAGGAGAGTGAATATCAGGACTTGAGGATAAGAATAAAATAGGAATTACTTTCTTCATGAAAAACAACAAGAAATCACAAGAAGAGTTACTAAATAACTCTAAAAGAACTAATCTAAGTCTTATAAGATTCAAAGAGATGCTGCAAAGGAAACTAAAGGCATAAAAAAATTTTTCAGTGAAATCGCTGCAGAAAACTGTCCAAATGTGAAGACTGAAATGTATACCCAAGTAAATGAGGCAGTTACAACACTAAACAGATACCACCAAAAATGAACATCTCCAAGATTCATCCTAATCAAAATCTTAGAAATTGAGAACAAAGAGGATACAAACTATCACTAGAGAAAAACGTCAAATAACTTATAAAGATAAGCCTATAAAAACAATAAAATCCTCAACACAAACCATGAAGGCAAGGATAGCTTGGAGTGAAGTTTTTCAAGCCCTAATAGAAAAATATTGTCAGAATACTATATCCTGTAAAAGTATCTTTCAGTATTAACAGAGAAATAAAAATCTTACCAGACAAATAGAATCTAAAGACATTCCTAACCACCAAACCAGTATTGAAAAAATTACTCAAGGAAATTTTAAAGAGCAATAGTAAGGCCAACATCATCAAAGAGCCCAAGGGAAAGAACACATCTACCTGAGAATCTATTTAATTAAGGGGGAAATAGGAAGGAATTACCACTGAAAAAAGAATAAAATGACAGGAATCAGTAAATATCTGTCAATAATAACACAATGTAATTGCCTCAACTACCCAATCAAAACACACAGCCTGGCAGATTTGAAAAAAAATCCAACGAAATATTTTCCTAATAATAATGAAAGACATAGGTGAATTTAAAAGATGAAAAATGATACTTCTTATAACCAGAGCCTGAAAGCAAACTGGAATAGCTATCCTGGTTTCAGACAAAGTGGTTTCAGGTCAAGACTGGTCAGAAGAGACAAAGAATTGTAACTACGTACTGATAAAAATTTAATGGAAAGAGATAATAATCATAAATATATATGCACCAAATATTGGTGCACCTACTTTCATAAAATGAAAGCCATTGGACATAAAAGTACATATATATTTATTTATTTATTTATTTATTTATAAAACAATGCAGTCATAATGAGGGATCTCAGTACCTCACTTTCACAAATACATAGGTCAACCTTCCAAAAAATCATATCAGAGTTGAACCATATCAGCAAACAAGTTATCAACAAAGTGTTTCATCCAACAACAGCAGAATATGGAAAATTCTTCTCAGCAGTATATGGAACTTTCTCCAAAACAGATCATATTTTAAACATAAAACATGCTTACATAAATGCAAAAGAATAGAAAGAATTTTGTATATCCTATCACATCATGGCTGAATAAAACTACAAATCAATGGCAAAAAAAGTCACATAAACTATGCGAACACATGGAGATGAAGAAAACCATTCTCATATCATCAGTATATCACAGAAGAAATCAGAGAACAATTCTGAGAATCAAATGTTAATATCACGGGGCTGGGGATTTAGCTCAACAGCAAAGCGCCTGCCTGGCAAGCGCAAGGTTGTAAGTTTGGTTCCCGGTACTGGAGAAAAACCAAAAAAAAAAAAAAAAACCAAATGTTAATATCACTACAACATGCAAAAACCTATGGGACACAATGAAAGCAGCCCTAAGAAGGAAGTTTATAACTATGCAGGCCTACAAATCCCAAATAAAGAGTTCAATGATGCTTCTACAATCCCAAGAAAATTGAGAGCTATCCAAGTCCAAATTTCTACAAGGAAATTAATTACATACATAAGAGCAGAAATCAATGAAACTTAGACTGAAAACAAGGATCTACTAATTAAAGAGTCAGTTCTTTGAAAAGATAAATAAGATCAATAAACCCTTCACCAAATATCAAAAAAGTAAGAAAAAACCTATATCAATTCAATCAGAAGTGAAAAAAAAATCACAACTGATACCACTGACATTCAGAAGATTATAAGAAATTATTTTCAAAACATATATTAAAATAAATAAGAAAATCTAAATAAAATGGAAAAATTATTAGATATATGACTTATCAAAGTTGATTTATAATTGTATAAAAACCAAGAATAGACAACTAATAGTTAATGAAAGTAAGAAATTATTAAAAACTGACACCTAAGCAAAGTCTCGGACCTGATGTATTCACCACTTTATTTTATGAGAACTTCAGAGAGTAATAATGCCAGCACTCCTTAAACTTTTCTATAAAATAGAATGGGAAGGGGCTCTGCAAAACTCATTCCTAGAAGCTAGCATTACCTTGACACCAAGTCCAGACAAGGCCTTCATATAAAAAGAAGACCATAGGCCAATGTCTTTCATTACTATAGGTACAGAAGTCTTCAAGAGGATACTGGAAAACAATACAACAAATTAGGGCTGGGGATTTAGCTCAGTGGCACAGCACTTGCCTGGTAAGCCTGAGGTCCTGAGTTCAATTCCCAGTACAAAAAAAAAAAAAAAAAACGAAGACTACAACAAATTATTAAAATGATATTATCCTAAATGGAAGGATGTATAACTTACATAAATCTATAGATGCAATTAACCACATAAATAGAAGTATTAAAATCATATGATCATCTCAATAGATGTAGAAAAACTTTTGATAAAATCCAATATCTATTCATGATAAAAGCCCTGCCAAAAATAGATCTAGAAAGACCTTAATATAAACTGATAAAAGCCATTTATGACACACCAACTGCCAACTTCATACTAAATGGAGAACAATGGAAAGCATTCCCACTAAAATCGAGAACTGGACCAGGATGTTTACTCTCACTACTCCTATTCAGTAGATTATTTCAAAACTTGAGCCAGAGCAACCAGGCAAGCACAAGAAATTAAAGCGATACAAATAATAAAGGAAGAAGTCAAAATATCTTTATTTGCAGATGACAAGTCCTTTATACAGAAGATAAAAAAGACCAAAAAACTTTTACAGCTAATAAACAAATTCAAACAAAAAACAAAAGTGATCCTATACCACATTAACAAACCTTAGGAGAAAGAAATCAGGAAAATAATCTCACTGATGGAAGCTTCAGAAAACATAGAATTAATTTAAACAAGGAAATACAAGATCTCTATAATGAAAATTATAGTACTTTGAAGAAAAAGACTGAAGAGGACATTAGTAAGTTAAAAAAAAAAATACCTGATTCATAGATAGGCAAGATCCATAATTTGAAAATGGCCATATGAAAAATGCTATACAGCTTTAAAATAATTCCAGTAAAAAAAAACAGCATTCTTTACAAAAATAAAACAAAAATTCTAAATTTATATGGAACCAGAAGAGACCCAGAATAGCCAAAGCAGTCTCAAACAAAAAGAGCAAAGCAGGAAGCATTACAATCCTGAATTTCCAGTCATATTACAAAACCACAGTAATAAAAGCAGCATAAAAAATAGATACTTATGTGAATGAAATAGAATAGAAGACACCTAAACATACCCATATGCA
The DNA here is from genome assembly GCF_000276665.1 of Chinchilla lanigera. Lineage (NCBI taxonomy): Eukaryota > Metazoa > Chordata > Mammalia > Rodentia > Chinchillidae > Chinchilla > Chinchilla lanigera. The sequence goes on along the minus strand of NW_004955420.1, from coordinate 3,443,516 downwards.
TTTAGTAATCTGCTGTGTGACATAGGGACTAAAAACAAAAGCTGGAGAAAGACAGCCTCTTCAACAAATGCTACTAGGAAAATTGGCTACGCACATGCTAAAAAATGATTCTAGAGCCATATTTCTTACCCTCTACTAAAATCAAATAAAGATAGATCAAAGATCTACATAGAAAAAAAGAAACACTGGGTCTGCTGGAAGATAAAATAGTTTTTACTCCTGAAAACAGAGGCATACCCAAGGACTTTCTGAAAAGAATTCCAACAGTAAGAAGAATAAAAAAATAGGATTATGTCAGTTAAAAAACTTCTGCACCACAAAGGAAATAATCAACACAGAGAGGTGACAACCTACAGAATGACAGAAGTTTTTTTCTGTCCTCAGACAGAATACTAGTATCTAGAAAATGTGAAAACCTTAAAAAATACACCCTCTAAAATAAAAACTGGGTCAAAAATTGAATAGACATTGAAATGAACAGACACATCTCAAATGAAGTACAAATGGTCAATAAGTACATGAAAATGTTTAGGATCTTTAGTGATTAGAGAAATGCAAATCAAAATAATGATGAGATTCCACTTTACTCTAAATAGAATGACTATGACCAAGGATTCAAAAAAAAAGTATATTAAAACCAAAACAAAACAACATATGCTGGACAGTATGTGGGAGGAAATAAACACTTCTATAGTCTTAGTAAGAATGCAAACTATTTCTGCCACTATGGAAATCAATATGGTGACTCCTCAAAAAACTAAAAATAGAACTTCTGTTTGACCCATCTATACCTCTTCTGGGTATCTTCCCAACAGTTAAAGTCATGATAATACAATGACACATGCCTACACATGTCCCTAGCAGCAGAATTCACAATACCTTAATAATGAAAGTATCCTATATTCCTATTAACAGATGAATTCATAAAGAAAATATGGCACATATACAAAGTAGTATACTACTCAACCACTAAGAGGAATGAACTCAAGTCAAGTTTAGGCAAATGGATGGATCTTGAAATACTAATGAATAATGAAGTGAAATAAATCAAACATAGAGAGTTAAGTATTGCATGTTTTCTTTTATATAAGAAATTCAAAATATAAATAAAGTAAAAGAAGTAATGGTAGAAGGATACATAGTTTCACAGATTAATAAGAAGCTATATTAAAATTAACAAAAATTCTACATGTAATATCACAATATGAAGCATTAATACATAAAATTACAGGAACATATGGAAAATGCACGCAATACACTGAAAATCACACAAAAATTGTTGACAGATATAAATAAGAGCTAAGTAAGTGGGAAAATACGCCATGTTCATGAATTGAAAGATACCTATTTTCTCAAATTAATCCATAAGTTTAGTGAAATTTAGTGTAATTTCAAATACTATACTTGAAACATTTTCTATAGCGAATTGCAGATTATAAAGTTTATATCTATATACAAAGGACTTGGAGCAGCAAAAACAATATTTAAAACAATACTGAAAAATTACTTAGTCTATAAGACTTAGTATAAAGTCAGTATCAAAAGGGCGTCAAAGCAGCACAAGGTTAGACATAGACCAAACCATATGAACCCAAAAATGACCTCACAGATTTGTACATTTATGATGAATTGATTTTTAGCAAAAGTGGCAAATAATTTGAATGCAGTAATGGGCACTGGAAATGATACTGGAAACTTTATAACAAAGTAAAAGAAAACCTGCCCTAGGCTAATTCCTCACAACAAAGATGAAAAATTTGAAATCATGTTGAAGTCCGAACATACAAGATCAAAAATAAATCCTGCAAAATAATAAACAAGATAAAGTACTTCTGATTTTAAATTAGGAAAATCTTTCTAATATTAGACACTAAACAGATATGCTCAAAAAGAAAAGTAGTAAATTTAAAATCCCCAAAATTAAAATATTTTGCTTTTCGAAAACCTCCAAGAAATAAAAAAGCAAGACAAACCAGGAAAAAATATTTATAAAATAAATACTTGATAATAAATTTAAATCAGGAATATGTGAATGAATTGTGATCAAATAAAAAGATGAACTAATTTTTATAAGGACAAAATACTTGAAACAAATATTAACTATAAGATGATGAAAAATGTCTAACATCTTTGGTAATCAGAGAAGCAAAGAATAGCATTATAGTGTTATCATAAAATTCCCTTCAGTGTGACAAAACCAAAAAATTTATACTGCCAAATATTTCCAAAGACATACAACATCCTAAAGATTTGTACATGTCAAGGGAATATAAAATGTTATAATATTTTATAAAAGTGTTTAGCTGTTCCTTATAAATGAAAATACTCATAAAACTCAGCAATTACAGTCCCGTCTTCAAGATAAATGAAAGCATATGCCCATTGAAAGACTTGTACATTAATGCTTATAATAGGGAAAACTTGAATAATGCAAATTTCTATCATCAGGCAAATGAATAAATAAGCAATTGTTTATCTACATAATGAAATAGTATGTATTCATAAAAACAAACTACTAATACTTGCAGCAACATGAGTGCATTTCTAAATATGCTGAATAAAAGCAGCCACTTATAAGAATACATTCCATGATTCCAGTGATATGAAAATACATGACTTCTGGGAAAATCCATGCTAGAGTGATAGAAGCAGAGTCTGAGATCAGGTGATATATGGAAGAGGAGCATAAGGGAAATTTAGGGATGAAGTTTATATTCTTCATTTGATTATTCTAGTACACTTAAAATGGTATGTTTTCTTGCTTGTAATTTATGCCTCGATAAAGTTTATTTTTTAAAATCCTTCAATATACTTGGAAAATAGACACTTTCCTTAATCTAGCAGGGTATCAAACAACCATATAGGTAGTATTTGACAGAGCAATGATGAAGATTTTCTCCCAAAAATTAGAAAAAAGTCAATGATGCAAACTCATAACATATTCATTGTTTTATTTGAGGCTCTATGAATTGTAATGAGAAAGAAATAAAATTTATAAATATCAGAACCGAATAAATAAAGCCATCTATATTTCTAGATGATGTGGAATTTTATTGATTATCCAAAAGAAACTAAACAATTGATAGAACTATTAAGAAATTTTAGAAATACCAAGTACTAAAAAATTGATATTTTAAAATTAAACATACTTTATATACCAGAAGCAATCCATTGGAATATAAAATTTTAAAATAAATTGTGTTTACAATAGTATCTCTAAACATAAAATATTTAGGAACAAATTTAGCCAAAATATATAAAACTGTAAATTGAAAACAGTAAAACATTGCTGAGGGAAATTAAAGAATATATAAATAGGTACATCCTTGAATCAAAGGACTCAGTATTGTTAATATGGCAATGTCCTCAAATTGTGAAAGCTTCAGTGAAATTTAAAGGTACTTCCAACAGTTATTTGGGAGAAGCTGGTAAACTGTTTATAAAATATATGGGAATGCAAAGCATCTAAAATAGTCCAGTCAGTTTAGTAAAAGAACAAAGTAAGAGGATTTACGCCATCTGACTACAAGAATTACTATAATGCTACAGTAATCAACACGGTATGGTACTGCCTAAGAACTGACACAGATAAATCAAATAGACTAATGTGCTTAGAAATATATTCCCAGTTACTTAGTTGTCTAGCATTTGACAAATATGCAAAAGAGAGCAAGTAAAGTCTTTTAGCAAATGGTGTTAGAATAACTGGATATCTATCTGGAAGAAAATGACTTTTGGCCTATCTCATACAATTAATAAAAACAACTCCAATCATATATTTAAAGCCTAAAATAAACTAGGTAAAATCTAAGAAAACACACAGATTGTGTAATTTGGGGTTACTGAAAGTTTCTTAGGCAGATCACAGGAAGCAAGCAAAACGGGGGCGAAAAGGTATATTGCACCTCATCAAATCAAAAAGTTCTACTTATCAAAACCACCATTAGCAAATAAACTAAGACATTATTTATAGACTTATCTACCCAAAGATTAGTATCCAGAATGTATTAGAGGACACCTGTAACTCAATGAGCAAAACACATAGAACAGTACACAACGGTAAAGAAGATATACAAATATGCAATAAAAGTGAGAAATACTGTTCTACTGCAACAATCAGCAGACAGATTGAGAAACAAGCACAATAATATATCACCATATATTAACCAAAGTGGCTACAAATGATCAAAACAATAGCAAAAAATCTAAATGTGCGCACATGGGTGCACACACACTCAGAGTAGAAACACTATTAACAAAGACCTAGAAGAACTGAAATAATAGGGAGCAAGCCCAAAAGAAATTACAGAGAACCCAACAGACAAATCTAAACTATGCATTTTAGAGAACAAAAAATAATTTGTATGTCAAAATGTTGTAATTGTTGAATGTGGAAATAGCTATATGGGAGTCCGTTGCAATTTTATTTCAACTTTTATAAATCTGTAGAAATTTTCAAAAAATGTTTAAAATCTTAAGGTAATCACTGAGTAAATACCTATAGTCTTTGAAATACATCATTTAATATATGTGTTAAATTTTTATTTGTACCTGTCTGTAGGGTTTTGGTTAAGTGTCTAAATTCTTGTGTTTCAGAATTTACTGATTGGTTTAACCTTGGTGTCCCACTTATTTTTTTTTTTTTTTTTTTTTCGGTTTTGGTTTTTCTCCGGTACCGGGAACCGAACTCATGACCTTGCACTTGCCAGGCAGGCGCTTTGCCGCTGAGCTAAATCCCAGCCCCCGGTGTCCCACTTATTGATTGTGTGAGTGTGGACAAGATTTTTGGCCTCTCTGTGCCTCAGTTTCCTTATTTATAATATATGTGTAATAAAAGCACTATTTTCATATGGTTATTGATAGCACTGAAAGTCACTGTACACGGAAACTTCTGGAACTTTGTTCAACTCATGGTAAGCATTTAAAACTGAGAGCCGTGATAACATTATTACACACATACATTAACTCATGTACCTTACCCACTCTAAAGGGGCTTACAAAAGACAAAGGTATATAGTAATGTTATGGGGTAGCCAACCCCCAATTGTATTAGCAGCCTCAACTAATGAACACAAATTGCAATTTGTTACTATATACCAACATGATGCTATTTTATATGTTTTATTCCAGAAAGCACATAAAAATGAATCCCTTCACTACTTAGGCAAAATATGGGCATCTATCCAGAAGGCAGAGACTGTGCTTCATTCCTCATAAACATGCCTGGATTGAATTCTCAGACAAGTGACTCAGCAGCTGTGTGACCTGGGGCATGATATTTAATGTTGCTAAAATTCAATTTCTGCATTTCCAAAATGAAGCTGATAATACCCTGTAGGCATATATTTAGGAACAAATGAAATTTACAATATGCAAAACTTAACAGAAACTATGGCATATAATATAAACATAATAAGTGAAGCTTTATTTTTTTAAATCAAGAAGTATTTATTAATTAAGATGTGTCACAAACCACTGACAACAACCTACAGTTGGAGGGTAGGCTGAAAGACCCAGGAAAATACACTGGGAGAGCTCCAGGCGACAATTACACTTTCCATGTTAAAACATTGGTACATGTCCCAAATTTTAAGTCTGAAGCAGAAAGCTGTGTGAGCATGATTTAGTTGCACTATCATATTCTTTCATAATTCAGTACACATAATTCAATCAAAGGTTGTAAGTTCCTGTTTTGAAAGTCTTCCAATCTATTCTACTTTTGTATTGGCCCTCTGACTGAGCTATTGCATTTGTGAAGTATTCTGATTTAATACGCTTAAAAATAATACCTTGCAAATTATATTTATTATGTAATTATAACTAAGCTAGTATTATAATCTCTAATTATTTTAATAAAAATATGAACCACATATATGTGTACTAAGCCTTTCCGTTTTTATTTTTTATTAGTACATGTTCCAACACATAATTACATTCTTTACAGGAAGTTGATACATACAAATCTTAATTATGTTTTTCAACTCCTTTCCCTCCTCTGATCCCCCATCTCTTAATTCCATTCCCATATAAGAATGATCTATCTCCTTACCTCTTATTATTTATTTTTTGCTCTTTATTTATTTTTGGATGGTTTTTCATATAAAGGAAACCATGTGCTATTTAAGCTTATGTGCCTGGTTTATTTCCCTTACCATTATGTACACTAACTTAAGCCTTCCTGAGAAAATATCCAAATACAAAAAAATCTTCAAATAGTAAATGCTATTACTCATAAAACTTGTCCCCTTTTGCATTGAAATATTGATTGACTCATAAGAATCATATATCCAGGAATAGTGTTCATGTAACAATTATCATGCCTAGTTCATAATCACAGAAGAATTAAGCACCATATCTAACGGGGTTAATATGAAATGCTCAGGCTCATTAAATAATTACATGCGACAGCTCTAACTGACATGAAGGGAGTATTGGCACAGGCGGACAGACCCATTCCTAACAGTTCTACAAGCTGACACTCACTGACACCTATCATCTGGCAGGCACAGCACCAAACACTTTCATACATTTTCTTTTTAAATGCTTACATCAACTACATGACGTGAAAATTATTATGCCTGCCATTTTATGTGAAAAACTGAGGCCTGAGAAAATATATGAACATCAGAAATTACAGCCAGAGATAGAATTGGAATTCCAGTGTGCCTTACCCACTATCTTACCTCCTTCTCAGTGAAGAAGAAATGCAGAGATTAAAGTGAACCTTGATAAAGTAAGTGATCACTGACAAAGTAGAGCAGGATTAGAGCTGGGCCACAGTTGAGTGTAAGGATGAATGGTATTTGGCGACTGGTGCCATATTACGGATTAGTGTACCATGCGGTACTAATGACAACTTACAATGGCTCTTAAAACTGATTTCTGCAAGTGGTTCTACAGAGGGTTAAAATAAGAGAAAGTTTTGGAAAGCAGTTCAATTTTCATTAGGGACCATTCAAGGCAATAAAACACACCTAAGAACCATCTTAGAGATCAAAACTAGAAGTTCTAAATGGGTTGGGAATAAAATAAAATACAAATAACATAAATTAAAGCCTAGGAAAAGCACAATTCCTAGAGACACTATGAACATAAATGAAAACCAGAAGAAAAATTAAGGTAGGCAGAAAAAGGAGGCTGAGAAGGAAGACAACAGGTGAGAATAGAAATCAGGTATCTGAATGTGAAACTCAGACTAGGCAGAGAAGGGATAATGATGAAATGAAGTTGAAACAGAAATCCTAAATCAAATTGACAAAAAAAGGTTATAAAATGAAGTAGGTAATGGTTACGGTAAAATAGTATTGTAAGATTCATCTTTTGTTAGAAAATATGATATTGGTTAATGTCAGGCACTGTATTGACAAGTAAGCATACTAAAATAATATAACAAAAATATTATCAAATAGAAGGCAAAATAGAATAAAAATTAAAAATAAATAAACAACAAAATAAAACAGAAACTAGTATCCAGGGAGTACATAATATGATAAAAAAGAAATTCAAATGGATCAGCAACTACAATGAATATATAAAAATCTCAGTTGTTAAAACTTCAGATAAGTGTATGCTATTTAAACATGAAGCAATTAAAATGTTAGAACAAAGCAACTGTGAGAGGAATGAAAAAAGAGAAATTTGGCAAACGGAAGGAAAAAGGGTGTAGTTATAGTCATTTCTGATGAAAAAAATTTTGTGGTACTGGGAATCGAACTCATGACCTCGCACTTGCCAGGCAGGCACTGTGCTGCTGAGCTACATCCCCAGCTCTGATGAAATTTTTTAGTAAAAATATTTTTTTAGAGGAACTGTAAGTGAACCACACTAGTAGACATTTGCTGTCATGCACAAAGGCGTTGATTCAACCACCAGCATAGACGATAGATTGGTAGACAGATGATAGATAGATAGATAGATAGATAGATAGATAGATAGATAGATAGACAGACAGATAGATAGATAGATGATAGACAGATAGATGATAGATAGATAGATATTTATACATAATACTAAGTAAAAGAGATATTGTAATAGTGATAAAAAGAAAATTCCCGAAGTCAATATAGCACTTCACCTGTATGTCATGTCCCTAACAGCATCGTTGCAGAATGTATACACAACTTGAGAGAATTATTAGCACAAATTTAAAAAAGCAAAAATTGCATTTGACAATTTTAACATAATATCTTAATATGTGACAGATAAAACAGAAACAGGACCAAGTTAGGGAAGATTTACAAAACAAATTGTAACAAATGAATAAGGATAAAGTTCTAGACAGAAAAATTTGTGAGTTAATACTATTTCAAATACACAGAGAATAGCTACAAGAACTAAGCATAAAGGAAGTCCTAATAAATACTAAATAATTAGTAGTATTCAAATTATATTGCAACAAATATAAAACAACATTTTAACATTGTAGCTCAGTGCAAAGCCTTGGGATCAAACTAAAAATACTGAAAAAAAGATAACTTCCAAATATACATATCATGGTTTGAAAACCAATAAATATACTTTTAAATAATCCTATGTTAAAAAAGAAATTATAAAATAGTAAATATAGAGATATAAAATGGTAGTAGGAATGCTAAATGCCTTCTGGGACACATCTACAGCAATACTTAGAAGAATATTCCTAATCTTAAATGCAAATATCAGAAAATAAGACAGGTTAGAAAAAGAAAGAATTCAACAGCTAACATAAATTTTAGACATCTTTGTGCAATAATATTAATTGAAATCATTAGAAGGAAAGAAATTCTATTTGAACAGGAATTAATAAAATACACATACTAGTTACAGTAAAGGGGATTAAGCAGGCAAAACTGATCATTTGAAAAGATGCTGAGTATAACAAAAGCCCTAGAACAGAACGGTTTTGCTCAGGTTTTTATCCTGAGTAGGAGAAAGCCAGCCATGAGTTCAGAGGGAAAACCAGTAAAGGACAATTCGAATTATGTTTTTCTTTTCTCCTGCCACTGTCTGAGCTAAATAACGCCTGCCCAGGAGTGGCAGTGACTCAGCTCTAGTTCAGGTATCCGCAGAGGTAAATCAGGATGTTATGGATTCCTGTGCTTATGGAGGAGGAAAAAAATAAAATAAGAACTAATGAGCTTCATGAAGTATTTTTTCCACAGCTTTTGCTCAAAGTGCCTAGACTGATAATTATAGTCCCAGGCTCTGAGTTCTTTTTTTAATACCATGGCCCTTTTCCTTACATCAAACTAAATTCATTAATATCCCAAACAAAAATTTAACGTATATTTATGGAACTCAAAAAACTGGTCCAGGAATTCAAAGGTACAAAAAAGTAAAAATCAGCACAGTTTTTTGAAGGAAAAAACTATGAGAGTTATACCCAGAAGACAAAGTGGATTATTAAAATCTAAAAAAAAAGTAAAGATGTTTCAACAAAAGAATACATTGTAGATCAATAAACCAGAAAAAAAAAATTAATCTGCATGTATTTGGGGAATATACAAATTTAGAGAAAGGGTTGTTTATTGTAGTAATGATACTGGGATATTGGTCTACTTCCACTGTAAAAAAGACAAATTTATTCTTAATTTCCAATGAACAGTAAGATAACATCCCCCAGAACTGCAGAGATGTATGTGAATATCAATCTTTGAAATAGTTTACAGAAAAATAAATTTCCATCTTGGGAGAGAAATGGATTTCTTGTAGATTTTCTCATAACTTTTATATATTTGGTATACAAAATATAATGGATATACTACATAAGGGGCATACTGAAAAGAGGAGTTCATTACAACATTCAAAACAAATTTTATATTGTACTTCAGTTATATTATACTTAATTTCAACAAGTTCTAATTGTACTTATTAGTGAGATTCACTGTGATATCTCCTTATACACATAACGCATGCACAGATCCTATCCACCCGCATTTCTCCGGCCTTCCCGGCCCAGCTCCCTTTCCAGCCTCGAGCGTTTACTTCTCCACTTTCATCTCCGCATTGTTTTCAGTCTCCACAGCTGAAAGAGAACCCATAATATTTGTCTCTCTGATTCTGGTTGAGTTCACTTCTGTGACGTCTTCCAGTTTCATCATTATGCTAACAATGACAAGGTTTCACATCTCTTTGTGGCTGAATAATATTGGACTGCATATTGATACCATCTTTTTATCCATACATCTGTGGACAGCACACGTAGGCCGACTCCATATCTTACCTATTGTAAATGGTGCAACGATAAACAATAGCGTGCAGGTATCTCTTTTGTATGCTGATCTCATTTCCTTCCATATAGACCCACAAGTGGGAGAGCTGGATCACACAGTGCTCCTATTTTTAATTTCTCAAGGCACCTTTTGCTTGTTTTCCGTAATGGCTGTACTAATTTACCTGTCTGCACCAGTATACTCTACATTTTTACTAACATTTGTTACGTTTTTATAATACCCATTTTAACAAGGATGAATTTGTATCTTTTTCGATATCAGGAATCGAAGTCACGACCTTGCGCTTGCCAGGCAGGGGCTTTGCGGCTGAGCTAAATCCCAGCCTTGAATTTGTATCTTGCTGTTTCAGTTTGCATTTTCCTACCGTTGATGACATTAGGCATTTTTCATATATTTGTTAGCAGAAAAATATTCCAGCGCTTATAAAAATGAAGTTTAAATATACTGGACTACATATTTATAATTTAACATAATTGACCTTGTTTTCATTTTTTGTGGATTCTATATTTTCTCATTTAAAGATAAATCTATGAGCTAAGTACAGAGGCATACCTATAGTGTGAGCTGCTCGGGAGGCGAGGTAGAAAGATCGCTTGAACCTAACAATTCAGGGCCGGCCTGTGGAACATAGTAGATTTTTCTCTAGAAGAAACTTTAAATTATGTTTTAGAACTGAATGTAATCTTTAAACACACTGTGTATTTTTAAAAATGACAAACTATTATCCTCTCATTTATAATTCTGAGAGTAGATTGATGGTATTAAGTGAGTTTATCTTGTGAATTTTTATACTAATGATGATTTTCTATAATAATAGCATCAAACTGCTTTAACTTTCATGAAATTCTACCACCCATTGCCATAAAAGTTTCAAATGGCAATTTTACATATTTAATGAAAAAATCTGAATTGACACGTAAGTACTGAAAGTATAGTAACCACTAGGCCCTGACATGGAAACAAGAATCTCTTTCAAACTTTTTTAAAGTTTAACTTTGAAATATTAAAATCTGTCTTTCAGATATGGAAGGGTAAACAACATCAGAAAGATAGGGCTGGGGATTTAGCTCAGTGGCAAAAGCGCCTGCCTGGCAAGCACAAGGTCGTGAGTTTGGTTCCCGGTACCGGAGAAAAACAAACAAACAAACAAACAAAAACATCAGAAAGATGTACTCGGTGACCAAGGGACTCTTTACCAAAAATATCTGAGTAGCAGGTAATTAATTTATGGTTCCTAATACATGATCACTGCAAATCAGTTATCGGATGGTGGGAAGTTTACCCATGATTTAAAAGGGAAAGGGAAGTGATCTGCTTCTTCTTTCAGTTCTACCACTGATTGTGTGACCAGTAACAGTTTTAAATTGTGAGAATTTTATTTCTACCAATAAAATAAGATATCAAATCAGAATTTTTTTAATTGTTAACTTTTCTACTTAGTATCCTAAGGACATGTTCATGTAATAATGGCTATAAATGTAAGGATGTTTTGTGGTTATAGTTTTAGGTGTTCATCAAACTAATGTTTTTATCAAGCGATAACTCTCCATAACCAGCTCTGACTAGACCCCTCCCCCATGTGTGTGTGAGTTTATTATCTCTCCTGCAGTCTGCTCCTGCCTCTCTCACCAACCATCACTGCCTCAAGAGGTTTCTTTACAGCCATATCTAAAATAGCCTCCATAACAAGCATTCAATCTCAATAGATCATATTCAAAACCCCAAGGGATTTAAACAGTTTAAAATACAAATTAGTGTGTGATCATTTGAGATATAAAATATCCCAATAATTCACTTCATCAGGAAGGTTTTGATAGTGTATAAAAGGTGGAAAAGGGGGAGGTAAAAGTAGGAATCAAGGGTTTTCAAAACAGAGGAGACAAAGAGCCATGTGAATAAATGTCATTATGTCAAAACTTTATATTACATGATAAATTAGTAATTTTGCAAGTACTTTAGAAAGAAACACAGAGCTCTTCCCTGCAACTTACGTAGAAGAAATTGTGGGGAACTGTGGTTATTTCACCACTATTTCTTTAAAGGCCACATTGCAATTGAGAGATAAGTTTGTAGTAGAACATTAATTGTCTACTTTATGAGTTACACACAAGAGCTACATATACATTGCTAGATGATATAAGTGCTTGTTGTGTCTTAGATACCATTTCTTCTTCCCCTAGCCTAAGCAAATGTCAAAAATCCCTTTCAAGTACAAACATATATATTTCCTTCTGATTCTTTTGATTACTAACCTTAGTTAATCTTTACATACCCAGAAGGACTGCTTCTAGCAAGGCTATGGGCTCCAGACTCTGCCAAACAAAGCATTACTTGGTCTTCAAACCCCATCTGGCTATCCTTAGAACAGAGATTGAAGGACAATGCAACCACAAGGACCTCATGAAAGCATTCCTGGGATGACATTTCCAGACCTTCCTCCACAGGTTAAATTGAGTATAAAATCTGAGCCTTTCTCTATGACAGTGCTGTCTTCTTTTGCTCTCGCCTGGTCCTCTATTGCCGTGTATCCATAAACTGTTGCTGTGTTCTTTGACTACTGGGAAATTCTTTTTACCACTTGCAGCCCTGGCCTCTCAAACACCGCACCTTGTGTGGCAGAGATAACTACATAGCCATGTTTATTTCAGCGCTATTTGTAACAGCTTTGGTGCCCGTCAACAGAAGAATAGATAAAGCAAATATGGTATATACACAGACTGGAATTTTATTCAGAATGTGTGAAGAGAATATAATCACTCCATTTGCAAGAAAATGAATGCAGCTGGAGGCCATCATGGTCAGCCAAGTAAGCCAGACACACAAAGACCAGCATCACATGGTTTGGAAGCATAGCATGGTTTTTCTCATATGCAGGAAATGAAACAAAACAAAACAAAAACAAAGAAGACCTGAAAGTAGAAGAGGGACTATTAGACAAGAGGAACTGGACTGAAAAGAAGGGTAGAGGATAGGAAGATAAAAAGGGTAAGGAAGATAGAGAGAAAGCAAAATATATATATCAGAGGAAATGTCACAGTGAAAGCCATTAGTTTCTACAATTAATGGGGTGATTTTCATAAAGAAAAATAAGGTTATTTAAAGGGAGAAATAAAACTAATTGTTAAAATCCTTAATGGTAAGATCTCTAACAAAACAGAAAAAATATACTATAGGAGCAGGGATCATTTCCAAGTTAGTTAACTTTAGAGTGTTTCTTAGAACAAAAATCTAGCAAGAGAAAAACTAGTGTGTATTAAAATTCAATAATAAAAAATAAAGCTATAATTGCATTTGAAATTTATAAAGAGTAATATAATCTTAGTGTGAAGAAGACATTTCCATCTACTATCAAAATAAAATACAAAAAAAGCCATTTAATTTAACTATACACAAGTAGACCATAGTCAAATATTGTCACAGTCAAACAAAAGAGAAAACTGGATAACAGCTTACAGAGAACGCAGAGGAACTGGAAAAATAAATAATTTATTTGTAAATTAGTGAGGTAAAATAGTAAATTATCTCAGCCTTTTAAGAAAATCAAATTACCCACAAACATACAAGTATTTCTTCTATTAATATCAAAGAAATGAAACAACACAGCAATGAAATGTAATTTTGTCACTTATCAAAGTGCCAGTATTATTTAAATGAAAATATTCATGTCAATTCATACAGGATAGATACTCTCACACCCTATCCATGAGAAAGTACACTGGCATAACAGTTTTCCTGGAGAGCAGTTTAAGAGTAACTTTCAGAATCTTAAAAATCAATAGAACGACAATAACAATAGGATAACATGTACAACATGTCACGTAAAAATATGGAACAATAGGATACACTTCTTTAACATGGTGCATTGATATGAAAACACTGTATCCAATATCAACTTTATTTGATGAATAAGGACATACATGTAGATGGAATATGGGCTTTGTCAAACATTAAGTGAAAAAAACAAAACATAAAAATTTATTGAAAATTTGATCCAACTTTTGTAAGAAAACAAATTAATCCAGGTCTGGTGGTGCATACCTGTAATCCCAGCCCTCTGGGAGGCTGAGGCAAATTCAAGCTCAACCACTGTAACCTTGTAACTTATGAGACCCCGACTCAAAGTAAAAGATGAAAAATGGCTGTGTAGTTTGTCATAAAGACTCTGGCACACAAAGACTAACAATTAATAAAGTATTTTAACAAGTGTCAAAGAAAGTTTGGGAAAATTAAACATTTATTATCAGTTTAGTCTAGCTTATATGCAACATTTAGTTCCTTTTCAATCTTTTCCATGATAATTTATATTGAGTCAGAAAAATACTAACTGTTATTTTAAAATAGTAACCCACCCACTATAAGTATTCCCTCAGTTGCAATGAATCAATACCAAAAATAATCAATTCTGGAAAAATGAAATCCTGTGTACCTAACCTGTATAAAATAGCATACATTCAGGGCATATCATTACATCACTGGAAGCACACATGCTGAATCCGGACTGCCTTGACTGGCATCCCAGCTTCTGTGCCTTGGTTTCCTCACTGGAGTAATCAGAATATTAAAACCAACTGAATAATAAAAAATTGATATCTCAAGGCAGGTTTGAAAAGATTAAATGAATACATGAGAAGTTAGATGCATGCCTAATACATAATAAATGAAATTTAAAGGATTGTGAACACAAACACACACTCACAAACTCATGAAGCATTGTGAGCGTAAAACAGTAATTACTTAATACTCAACTGGACTTAGTCTACTTCTCATGGAAGAACAAATGATCCAAAGAGTCCAGAGGTTGACTGCAGTCTGAGTAGTTTCAAAGACCCTCTTGTTATTAAATTCAGGTTACATTTACCCAAAGAATTTAGAGACTTAGATAAGTGACTGATTAATTAAGGAAATAATTAAAAAGCAAGAACTATCATCTACCCAAATTATATAGGGATTTCTTATTTATAAATTAGAAAACTTACTACATTTACTGTAATTTAATCAGACTCAATCCTGTTGATGTCACTGAGTGGGTAATTATGTAATGAAATACAGAAAGTAATTGCTATAAATCTGTCTTCCTGTCTGTCTAGACTTGATAGGTAACATCGTGGACCCATTCCTCCTCTTACAGTCCCTACCAGTTTATAAAAATCTGACTGTTGAAGTGCAGAACATTTTCAATAAAACAGGTTCTCCTTTAATATATTTTAAAATTGAAGAAAGTAATCATTGGTTTATTTCATATTTTCTGTTCAGTGAAAGTTACATATTAATTTCAAATGGAAACCTATTTTTCGTTTCTTTTTTAAAAATAAAATCATGTATTTATCTTAACACTTAACTGTCTTTCATATGATTCTGAATCTGCATATAATCCAAAACCTAGTTTCTGGACCACAATAAAATTCACATATTTGTACATATCATTTGTTCAAAAGAAAAAAGAAAAAAAATCATAGTAAGAGATGGGGGAATTGCCTAACCGCACTTGAACAATATGGCAGCACCAGAATATACCCTGATAGCTCTGAACAAAACATCCTGCCTTGTCCACTGTCATACAGTAAATGTCCTACAATTTCCCTGTGTCTACATGCCCAGTCAGCTTCCTCTGTAGTTCTCCTTAGTGACAATTGGCAGTTATTACAATCTGCAACCCACAACTGGGCACTAGTCCTTTTATGCTTTTAAACTTTTATTTTTACTTTCTACAGACAAAAATAATTTTAAAAGTCATGATTTTTCTTCCTCAAACTTGAGCCCTCTGTCAAATAAACCAAATTTCCCTCTTTCCTGTGCATAACAGACCTTCTTGCATTGTCCCATACAGGTATCAGTCATTAGACCATAATGATCGTCCCTTTACCTTTCTTTTCCAATCCCATCCCTACCCCTATCTTGGCCATTACAATGGCTCGCCACTCTTGTCTTTGTAATCTGGGCAGGCACATGATAGAAGCAAGGACGTGCAGAGAACTTTGGATTGATGTATCGATACTGAGTCTTTTTTTTTAAGGTCAAAATAGGCAAAGTGGGGTCTAGACCTCTCACTGACTACCAGTATCATTATACAAATAAAGCCTGTCTTTAAGCAAGTCCTGGATTTCACAGCTGCCATGAATTTGATCATTTGGATCTAGTTCTATGGATCCCTGAGTTGACAAATTATCAAATTATGAGTCAATAAATCTCCTTGTTTGTTCACTATATTTTGTTTGGATTCTGCAATTCTCATCTGCTGCATCATACCCTTTTCCTCTTCCTCTCTTGCACATTCCTGTATTTTCTTATCCCCTAATCTTCACTCTTGCCCAAAGCTAGAGAAACACCCAACTATACCCTGGATCTCATTCCTTCTGTCTCCTCAGGAGCCAAACCAGTCCATCAAGGCCTTTATCTTCTAGCTTCAAATGATTCCTTTCTGTTAAATATTTTTATCATACAAACAAGGGCTTTTTGATATAATGAAATACATAGATATCTTTTATGTCCTGCCCTATCAATTTTCTTTTCTTTCTACTCTCCAAGTAAGATTTTTTAAATGGATAGTATAACCATATGTCCTCTAGTTCTGCAGCTCATTCCAATTCAAATTATTCCATTAAAATATCTCATGCAGTCGTTAAGTTGATGTACAATTTTAAAATGTAATTTTCCCTCCTTTCTGTCCTTTTATATGCCTTGTTTCCAGTGCATGGTATGGATCATTTTGAAATCCTTGAAATTTACCTATCCTTTGGCTTCCATGCATCTGTTCTCTTTTGCTTTGTCTCTTTGTCTCTTTCATTACTCAGTTTCAGACCACTTCAGGAGCTCCCTTATTCTGCTTAGTTCTTCAAATCTGTTCTCTTTTGCTTTGTCTCTTTCATTACTCAGTTTCAGACCACTTCAGGAGCTCCCTTATTCTGCTTAGTTCTTAAAATGTACCACTCCTTAAACCTGCATTCTCGCCCTCAACTCACTCACCAGGTCTTCACCTATCACCTCTATGTAAATAAAACTCACCGCTACATTTCCATCATGTTACATTGGCACCCATACCTTGTTAACAGAAATGACACCCACATCTCTAGACCATATCTCTCTCCTGAACCCTAATATACTCAACTGACTTCTGATGTTTACTCCATGTTGCTGTTGCAAATAATTCAACTTCAATACAACGTGAATGGGTTGAACTCTCTCCCAATGTGGTCTTCCTCCTCTCCTCCACACCTCAGTGTCATCACTACTCATTGTTTCAGCTGCTCCCAACTCCCCTGATTCCAGTAAACCTTCCTCCCCCTCATAATCAAGCCTGATGGATACTACCTGCTCCATTCAAGTAAATTCATTCTCTATCTTTTCTAACATACTGAAACATCCTATTACTGATCTCTACGTCTTTAGTGAAGCCCCATCCACTCACACTCTGTGGAGATGTCAGAATGACCTTCAAGATATGACCTCAACTAGCCATTCCTCTCCAATAATGGGTAAAGCACAGATTCTCTCATTTAGCACAGAAAGACCTGTAGTCTTCTGGCCTTTGTTACTTCATATATCATCATCATTTCCCATGACATCTGCTTATGATTCACTTCCCCAAACATTTCAATTCTCTTAATGCCTCCAGGTTTCTACTCATTATGTTTTTTGCTTTTTTAAGAAACCCACACCCAGCCCAATGTTAAGCAGACTCACATACCCTGAAAATATTTCTGCAGAACAATGTTTCAAACAAGTAACCTTATGGATATAGTTACCGAACCTAATTATTTAAATTCCTAAAAGCTGTAACATTGAACTGACTCAAATACGGCTTCACATACCAGTTAATGAAAAGTGCAATTTTTATATACCTTATATAATTTTGATATATAGCAAATACCTCCTTCAGCATCTATTCACTTCCTAGCAGCAGGCCATTCCAAGAGGATGCATCACTGCTCGGGCTGCACTCTGCTGCATGAAGAGAAGCAGCTGCTTGCTGCTCAGGTAAATCATCTCTTCTGGTCCCAGGAAGTTTTAGGCGTCTTTTTGGCCTTCTCCTTAGGTAACTCTCCAGATTATGCCTTTTTGCTCTAAGGTGATCAATACTTACAGGCACTGGAGGCAGAGAACTGCAGTCATATAACATAATAATACCATGTTACCCCACTAATTTCTCAGAGAAGAAAATGACCCCCTTCCTTTCTGTCATGCCATTAGGTGGACTGAACCCCACTTTTTCTTTTAAAGCACAGTGCTCATTTAGTTAATAAATAAACTCAATGAACAGATTTCTAACAACACTGAGTAGTTCTCTTATACAATCCATTTCAGTTCCAAGGACTGAAATATTTACACCACTTCCCAAAATACTATAAACCCCTTTTTTAGTGTGATATGATCAAAACAGTTAAAACATACATTTGATGAATGATGAGTAGTAATTGTGGTTCATTAAGAAAACTCATCATTGACTAACCCTTGCTACAAATAGTTGCTAACCTCCACCATATGCCAATTATCATTAGGGTCTGAACATTCAAAGGTGGACAAGATATGGTAGTTGCTCCTAAACAGTTGTGTTCTGACAAGAAGTCATATTTGTAAGCAAAAATTAGCACAATATAATATATTTTATCTTTGACAAGTTGACATGAATTTCTAACACTTCTTGGCAGTTTGCAAATGAAGTTGATAATTAATAACCCTACATGTTGAAATGGTATATAAAAGAGCTGAGTAATCAAATGCTAAGTAATGAGTACGTATCTCTCTATATATAGATAGATAGAGTTAGATATACACACATGAAGTATAGTTATCTAATATAAAGGATTTTATTACTTAAGCAGAGAACAAAAAATTATTTAAGAAAAAATTTAAAACATCATACACATGTGGCTTGATATTCACATATAAATAACTGACTACCTTAACAAGTCATTGCAATGACATTACTTTAACAACTACACTATTGTTCATGAATCCTAGTAATTTAGAGGTTATGAATTGGGACTTAATTAGGAAGAACAGAGGAACATTATTTATTGTTCTCCATTAGAAAATCCATTACCCAGGTCATAAATTTATGTCGGTAAATAATAAATAAGTACCATATGTAAAGATAATATGAAAATTAGTTTTAGAGTACACACAATGTCCAAATCACATTTGGCTCATTTTATGTAAGTTTTGTCACTTTCTAAGGATATATAATAATGATACATATTTACCTTTTCTTGAAAGGAACCAAGAAAAACTGTCCCAATAGGTACGTACATATTAATCAAACTGCATTACATAATGACTTCAGAGTAAGCAAGTAGTTCCCAGGTTTTCTGATATCATGAATGATTTGAAATACTTTAAAAATGTTGCATAGCTATTTGTAAGAAGTACTTTTCAAATATGTGTATATACATATATTTTTTAAGTAAGTGAAATGGAGAGTTACTTTTTTTTTTTTGATAGTGCATTATTACATAGAATAAGTGGCACTTTCCCAATACATGAATTTCAGAACTGTCTGTTGATTCAGGTTCATTTATTAATTTACTTGAAACAGGGTATTGCTATGTAGTTCTGCCTGCCCTTGAAATCATTATGTAGCCCAGGCTGGCCTCCAACTCATGGCAATCCTCTTGTCACAGCCTCTTGAGTGCTGAGATTACAGGTGTGTGCCATGACACCCAGCATTTACTTTTAAATATACAAAGGAGAATTTATTTTTAAAAGGACTTATGATACCCATACTACCTCATGCTAGTTGAGGGAGATTTTAAGATTCTCAAATAATAACAAACTCCAGAAGAAGATAATAAAAATAGAAAGAATGATAGAGAAGAAGAGAAGGAGGAGGCTTACAGGGATAGAGAAAAATCACACATAGTACTGTAAAGTTCACTGAAGACCTGGCCACAGCTAGCAAAATATATTCCTTGCAGATTGCCCCAAGTTTGATGATAATGGTGGCACTCTTTCTCTTGCTACTGGAAGATATTTTACAAAGAAAAAAAAGCCTTGCCAAATTACTGCAGAGGCCAAATTGTTAATTTTAAAAATAGGAAATCTGCCGCCTCATTAAAGGGAGCACAGCATTATTAGCCCGTGGCATCCCAGCAGCTGTGGAGCACACAGCAGGCTTGTCTTCCTGACCAGCAAAAAGATGCTGAGACGCTGACTAAGAATATTTCTTTGAGAAATGAATGGGGAGTGCAAACTTCAAAATACTGTATGAACTATCTCCTAATGCGAAAAATGAAAACCTTTACTTTTTACTTAGAAGCATTCGTTACACAATGCTTCTATTTATAATCAGACATTTGGGGGTGAGGAGAATGAAGGAGAAGGTCTAGCATTTTCTACAACAGACCATACTATACACCATCTGAGAGGAAGTGCAGTTAAGGTTCAGGTTCCTGAAGTAGCAATAACTTCACTGTAACTTGGGATGTATAAGTCTTTTTCTTTCTTTCTGCAATTTGTCATTTATATTTGAAGTTTAAAGAAGAAAATGTTGGACATCTTTTCTACAAGTCAGTCCCAGCAGCATTTCAGTGCTCATTTCCCACCCTGGGGAATTAATCTTTATTTTTAACTCAACAATCAAAATGAACAGAGAAAACAATATCATCTGTGAGATTTTGTTATTCTTGAAAAAGCCAGTCACCTTTCCAGAGACAGTTCAGGTTCTCAATTTACAATCATTATCAAAACATTTATTGTATGTCCTTTACTTTGAAATAACGTACTCAAATTTATAGACATGGTATTTATTTACATTTTGATAGGAAACCTTAATATGAAGGTGTTAAAAGGATAATAGACCTTTCATGGATTTCTCTTGTATCCTTAATAAGATTTTGTCTATCAAAGATATTGATTTCTCATTATACACACATACACACATTATCCTTACACTTGAAATAAGTTTTATATATAATTAGCAGATTTTATTAATCAGTATATATATCTTGGGGCTGGGGATTTAGCTCAGCAGCACAGAACCTGTCTGGCAAGCTCAAGGTTGTGAGTTTGATTCCGGGTACAGGAAAAAAAAAAAAAAAACAGTGTATATATCTTTTGTGAAATAAATGTGAATATCTGAGATATAGTGTTTCTGATAGAATTGATAGCCAGTAATATTTAATTATTCATTGATATGAGATCCATCAAGCCAGAGATCTCCAGGTCTATGTATGAAAACAACTCACTTATCCCATTTGGGAAACACTGAAATTTAAACACAAAAGACTTATGCAACATAAACAATAGTTGTTCTGAGGCTTATGTTTGAAAAATGATATGAACAAGATGCTGTGGCCACAATAATTAAATTTTCCAAGAACTCCTGTCTTCACAACAAATGTTGTGTTCCCACTGCAAGTTAAGAATTTCCCCTTATTAGGAATAATAAAATAGTTAAATTTCTGTTACCCAAGGCACAGTGCTAGATGCTGATAGCTCTTCAAGCTTTACTCAAATGTAATTTGTTAAGTGAAACTACTTTCCATTTTAATTCTTTAATTTCCAGCTGTAAATTTTACTCTTGAAATATTCTTCCTAGGCAAGATTCTTTCCTAAATGGCCTACATTTCTACTTTTCACATAAGGCAAGATTTAAGGAAGTAAAACAATAACATCATTCATGAAGATGTACAGAATAAGGATCAAATAATAGAAAATTAGGAGATTTTCTTTGCAAGTAAAACAAAAAAGTATAAGAAAAAAAGAGACAGAGTATAATATACTTGTAGTAAAACTGGATGACATATTACCACTGAGAAGATTAAGAAGCTAAGCATTTGCAAATTTATCTTACTTTAAAATAACCAGCAGTCCTTTGGGACAGGGAAGCAATGCAGGAGCTGCCTTGTTGCTTTGGACCTCTCTGTTGGCAAGTGAGGCCTGCATGAATGCCCCGTCCTGCTCCTTTGGGACAGGGAAGCAACACGAGAGCGGCCCTGTCTCTGTGGTCCTCTCAGTTGGGAGGTGAGGCCTGCCCTCCCTCAACCAGCCACCTGAGGAACCCAGAGCAGTGACCCCTGACTGGCCACCACTGGGTTCACGGAGGAGGCCCACACATTTTCCACTGACAGTCTAGAGACCTGGGTACTAAAGGCCAGCATTCCCCCACCAGCACAGTTGTTGTCTGAACCATGCACCCCACCAATTGCCTGGAGTTCCCAGGCCCAGTGGCTCACTGCCCTCTACCACCTTAGGATAAGTCTGATATCTAGGTAAACTAAGGTCCCTAGAGACCTTCAGTGAGCTGCTTGGGTAGTTTTTGGATCATCACTTTCCATATGACATCCAAAAGGACTAGACATAAGGGTGAAATGCAATCTCAGAACTCAACTCCACCCAGAACAAGTCCAGGAAACACTGACATAGGAGAACTTGGAAGTCACATACCTGAAATCTCTGAAATGATCACAACTGAAGTAAACAAACAACTCCAACAGGCCATAGAAGAAATCTGATCAGAAATAATCACCCAGGTAAAAAAAGAAATGACATCAATGATGAAAGAACTGCTCAGCACATCTAAAGAAGACATATACAAAAAAAATAGGATGAGCACAGGAAAATGATGGAAACATTAAATGAACAATACAGGTCAGAACTAGAATGCATGAGACAGATTCAAAGAGATATCCAGGAAATGAAAACTTCCATTGAAAGCAGGTAAAACCACTTCAATGAGGCTGAAGATAGAATCTCAGATATTGAAGACAGTATGGCAGCTAATGATCATGAGAGGAAGGATCTCTTAAAATCCACAAGGATCAAGGAAAAATCAATCAAACAGCTGCAAGGCAAAGAGAAATAATGTAAGACTAATAGGAATCAATGAAACAGGAAGCAACACAAATGACATGAAAAGAATATTTGGAGAAATAATAGAAAACTTCCCAAGCGTGGAAAAGATTCTGAGGTACAGGTAAATGAAGCATATAGAACCCCAACTATCCACAACCAAAATAAAACCACACCCAGACATATAATAATCAAGATCTCAGATATCCAGCAAAAGAACAAAATATTAAAAGCTGCTAGAGAAAAGAAACAGATTACCTATAAAGGAAAGCCCATCAGAATCATGACAGACTTCTCAACACAAACCATCCAATCAAGAAGAGCTTGGAGTGAAGTATTACAAGTCCTGAGACAAAACAGCTTGCAACCAAGACTGATGTACCTTGCCAAACTGTCCTTCAGATTCAATGGAGAAATAAAATATTTCCATGACAAAGAACAACTGAAGAATTTCATAAGTACCAAACCATCATTGCAAAGAGTACTAAAAGATATCCTAGACAGAGAAAAAATGACTGCATTTTCAGGAAGACAAAGGAACCCTCAAGCAGAGCAAGCAAGTAAACAAGTAGAAAAAGTAGGAAACCAACAGCAAATAAATAACATGACAATGATAAGTCAACTCATATCAGTTAGAACCATAAATGTAAATGGCCTCAATTTGCCAGTCAAAAGAAACATACTGGCAGAGTGGATTAAGAAACAAAATCCAGTGATATGCTGTGTACAAGGAAACACATTTTACTCAAAAGGAAATCCATAGACTGAAAGTAAAAGGATGGAAAACAATCCTCCATGCAACAAGAACCCAGAAAAAAGCAGGTGTACCTATTATGTTTGCAGACAATGTAAACTTCAAATTGAGAACAATCAAAAGAGATAAAGAAGATCAGTACATATTTGTTAGGGGAAAACTGCAAGAGGATGACATAACAATCATAAACATATATGCAACAAATATCAGAGCATCAAACTATATAAGACAAATCTTAACAGACATAAGAACCCAAATAATTAATAACACTATTGTAACAGGGGACCTCAACACCCCTTTGACACAAAGAGATAGGTCAACTGGACAAAAAATCAGCAAAGAAATAACAGATCTGAACCAAAGCTGTGAACAAATGGAGTTAGTAGACGTATACAGAGTGTTCCACCCCACAACATCAGAATACATATTTTTCTCAACTGCACATGGGACTTTCTCTAAAATAGATCATGTTCTAGCCCATACAGCATAACTACCAAAATGCAAAAGAATTGAAATTATCCCGTGCATATCTGACCAGAGTGCAATGAAATTGGAATTAATGACAAAAGGAACTCCAAAAACTCCATGAACACATGTAAAGTAAACAACAACCTCCTGAACAAACAATGGGTTACACAAGAAATTAAAGAAGAAATTTAAAAATACCTACAAGCAAATGAAAATGTAAATAAATCTTACTAGAATTGGTGGGATGCAATGAAAGCAGCCTTCGAGGGAAATGTAGAGTGGTGAACGCAAGGAAAACAGAAAGAGAACAAATAAATAGCCTAATGCTGCACTTCAAACTTTTAGAAAAAGAAGAACAAGTCAAACCGAAAGCCAAAAGAAGGGAGGAGATTATAAAGATTAGAGCAGACATTAATGCAATTCAGAAGAAGAAAACCATCCAAAAAATAGATGAATCAAAGAGATGATTCTTTGAAAGAACAAATAAAATCGATAACCGCTATCCAACCTTATCAGAAAAAGAAAGGAAAGAACTCAAAATCACACAATAAGGAATGAAATGGATGAAATTACTACAGATTCTACAGAAATTCAGATGATCATTAATACCTATGTTGAAAATCTTTACTCCCATAGGATAGGAAACTCAGAAGAAATGGACAGATTCCTAGATATATATGAATTACAAAGGTTGAGTCAAGAAGATACAAAAATCTTGAACAACCCAATATTAATTAATGAGATTGAAAATGTGATTAAAAACCTACCAACAAAGAAAAGCCCAGGCCCTGATGGATTCACAGCAGAATTTTACAAGAAATTC
>NW_004955420.1:3360530-3416474 GCF_000276665.1 Chinchilla lanigera | reverse complement strand
AGACTGGTGAAACCACTGCGGAAATCACTTTGGAGACACCTCTGCAAACTAGGTCTAGAGGTCCCGTTCAACCCACCTATTCCCCTTCTGGGTATTTTCTCAGAAGATCTGAAAACATCATATCACAGCGATATATGTGCACCCATGTTCATAGCAACACAATTTATAACAGGTAAATTGTGGAAGCAACCCAAATGTCCATCCATTAAAGATTGGATTAAAAAATTGTGGTACTTTTATATATTGGAATATTACTCAGCTATAAAGAAAGATGAACTCAAAGCTTTTATAAGTAAATGGTGACAACTAGAGACCATACTCATAAGTGAAATAAATCAGACCTGCATATGTAAGCAATGTATTGTCTCACTAGTGTAAGAACCTGAAAGAGTGAATAAAAACTAGGAGGTATGATAGATATTGTGTAAACAAAAGGAAAATGCTGAAAAGTAAAGGTCAACTGGGGTGTGGGAAAAGAGAAGGGAAAGAAAAGGAAATTATGCATGTATGTATACACAGGACAGCTAACAGAGTTGTGCTACTGTCTTCTATTGTTTTACTCAAAGGAACAGTTAATGATTACTTGATTGATCAATCCTCATGGATCATGTCTCTATTTGCTTCCCTGAGAAACCACTTTGAAGATATCAATACGCAATACTTTGAAGATATCAATACTGTATTGTGTGTATTGTACTTATGCTATTTTGTAAATGGATGTCTGTTTGTTAATACTGTAGGGGGCAATGAATCTTAGCATATTATTTTAGAGAAAATAGTTTTGGTAAAAGCCTACATGGTGCCTTGGGAAACCTCCCGGGACAGTGTAAGAGCTAATTCCCCAGATCAACTCTGCCCAGGAATGTCTCCCCAAGATAAGGGGGCGCCTAGGCCTAGGTGACCCTCCGCGACCCTGCCTGGGCAGTGCCACCTCCTGGCCCTAGGTAAACACTGTAACCCTAAAGGAATGCATAGGTTGTAAAAAAGGAGACAAATGGAATATAATGGGTGAAACATCTATCATGGTTAGACATGCGACCTGCAACTGACCTGGGGTCCAACAGGATGAGAGAAATACCATATGCCCACTGGGGTTAGTGAATGTAACATCCCAATCTGTTGCCAATGGAAACCAAAATGTATATAAGGTGAAACAAAGTTGGCCATTGGCCCACTTCCAGATTGGCAAAGGGAAGTGAGGGTGGCTAGCCTCAAATTAAACTCTGGTTTTGTTCTCAATAGACTCAGGTCTCTTGTGGAATACAGCCCAATTTCTGCCATGTGAATTTCTGCCATAACAATATGTTTTCCTTCTTTTATTTTTTAAAATAAATTAATAAAAAAAAATAATCAGCAGCCTACCTCTGTTTATGGACGTAGAAAATCCTGTGTACTTTACTTGGGATATAATTACTTTTCCTTGAGGAGGATTGAACGTTTCCCAAGTCCTTGAATTCTACAATAATGTTACCATTGCTCTAAATATTTCACTTCTAATGAGTTTTATATTAACCCCAAAACATCTGCCTTAATAATCAGATCTGAATTTCTGGAAGTCATTACTACCTTTTTGGTATATTAATAATGATAAAATTTGCAAACTTCCTTGATTTTCCAAAGCTCAGTTTCATGATCTCTGAGCAACCATAAACCAATCTACTTGGACAGAAATGTCTCTAGTACACAAGACTGTTGAGTATCATACACCTCAGTTTAAAAACATTAAGTGTATTCCCTTTTAGTTTTGAGGTTCTGAACAGCAGTATCAAAAATAATTTCACTGGTGGTTCAGTATGAGAACAAAAGCATAGACTTTGACATTCTGCTTGAAATATACATTAAACATGTTCTCTAAAGCGCTGTTATATCACCTCCAAAATTTATATGACCAAGTCCCATTCGCCAGTACCTCAGAATATGATATTATTTGGAAACAAAATAATTACAGATGTAACTGGTTGAACTGAGATCTTCGAAGAAGATGATGAGTCCTTAATCTAATATGATAAATATTCCTATAAACAGGGGAAAGTTTGGTAGAATTCCACACGGATAAGGCAGAGATCAAGCTGGTAAATCTATAATTCTATAAAGTAAACAGCAAAGATTGCCCTCAAGTCACCAGAAGTTGGGACAGTACCTTCCTTACAGCCCTCAAAAGGAACCAACGCAATTGACCTCCTGATATCTGACTTGTAGACTTTGAAACTGTGAGACAAACATTTCCCTTCTGTGGTCTGCTCATTTTGTGGTAAGTACTTTATTTAAGCAGCTCTGGCAAATTAGTCTACCAAAGGTAATTTTGGTTTTTTTGTTTTGTTTTGTTTTGTTTTGTTGGTACAGAGAATCTAACTCGGGACCTTGAGCTTGCCAGGCAGGTGCTTGTGCCACTGAGCTATATCCCTGGCCCTACCAAAGGTAATTTCGATCATAGAAGCTTTCTAATAGTGAAATACTATTGGCGTATTGTGAATTTTCTATTCTAATTGATATGCTTCTTTGTAGCCTGCCTCTCTCAAATTTCTGCCACCTTTACTTTTCCTAGAAACTGTCTTTATTTCTTTGAGGTTGATCCAACCAAAAGCAATAATCTGTCTTTTCTTTTCCTGGAGGTCATCTTAAAGAAATTTGGTATTGTTTTGAGAAAAAAAGAATATTTAACTTTAGTTGTTTATTACAGAGCATAGAGGCAGATACCTGCTAAGGACTCCTAAGTGCAGATTTTAAGTTACATCATTTTAAGAAGACTCTTCTAATCCACTGCATAGAAGAGCATCTCCTTACAGTTAGTAGCATTTACTATTCCAGAGTAATCCCTCCTGAGAGTCGGACTAGATATAAAAAAGTGAATAAATAAGATTTCTCATCATTATGAAGCTATAACTTGCCATGTGAGACTAATATGTAAACAACTAAGCAAAATAAACAGAACTGATGACCTGGGAAAGTAATTAAGAATTAGAAAATGTGATTAGTGTGTTCAAGACATTGGATTTGATCCCCAACACTGCAAAGCAAACAAACAGCCAATACGTGTGTGTATGCAAATGTGAACATATATATACATGTGTAAATAGAACTCTGCATTTCAGAATTGTGAATCATAGAATTTTAATAATTGTATACCGATATAAAAATAGACAGGCAAATAGATCAGATGTAACAACAACTGAACCTGTAGAAAGTATATTTAGGTGTTCTTTGTACTATTTTTTGTTTTGCAATTTTTTATAAATTTGAAATTATTTCTAAATTAGAAGTTTTAAAAAAAACAGGATTGCAGTAGCAAATTGGGGGAGGAGGGAGAATAAAGAGAAACTGTTCTATGAGTAATGGATATTACTTTACAATGAAGTAAACTTGGGGAAGTAAATGAAGATGATGTTTACAATACATTGAGAATGAACTAGCTGCCACTGAAATTTTACCTAAAAGAGGGCTTTAAACGTATATGGAACAAGATTTCAAGCACTTATTTCTGCTTCACTTGTGTCTTCCAATTGCCAGTGACTATCTAGCTACCCTGGGAATATGCTCCTGACTTTTTAAAGGTTATTGGCATAAGTGATACAAGTGAAGGAGTATTTTCAAACGACGTAGTTATTAATTGGCCAACTAAATAAGCAATGGTCTATGTAATCAGATGGCTTCCCCAGGAGCCATTACAGCAGAGGAGGTGATCATCAGTGTAAGTGGGAGTAGGAGAATTAATTGATAACCTGGGAGATATTGCTATGTTTCAGTGACCTGTTCCTGACCACAAATCTAGCTGAAAATTAACAGACTTGCCCTTTTTAAAGAGAAAATTTTGGAGCCATTTAAATGTGCATTATCTATTTCAATCAATAGCATATTATTGAAGAATAAATCTCCGTAATTTTAATAAGATATAACCAAACTATCTTTCAATAGCTTGAAAGATGACTAGACAGTAGAGAGGAGACTATCATTACACAGGAGGGAGAGAGGGAGAGACAGAGGCGGTGTAAGGGTAGATAGTGGCAATGTGGATATGAGCCAAATACGCTGTGCACATTGAAACCGCCCCCAAAATGTAAAACAAGGAGAGAGGGTGGGGGAAATGTGGGGTTATTGGGGGTGAGACTAACCAAAGTATGTTCTGTGCATGTATTTGTGCATGAATCTGCTAAAGTTAAATCCACTGATTTTGAGAGAGAGAGAGAGAAAACTAAGACTTTCCAAGAAATATAAACTGTATTTAGGGAGTATTGCTCTGTCTCAATAATATTTTTACTTCTTTTGTCTTGGTTTCACTTAAACCAAAGAACTTTCAGTCGAGGGCAGAATCAATATTTAAAAATTTACTTTTCAGATCAAGACCACGTATCTAGTAGTGATGGAATTAGATGTAGCATTTTCTACCATGCCCTAGCCATACACTAGGTGAGATCAGTTCCTTAGTTCAGAATACAAACTGTATCCCCATTACAAGCTCTCTTTTAATTTATAGTAGGTAACATTTCAAACATATTTTTACTTTATTTTTCAATTATAATATGAAATTAAGTTCATTAAACTTATAATAGTTATGCTAAGTGTTCAAATGAAGAAAATAGATTGTTCTTGATATCCTAAGTCAAGGATTCCACTTCCTTTTTACAAAAGTACTGCCTAGAAAACAAATTATGAGCAAACATTGAATTCAAATATCCCAAATACTACTACTGAGAGAATAAAATCATTCATCACATGATGATAATGTGTATCAGTCTTTTAGGCAATAGAGCATCAGCCTGCAATGATTTATAAGTGCACATCACTCGTTCAGATTTATTTGTTTGATGGCCTCTGTTGGCAAGAACATAGTCATGGACCAAGAAGTAAGCAATTAAGCATAAAAGTAATTTATTGAAGTTCCTAAGCTTAACTCCTGAAGACATTTTTTTCAGGTCTTCACAAAATTAATGTTCTATTGTAGGTCTAGTATCTTAAATGATTTTAAGAAATTTGAAGAAAATTAAGATAATGGAAGGAGACCCATTGGACAAACATATGACCACATGAAATAAACTACAAAAAAGATCTTAGAAAAGCAAAGAGACAAAAATGTATATTGGTGTAGTTATTTATGCCCTGACTTAATCATCATGTATTGACTTATTAAACATCAAGTAATATACCAAGTGCTGAAGAGACATAGAAACAAACATGAAACAATATGATACATGTATGCTTAGGAGACAAAAATGACATAACAGAAAGAATTATTCCAGCAGTGGCCAACAGGCTGATACCCTTTAATATTTTTGTAAAACAACAAAAGTTTCCTTGATTTGCCGGCTATGAAAGAGATTATCTTTCTCCACTTAACAAGAGTTTTATAAGAAGGACTCTGATGCCCTCGTGAGTAGCTCTGGAGCCGAGTATTGGGAGAAGCTTGGGTCTCTGAAGAACTGCAGGGCAGACTTCCTATGGACCCACAGGGAGATTTGAATGAGAAGTTAAATCTCATTGTGGTAAGCCACAACTTTGACCTCTGTATTGTGACTAAATAGTGTCTCCATTACATGGAGTATTTTAGGTATTTTCCACTATCTCATTTATCACTATTACGTACATGATGGCTCTGAATCATAATGATACACAGCACAGTGTTTTAAAACAATAGTAAAGAAGGCAATGTCTGCTAACAGCAAGAGCAGAGAGATGGATACCCTCATAAATTTCTAGTGTAATTATTAATTATCATCTTGCTGAAGGCAAGGTTTTATACTTAAATTTGATCAATTACATTAAGTATGTAAAAGAACCTTATCTTTGACACAGTAATTCCAGTACTATGAATTTACAATTAGAAATACTGTAAGATACAATGAGACAGAGGAAGTTGTTCTTAACAGCAAACTATAGTTATAACAAGCACAAATAAGCTAAATTACTAACAGGGTGTATATACTTAAAATGATTCTATTATATACTTTTGATTAAATATTATGCAGTCATTAACATTATGCATTAAAAGAATACTTAAAGATGTGGGAAAATCATCACAAATTTATTTTACATATACCAAATACAAATATTTCATTTTTTAAAAAATATACTGGCAGATTAGGAAGGATGGAATGCAGGAAGAAGGAAAACAAAGTAAGAAAGAAAGAAAGAAAGAAAGAAAGAAAGAAAGAAAGAAAGAAAGAAAGAAAGAAAGAAAGAAAGAAAGAAAGAAAAAGCCAACATGCTAACATAAGTTAACTTGAAATGATGAGATTAGAATTTTTTTTGGTTGCTCCTTTCTATGTCTCTACTTTCAAAATGTCATGTACTGGGCTGGGGATTTAGCTCAGCGGCAAAGCACCTGCCTGGCAAGTGCAAGGTCGTGAGTTTGGTTCCCGGTACCGGAGAAAAACCAAAAAAAAAAAAAAAAAAAAATGTCATGTACTGCTCACAAATTATTTTTAAAGTGAAAATTTACATGATAAGTATAAAGAAGGCAAGAAATATACTAATCCATTTTTGAAAGGTTTCCATATAAACTTATTAAAAATTAAAAAGTGCTAGTGCTTCAACCTGTGGATTTCTCTGTTAAGAAAATTCACTTATGGGGAACGGCTCATTCCCTGATGCTGTTATGTAAGTTTGGTGTTATTACAGCATTTTAAAGTTGTCTTCCATCGGTGACCTTATTTTTTAATTGTCTGTGGCTTTTCATATCTAAATGTAATACTATGTTTTCACATACAAAGATTCACATCACATATGGTGATAAATTTGATCACTTACATTTCTGGTGTTTAGGTCCCAGCAGTGCTATTAAAAATAAACTCTTTTCTTACCAAAATTGAAAAAGTATTTCTCCATTTTACAGGTGAATTAATTACATTCAGAAGTACATTAGTAGACCTCAAATATAAAACAAGATATTCCAGTACAGGGGTCTCAATGGGACTGACTTGGGCTGTATTTCAGGAGCCTTTTCTGCAATTTTTTTTCCAAATCTGCCTTTGAGGAAACACGATAGCAGGTAGGAACTAGCTATGGTGCAAATATTCGTAGCTAAGAAGTTCTCAAACTTTCTATTAAGGCTTTTACATTTCATTTTTTCCCAGTCAGAGAGATTTCCAGCACATCACTCCACATAACACAGCAGCTTGTTTCTGCTCACAGTGTTTAACAGGCTCAGGGAAGAAGCTTGTCAAATACCCAAAAACTATCAGCCTTCACAGTGCAGATACCTTGTTTTAAATTGTTTAGCGATACGTGACAAGCGCCCATGACACTACCTGTGCAACATAATCATGGAGTGAGTAAATACATCAGATTGTAAATAGCCTGAAGATGATGCTTTTCTCTCAAGTTACTCCTGTATCATCCCAACTTTTCTCTTTCAACCCTTCCTGGACTATTTCCCAATGTTGACAGAGTCTTTTTTCCTTTAAATTTCTTTTGTTACTAGACCTTGGAGGCAATTCTTATTGCATGTTCAAGTGTAGTTTTCCTTATCATTTTAAGGTCATTCTTGTCTTTGTCTGTCAGTCTAATAGGATTCACACAGAGTTTAGCACTCATCTCTGAGCTTATTTCTTTGTGATTTTCTTTTAAAAGGGATGGCTTCATCTCTTTCCTCTAATCTAAAGCCCTCATTTCTATGAATTTAGTCTTGTTCTTTCTCTAAGCTCGGTCAGACATTTCTAACTACCTACTTGATGTCTCCATTAAAAATGTAGCCTTTGTATCAAATTTTGCTAAAACTAAATTTATAACATTTCTTATAAATGTCCTTCTCCAGACAAATCCTGTGTTGCTGTAGGCCAGGCAGGACGTTTCTCTACCCACCCCACCTCTGCCGGTTGGTCATCTACCAGGATCTCTCCTGGCTCAAGATGTACACAGTTCTAGAAGAATGAGTCAGTTGTCCCACAAACCTCCTTCCTCCAAGTTCTCAAGAACAAATGAAATGAATTATTGCTTTGGGTTTTTTCCCTAAGTTTTCGTCTTCAGTGCTGGCTCAGACGATAAAAGCCAGCAGCCTCTGTGCTGCTGTGTCAGTTTCCTGAGTTGCAGGACACAGCACCCTGCAAGGGTGGCAGCAGGCTAATCAATTGAACGAAGCTTAATTACGCACTGATAACTCTGAAAATCTTAATACCTCTGTGAAGAAGTGACTAAGCCTTTTATCAGGAAATGGAGTTATGAAATGTTTCCAGATCGAGATAAGCATCTACAGGTGGATTAATATAGAATTAAGCTTAGAAAGCGTACCTTAAGTAGAAATTGGATTAATTGTGCTCATTCTCTGAAACATATTGACTTGGAAAAACAATATTCCGTTGTCTACAGCAGGCAATCTAAAACTGAAAATCATTTTGAAAAAAAGGAAAAGAAATTGTTCTAAAGATAAATAAGTCATTCAAAGTTTAACCTTTGCCATAAGGGCTTCTGAAGGCAGGGCTGTCCAACTATTATACAGTCATTTTGTTAATGAACTCCTTGCATAAATACTTGTACCGTAATGCCATGGGATACAGTTTGAAGACTAATATGATTCATAAAAAAATAGAAATGCCAAGAAACATGAGAAACTTGCAGTTAAACAGTAGCCTAACTCTGTCACTTAGTGTCTAGGAAAATTGGCAGATTCCTAAACTTCTGAGCCTCAGTTTCCATATCAGTAAAAATTAAAGAAAGTTTATAGGTTACTGCATAAATTAGAGGATTTATATACATATATATATATATATAAAATGCTTCCCTATAGCAGAAACTCAGTAAATTATTTTATTATTATTATTTATGAAGCTAAGCAGAATGAACAGAAACATAAAAATAGGTGCCCCCTTATACAGATGTCCTTTTATCTAATGTCTAATGCAACAGCTTTCAAAACTTTGGTTTCTCCACTTCTTTAGATTCCAGAAATTATTGAAGACTCAGAAGAGTTTTACTACATTCAGAATATACTTGTGAATGTTTAACTTTAAGAAATTAAATTCTAGGGGCTGGGGATTTAGCTCAGCGGCAAAGCGCCTGCCTGGCACGCGCAAGGTCGTGAGTTCGGTTCCCGGTACCGGAGAAAAACAAAAAAAAAAAAAAAAAAAAAAAAGAAATTAAATTCTGAAAAATGTATAGTATCCACATATTAATTCAACTTTAAAACTGCAAGCTCATTACATATTAATATAAGTAACATATTTTATATAAAATGATACTTTTTAAACTAAAACTTTAATAAGTAGAGATGTATCATTTTACACTTTTGCAAGTGTTCTTAACTCTGGGCTTCATATGAAATAGCTGTGTTCCTGTAACTGCTCGTGTATTCAACCTCTTGCAATATGGTGTTTCGCTTAAAGTATTGGAATAAAAGTTATCCACATACAAAGAGTATATAGTTCAAAGGGTATCAGAAACTCATCGCAATCTTCAGATCACATTTTGAAAACTGCTTACCTTTAAAAGTTAGCCAACACCTTGGAATAAGTGAGCGGTAAGTCACCTCAGTGATGGTGGTAGCCGTAGTGATGATAACAGCAGCAATAAATGAACAGTAAGCGGCAGAGAAGCTGCAAGAGAACATTCTAAGCATTGGTAATATCTGTGGTTAAGGTTGGAATATGGAATTGAATGCATCAAATACAAAATATCATCGAGGGACCAGGCCAGCAGGCATAATAGATCCTTTGAGAAGATAATTGAAGAGAAATTGGAGAACAATTATGGGTTTCACGAGTAGGGGAAATGTGGGATGTGAAAAGTTTTTGAATGCAGTTTGGACTAAGCATACACTAATTTGTTTTACATAATTTACTTTCAAATTGCTCAGAATAAATAATGCTCTACTGATGTTTTTAAACAAAATGTTCCTTTTTAGTGAAAGCTTAGTTTTAATTATTCAAAATACTTAATAATAATACTAATGCTTGGAAATACATAGAGTCACAAGCCATTTGCAAATGTTCTACTACTCCCCAGGAATCTTCAGCCCATAGTTCTGGAACAAGGAGTCGCTTCATAGAGCCAGATTTGAGCACATAAATTGTCTCAGAGTGACTTGAACAAGGTGGAAATCATGCCTCTCTCGAATAAAACAATGGAGCATGACCACAGTCACAGATATTCCTCACCAAATACGTGGGGGACTTAAAATGGATGAGTGGAGGAAGCTAAGAAAAAACAGACTTTAAATGTTGAATAGAATATTCAAAGTAGCTAGCAAAAAGATTGCAGGAGTGAAATCTCAGGAGAAAATAAAGACTGTCCCCTGACATTAGTAGTAATATCTACCTATCAACACTTTAGAACTCTAAGAAGGAAACAAATTGGTAGCAATCATTTGAAGAGATGAGGATTATTAAAATGGAAAATAATAATTAGTGTATGCAAAACTAGTTGAAACAGAAAGGAAATGCTGGTACAGAGAGTAATAGGTAGCTGTTGAATTAATCAGAAAATGAGGTAAGAAAACCAAAGGTTAAAGAAACATCTGGAGACTGGGTTTTGGAAAACACAAAAACAAGGGAGAGAGCAGTGACAGCAGTGACAAAATTTAAAGGTGAAATGTAATGGAATGAAGAACCCAAGGGAATACAAAAAAGGAAAAACCTCAGGAGCAAAAGTTAAACTTTTAAGGGATGGTCACGATAAATTAGCAAGAGCAATAAGGGCACCAAGGATGACAGAAAGTGGTGAAAAACGTCATGAAGAACGGTTTAGTGGACAAAAATAGTTAAAAAGTTCAGATAGCTAGGAATTGAGAGTAAGAAAATAAGAGCCTGTTTATTTTCAAAGCAAATGTAAATACTGAGTTTCAAAAATGTTCAGGATCCTCTTTTCGGGGCTTCACATCAGTGCCACTCAAAACAGAAACAAGAAACTATTGCTCTTGAACAAACTGTTTGCTATAATTTTGCAATGAGATAAGCCTAGAAAAGAGAGAAACTTTTATTTCAACACAGTAATGCTGCTGAGTCCAATAATAAACCTTTGTTTTGATTTTCCACTTAAATTTCTCTTGTACTTCATTTTCGGTTACTCTACGAAAATGTCAGTTTGCAGAATGATAACATACAGAAAATAATCCTTCACCACTGGGAGTCATCAATGAAGAGCAACTACAGGCTTCATCTGATTTATTTTTCATATCCCTGTCATGAAATAAATGATATTGGTATACCTACTTTTCAGATAAATGATTGAGACATGGAGGAAAACTTACACAGCTACACTACATGATAAGAAATTTAAAGTATAGGTAAGAAAAATTTGGAGAAGTGGATGAAGAGGAAGGAAAAGAAAGGGAAAACAAGAGATTTTTTCATAGGTTATTACATGAGATTTTCAGGGACAATATGAAGACAGTATCACATGTTGTGAGAATCTAGTTCCTTCTGTGAATGTTTTATTCCATAGTATTTGTGTATTAAGTCACAAGTGTTCATGGCATAACACCAAAACCAAGCCAACAATTAAAATAATGGTACTTATATTGGCTTTTAACTTACTGTTATTATACTCATTGCATATGTATTGAAGGTCTTCTACATGTACAATGTGTTGCTATATAGGGAGGAGGCACTAGGCCCAGTTGGTGTACAAATTCAAAGAAACTAAGTAAATTAATAAATTAAGCCTCAGTTTCTACATCTACCTAGTAGTTATGATAATAGGATCTTCCTCCTTTGAGTATTAAATGGTTTGGTCTATGCAAAATTCAGATTAACCCAGGAGCTGAAAAAGTGGAAATAAAAAATAAATGAGGATGAGTGAACTAGTGCACTCAGGAGCTTTTACTTCTCAAGAGGGTTGAATAACTGTTGAGTTGGCTACAGTGTAAATTTGTCCTAGTGCTCACTAAAAGCTCTAACTGATTTTGGTACTTTACTATCTTTTTAATTCAGAGTCAAGTATTTAAGCCATGCATAGACAGCTCAATCTGTTCAATTGATTTCCTTACATCAAGGCTCATATAGGTGTTAATTGCTTGGAGGTGACTGGAAGAAGTATCTGACTTACTTCTAATGGACCTCTCTGGAGCTCAGTAATTTCTAGAGTAAATTCCTGTCTTTCTCTCTGACTCATGCTTTTGTGAGATACTGTCCAGATGTCTCTGGGGAAACAGCCTCAGTCCTTGTCACATACACCTCTGCAAGATTGTTGCAGAGTGGACAGAACTGCCCATTAAACCTAAAGAGAAAATTCCCTCGATAGCTCTTCACATTGTGGGGACCTCAGAATCAACTGAGGTTCAGACACTAGGAAACATGGTTGTACTCCACAGTGTATCCCTGAAAACCTCCTTAATTACCACACACACACACACACACACACATTTTATAACAAAATTAAAATTTCCTTACTTTGTGCAAGTCCAACTTTTGAGTGGGTCAAGGAAATAAAAATTCTAGAATATAAACTATGTCTAATTCTTGGTAAACAATACAATTGTAAGGAATGCAAATAAGCAATAGTTAATCCTCCCCAGCGCACGGGGAGCCTCCAGCGGGGAGCGCCAGTCTTCGGACCGGTGGCTCACTCCCGGCCTCACAGGCCCCAGGAAGGAGGGCTTCCGGTGCACAGGGAGCCACGGGTAGGGAGCGCCGGTCTTCCGGCTGGCTAGCTTCCTGCCTCGTAGGCCCCCAGAGGGAGGGCCCCCAGCGCATGGGGAGCCATGCAGCAGCGAGTGCTGTTGCGTGCCAGCCCTTAGCCAGGCCACCGCCGCTCAATTGAGATCTATCATGACACAGAGAAACAGTGACACAATTGACCCACCATGCACCGACTGCAGTTGCACACCCACGGATGTGTGTGAATCATTCAAACTTTGAACAACCCCTGGGAATACATGCCATACAACGGGCCACTCATGCTCCTGCCATTGAGAACCAGAAAGGTCCAGAGCCAGCGGAGGAGCAGCTGCTGAACAAGGACTCAGAGAACATGAGAATGCAGACTAAGCCCACGGAGTCAGAGGTCCAGTGGACTGGGTTCACGAGAGCCGCTCAGAAGCTGTAAACCAGGAGGACCCTGCACAATACCTGCAGAGACTCACTGGAAGCCATTCTTCCCCTGACAGTACAGGTTGTGGTGGAGCTCTGGAGAAGTCTGCAGTAGGATTCCTGCTGCCTGTGCTGACAGTTGGGGAGAGGACACTAACTGGTTGTGGGGTCCCAATGTGATGGGAGGCTGGAGAGAAAACAAAATGCTACAAAAAATGGCTTTCAGCCCAGATGACTCACTAGATTTTTGACAACCCTCAGGCTGTAACTACTTGGTAGATCCTTCTTGTGTATCTCTGTCTTCCTGAGAAACCACTTTGAAGATACCACCATGTATTACAGCAGTCATTGATATTTTCCTACTAATCTATCCATAACTCTGTAATGTTTGTATTGTTCCTATCCTATTTCATAAGCGGATCCATGTTTATTATTATGTGTTTCCTACAACAATCATTGAGAATTATTGAATGATTATTCAGTAGGTCACTCATGTATAGTTCTATTTATATTCTTTAGAAGCCACTTTGAAGATACCTAAGTATAGTACAACAACTATTGATAATCTCCTACCTCTTTTGTCTGTAACTCACTATCATTTGTCTATTTGTTTTCCTGAGAAACTATCTTGTAGATAACAATATGTAAAACAATAACCATTGATAATTTCCTACCACTTTGTCTGTAATTTGGTAAGCCCCTCCTATTATTATGTTATCCTTCTTTTACTCTTAAAAAAAAAATAGTTGATCCTACTTATTAGCACTCCTACTCGCTTTTATCAGGAGAAAGAAAGAAAGAAAGAAAGAAAGAAAGAAAGAAAGAAAGAAAGAAAGAAAGAAAGAAAGAAAGCTTTCAGTTCTTGAGGCTTGAGGTAGTATTTGGATCATCATATTCAACATTTTAAAAGTTCAATGTTAAGAAGTTGAACCGTAATAGGAGAAAGATATGCCGGTATTCAAAAAGGAACAGGAAATAACAATTTCTTTTTAGTGTTTCAGTTTGTAAAGTCATTTTATATATGTCTTCTCAAGTAGGCGGTAAGCTCCCTGTGAAAGCTGACGATTTCATGGAGTTGATATTGGTTATATTAGCTGTGAGCATGTTCCCTCCTTTAATTTAATATTCTTTTCTTCTCTTGGTATGATTTTTGCCATTTTAGAAGTACTGTAAAAAGCTAGAAATACTTATAATTAGTTATTATAAGTCCAAAGGTAATTATAGCACATAAAATTCCTATGTGATTTATTAAAATATATAACTCTGAAATTTATAATCCAGTCAGTATCATTATTCTTGGCTTTTGGCCTACACTATTAACTCTCTAAGTATATGTTAATTAATATTTTGATAAATGAATATTTATTTTTAAAACTATTGTTTCAGGTATGTATATGAGTGTTCTCCTAATTAAAAATAATTCTGTATTTTCAATGCTCATCCAAATATAGTATAAAACAACTGCTTCTCATAATATTTTTATTTTAAATAAAGGCTCAAAAATTTTAAATAATGCTGGATATCTGATGAGATCCCTGATTAGAATTTCTTTTTTAAAATAAAAATATGTATTTGATACATATTTTTAAACTGTTATTATAGTACTTAACTCCAAATTATTTAAGATTTGTCTCTCATTCAAATCTATTATGAGGACTCTCAAAATGGGTCTGGGTATAGCTTATCATTACAGCATAAAATTATCATAAAAACACTTATGGTAATAGTTTTCTTTTGCTTTTTAAGTGCAACCAGACATTAACTTCCTTTAGTTTATTTCCAATAAAAAAGTTAGCATTTGTCATCATCTTGTTTTCAAGATGTAAAATACTCATTATTATAGAAACCAACAATTGGGTGATCTCTGCTTACTCTAACAAACTGAAGAACTAGGAGATTAAGTTGATAGCTTCTGATTAAATGAATGAATACCTCAGACTTTGTGCATTAGTTACAAGAGTTATTTTTAAGAGCTTGTTCACTATAAAGTTTGCATGCCTGTACACACACACACACACACACACACACACACACACACACTTTAAAGGATTTGGGGATTTGTTGAATCCCTAGAAAAACTGAAATGGAAAATTAGAATTGTTGACATAGCTAATTGATAAGATACTTTGAAATCTCTCCATATATTCACTAAAGAAATATAATGAGCTGGTGAACAAAACAGATACTGCTACAAGATGATGTAAGTTAGTATAGCAGAGGAGACAGGCCAGGAGCTGAGCATTAAGAATAAATTAAGCTCTTGATGACCGAGCTTATCTCCTACCACCAAGGTCAAGAATGCTAGATCCTCATTTTGGTAACCTCCTTTGCAACTAGAGAGTGTGTGTGGCTGTGTAAAAAGGTGTGACATGTGTTTTCACACTGACTAATGAAACTTGAATACCACTTTCTTCTCAGAAAGCCAAGAGGCCCGCAGAGAACCTGCAGCCCTGTGTTGCTGAATTAAACAACTCTAAAACTTCTAACATGCAGCCTTCTTACAGAGAAAAAATAAATCCTCACTTTTCATTTACTTTCAGCTGGACATTCAGTAATTACTTGCTTCTAAAAGAACTACAACTCAGCTATGCAGACTAATAAATAAGTGAGGGATATATATCTTTAAACAAAGCACTTGGACTGCTGGGGTTAAAGCTACTGGATTGGAAGTTTAGGGAGCTATTTATGTCATTTTTTTGTTTTTGTTTTTAAAAGGGAAAGAACTGCTTATTTAAATGATGACTAGAAGGATCTCATGTACAATGAGCAGATCAGTAATATAAAGAGTGGGCAACTGTCCTTAAAAATAGACTACCAAGAGTGAGGAAAAGTGGTGTGTCCAGCTCCACACAGTTACAAGCACACTGAGGGCCACAACCTCTCTGAAATGTTTTTCTTTTGACATTCATGTCATAATCCCTACTGGCCTCTCTCTTACCTCTGACTGGTTCTTCTCACTTTCCTGTGCTTTCTCTACTTTTATTTAAATTCATAACATTGAAGGAGACCCAAGAGCTCAATACTTAATCCCCTTCTACTTTCCGTAATTTTAAGTACTACCAGCATGAAGTTGATTCCAGATGTATATTTTGGGCCTTAAGTTAGACTCCAAACTATTTCCTGGATATGACCATGTGTGTTAGTCTCACAGATACCCCAGAACTACTGATTCTGCAACCACCGCCTCGCACTGCCTCTCCCCACCCACACAGGAACACATGGAAAACACATGTCCTACTTCTACGGCTTCACTTCTGGTAAATGCTGATCTCGTCCACCTGGCTGTATAAACCACAGACTTAAAGCCCTCCTTGATTTCTCCTATTCTATCACCATTACTTCTCCAACATTCATTCAATCCATCAAAAAGTGTCACTGGATTTACTCCTGCCAGATCTAGATTTTGTCCATTTCCATTTCCATCCTCTCAATGTCCTCCACCACACTATCAGGTCTCATAGACTTTTCTATTCCTGATCTTGCCTGTGTGCACTTCAATTCCTGGCACTCAAGGTGGCCTTTTATAAATGTAGATCTGACCAAGTCCATAGAATCCTTAAAATACCTTATTTCATGTAAAAGAAATCATCAGCTCCTTGGCATGCTCTTCAAGAGCACGGCTCATCTGGGGCATGATCTTGCCAGTTACCTAACTAGTCCTTCGTTTGTTTCATTTGGGCCACACCTGTCTTCTCTCCGCTTTGTGAGCACAGCTTTTGTGAAAACCACCCTACGTGCATTAACCTAGCATCAGGTTGCTAGGTTAATGCTAGAAAACACTTGCTGTTTTCTCTCTGGTACTGTTGCCCCTGATTTCAGAACGGCCTGGCTTTCCAGCTGAAATAGACATTAATGCTGATGATGATAATGATGGTGATGATGATACCTAATTTCTTCTTGTCATCTCCAATTCATTCTCCACCCAGCTTTGTCTTTGGTCAGGGCCATGAAAGAGTATATTCCACTAACTAACACAACTGTATTCCTTTTCCCCCAGTTTGGGGGTGGCCTGATGATAAGCACTGCTGGGAGAACAGAGTGAGAAGGAATCTGCAAGGATAGTGTTACCCCTACCTCACCTGCAAGATTTGCCCAGTTGGGA
Organism: Chinchilla lanigera; assembly: GCF_000276665.1. Lineage (NCBI taxonomy): Eukaryota > Metazoa > Chordata > Mammalia > Rodentia > Chinchillidae > Chinchilla > Chinchilla lanigera. The sequence goes on along the minus strand of NW_004955420.1, from coordinate 3,399,419 downwards.
AAATCTTCTAAAGAGGGTCACATTCTTCATGACCACAGTTCTTATCGGGGAATCCAGTAAATACAAGCAGATAAGTGATTCAGAACAGACATCTTCAGGGTAAAAGGCCTACAGCTGAAAGAAGGTGGCATGTCCATCACCCCTGCACACCAAGGATCTCCTTCTGCAGACACTCCTCCAGCCAGAGTCTGGTAAACATGACCAGCAATTTGTTGTGAGACCATTGGCAAATGATGAACCTCCCCAAGACTCACGTACTGCTTTTAGTATGTGTGCTGCTGAAGGGAACACTTGTGCTGCTTTTATGCTTTGAAATATATATAACTATCTTGAAGAGCTGTTTCAAGCCTGGGAATTCAACTTTAGTTAAACTGCAACATTGTTGATAAGAAATAGGTCATTTGACGTCATTCTACTACAATATCAAATAAAGCAAAAGGCACCTATAGACAGAAAACTATGATACTGCTTTACACAAGTAAGTTTTATATATGTAAGTAAGTTTTTGCATGTTGCATGTCTGAAACACAAAAGGAAGCAGTTGATATAATGTTATCATTAAGTAATATAAAATATAACTGGGGATATAGCTCAGCAGCATAAGTGCCTGTCTGGCAAGTGCAAGAGCCTGAGTTCAATTCCCAGTACAAAAGAAAAAAAGGAAAGAAAAGAAATAAAATATTTAGATAAAAACAAAAACTATCAATTTTATTTAAAAAAAGATAGAAAAGTAATTTCTAGATTACAATCAATTATTCAGAAGTTGCCTTGTCATGATTGGAAGAAAAGGCAGCAGAAATGAAGGTGGAGGAGTATTACTCAGCCATAAAGAAGGATGAACTTGACTTTTATAGGTAAATGGATACAACTTGAGACCATATTCATAAGTGAAACAAATTAGATTCACATGTGCAAAAATCATATTGTCTCCCTGGTGTGAGAAACTAAAAGAGTAAATAAAATCTAAAATATAGTATAGATATTGTGAAATGGGAAGAAATTGTTCAAAAGGAAAATGGAACTAAGATGGGACAGTAGGGAGAAGGGAAAAAATACAAGTCACTTATACTATTAGTGTATCTTAGTTCATTAAAAGGAAAATTTTGTGCTAATAATGATTGGAGAAATTTTTATGCCCATTTATCTTGTACACTGAGCCCCTACTTTAAAGATAATAACATATAATGTATGAACTATTGTTATTCTCCAATTATTTTCTTATGAAATTTTCTTTAATCTTTTTTCCATAAAACAAAAAAGGAAATAAAGATGGAATGAATGTATATTGGAACTGCATAAAGTTACACCAGTGGTTCATTTACTTCAAGCAGAACAGTAAGTTTTATCTTTCATTTCATGGATATTAGAGCCTATCCACTTTGATGAGCACTATTACCTGCTCTCCTTCTGTTATACAGACCAGTAGTCACAGCTGTCTATCACTTGTCTTATCTAGGACCACAATATAATATCCAATGTGAAACACATTTTATAACAACATAAAGCAGACACCGAACTTCCAGACAAGATGTTAAGCCAGAATTTTATGGATAAATTGAAATTTTAATTCCATATATTATTGTTATATTGTGGTGATGTTACAATATATTTAGAAAGTATATATGATATTTTGAAAATTTCATGCCTGATAATTTTTAAGTTAAAATTATATATAATTATCCACATAAATAAAATGGAGAAAAAACTGTGAAAGAATTAAGGCGAAACTATCAGTGCAGTTTTATGTAGCTCCTTGCCTAAGAAAGTATGTTCACTGGTCAGTGAAGCAGCCCGTCTGTAGCATGGCATGCTGTCGGTGAATACGAGTAGGAAGGAATTACCTCTTTAGAAACTGTAGTACCTCAAAGGACTTTTATCCCTTCTAGTTCTGTGCAGCATTACAATTTTCTGTACCTATGGTTATAGGTTTAACCTGCATAATAGTCTTTCTACTGAGAAAATACAATAAAATTATTCTCCAGAAAATAATTCCAACTTAATAGCAATGTTTATACATTTTTCTTCCTACAGCAACAACATCATAAATTGCCAGAAAAGTAAATATTGCTGAAAGTTGAGAATTAAATATCAAAAGTCCAAGTCTGAAGGTAAATTTTTAAAGATCTGCTATGGGCAATCAAATATACAATGGATCTCCATAGTCAACCAAATAATCTATACATACTTTGGACCAAATGTTATTGATATTGCAAATAGAAATATATGTTGTTTACTGCTCCCTGACTTCTCATTAAATACTTTCAAAATTAAGAAATAGTTTTTAGAAAAATCTCAAGACAATAAAAATCATAATAATAAAAATCACATAACAATATTGTAATGTAAGTTAAAAATCACAGAGCTTGTTTATCCATTTATAATTATGTATGTCATCAAAAGAAAAATAAATTTGGTCATACCATTTAAAATTTTGTTTCCACTTTAAAATGTACAGTCAATCACTTCATCTAGAAAGATTTGCAAAGCAAGTGTCTGATTACAGATAACAACTGGCTTCAAGCCACTCTGCCTTTTCCTCTAATCTTATTATGGTTGCAGGAAATGTGTTTAAGGCTGAGTTTTTCTAGCTTACATGAGCAGATACAGGAATTTACACATGTGCTTGGGTGTGTATCTTAGTTTTTATCCAAGTTATATTATAAATAACCATGCAGAAGTACAAATTCTGAAAGGTGTATAATTATTACTAATAGGCAAGTCATAATATCTTTAACTTCAAGAATTCTAGAGTAAATTGTGTCTCATAGTGGTATCATGCAGTCTTGCAGTACTGTGATAAAATAATCAAATACATTCTAAAAGAATTCAATTTTTTTATTTTAATATAATCTTAAAAATATTTGTAGTTGTTTCCAGTCTAATGTTAAGATGTAACAATTACTGATATTGTACAAGAAAAGTAATGTGAAATTTGAGCCTTTCAGTACACACATTACTGTACAGTCATTTAATAGTAAAAGGCAAAAGATTTATATGATCTGAAGAGAAACCAAAGTATAGCCATTTAATAGTAAAGTTACAAAAATTAGATTATAGAAATCTGTTTTCTGAAAAAAGAATAACTCACAGTGATTGTTACACATTATTATTGGTTGGATAGAAGAATAAAGTGATCTGCTTTATTAAAAAGAAGCACTAAACCAAGTTAAACCTAGAACAGAAATAATAACAAAGAATCTGATGAACAATTTCAGAGGCTAAAATGCAGATTCAATACATTTTCAGTACAACAATATCTCAATACTCCACACACACCCAGAATCTCTTCTAATTCTTTTTTTACATTTTTATTTTAAAAAGAAAAAGGTGTTGCCTAAAAAACCTATTTATAGGCATTTAAAATATGCTTGCTTAGTGTCTCTCACTATGTATTACACATCATTGCTTTGTGGCTTTGTTGTTGTTGTTGTGTGTGTGTGTGTGTGTGTGTGTGTGTGTTGTACAGCAGTTAAATCTCCATGTAAAATAATGTGTTCTGAATTCTCAAAAAAGAAATAGAGAAAGGTTAAGAACAACTTTCTTTATAGTATCACTATTTTCAATAACTAATGAATTTAAATCAAGAACACTTTGATGATGCCCTCCACATAAATCATCACATGGGAGAAACGGGTAACATTAAGTTACTATTGTTGCATTTTTTTCAAACAGCAAGGATACTTTCATTTCTTCAAATTCAAGTTAATTGGTGTTTACACATATTTTCACATACTCTGGGTGTAGCTGTGGTAGTTTTGACATTAAAAGTGCTAATATGCACTTCAATTTTCTATGATAAAAATTCTAAAAGTTTATTTCATAATATTAAAATGATTAATCTAGAAAGCATCTAGTCATTTTTTTATGGCCTAGAGGCATAACAGCTTTAATTTTGTCTTCACATATATTATTTTGCTAGTGAATGGACAGTGCTTTTAACAGTATGACATGAACCCCAGCTTCTCCAAGTATAGGGTAATGTACATTCTCTTGTGTTCTTTATCCAGGGAAATATATACCATGAGAGCAGAAGCATAAAAGATTTATTCAACCTTACTTCCTCTATATAGTATGCTACATATTTTGTACTTAATTCCCATTCATCCCATGGAACGAGGTTCACAAGTTTATTGCCAGTTCTTAATATAATCTTAAAACTCAATGGTAAACCTCAACAGGTTTGGGAATTAATTCTTCAGTGCTGTCTAAATAAGTGTTAAAGAAAAACTAACAAGTAGGCTACACATAATGAGGGGAAAAGTATAACTTCTTCACATAAATTTCATTGTCTAATCATTAAACATACTTCAACAAGTAACTTTCCAAAAATTTCCAGAGCCTTCACAATGCTTATACAAAATGTTCACATTCAGGATAGTCTAATACCAATATTTGCCCCGGGATATTTGACCGAGAAAATCTTACAAAGTAAGTGCTTCTGTTTGTGATTCCACTAAGTAGAATTTGTAAATACTGAAAATTTTCCCAGTTAAATCTCTTTTTGATGAATGTCTAAAATGAGAACTCTCAAAATATTTGCACAAAAACTACGATTTTTACTTTTCTTACTAACATATACCACGGTTTCTTTTTCTTACTTTCAAAAAGAAAAAGAAGGAATGTCCAGTATCTTCTATCCCCTGAAGGCAGCTTTTTTCACTTTTTTCTCTACTGAATAATTCTAATGCCTTCAAGCTGTCTTCAGGATTCCCATTTTCAAACACACAAGTTATTTTCATGCTTTGCAAATCATCCAGTTTGCCTCTGACTTTCCTAATTTCAGCCCTCTACTTAAACATAAAACTGTATAAAAATAAGTAAAATCTTTTCTCAGTTATTCATAAAGGTTAACAGATATTAAGAACATGATCATACTAATTTTCAAAAGTAACAGCTGTGTACTATACTGCGCAGGAAAGATTGTATTTTAGGTCTGCAACCCAACACATATCTCTATAATGCAGCACTTCTTCTGAAGAAATCTGGCAAGCATCATTCATTTGTTTTTTCCCCCCTGCACCTCTGCTATGTTTTCTTATATAATTTTAACAGGAAGGACAATTTGAAAAATACTCAATTCTTCACCACTTTATCTTAACATGGAAATTAGATTTCTGCTATTGAAGCTTTACTGCACAAAATATTTATGCATCCAGGATATAAACTTTCCTCCGTCATCAAATGAAAAATGTTGTGATTTGAAAATACAGTCCAAAGGAAGAAAGAAAACATCATTAAAATGAAATTTATCTCAAAACAACAAAATGATCAAAGGCTTATTCTCATTTCCTAAGGAGAAAAATATATTCATGTGCATCTGCTGCGAACACCAAAAGAATGAATCCTCCCAGACTAACTTCCCTTTATATTAAACCTGCAGTGTTAAAAACAAAATCCAAACCGCAGTGCCAAACTTGAGCACTAAGATTTGTGGAAACTCTGTTTAAGGGCTGGAATGAAGAATGAAATAGACAGTTAAACTCTTATTGGGTAGAACACATAGTTGGAGGTGGCAGTGCAGTGGTTAAAACAAAATTGACAATAGAGAAGACAAAGGCCAGCAAAGATGGCATACTAAGAAACAACACAGTGTGTGTGTGTGTGTGTGTGTGTGTGTGTGTGTGTGTGTGTGTGTCTTAGAAGGTGCAGGTGCTAAAAGCAAAGGCCACATTTGAGGTAAAGTCAAGAATGACAGTGACAATATCAGCAATGAAAACACAGCAGTGGCAGTTCCTGAATAATACTGGGCATGGTAGTCTGGGGCAGGACTTAGTAGGAGTCAAAAGTGGACAGCCAAATGAGGGAAAAGCAAGCCACTAAGCTAAATGAAGAACCAGCTTACAGAAGGGAGAACCATTCGCGAGGCCAGGGCCAAGGACTACAAGTGGAATTAGCAGGAAGATCAAGGGGCCGCTTACAGGAGTGCAGGAGAAACTTCAACACAGATTTGTTGCAGCTTCAACTTTCAGTAATTTTCTGAAAGGAATCTCACATCCCCTCACCCCACCTTAAAATACCTCCAAAAAGTGTAGCTGATAAGGCCTCTGAGCGGGAGCATGGGGGAAAGCATTGCTGTTGCCGCGGAAGACAGGATGGCTAGGGGTTGGGGGGTTAAGCCAGGCTCTGAGGAGCTGGCTGTGGACCTGAGAAAGGAGGAGCTGTCCAGCTGTTTCAAATGGGTGTAATTTCTAGGTAGATCATGGGTTTCCCCCTTATTTCTATATTGCAAAAGAGAATATTGACCATCAAATGTGTTACGTAGTACATCTTATGTTATTACATGGCTGTGTCAGTCATGCAGGAATCAGAATCCAAAGCAAGAAGTTTTAAGAAGGCTGTCTTATGGATCTGGGCAGGTGGAGAGAAATAAAAAGAAATGTTGAATCATTTAGAGAATACTAACTACAAGAATTTATTACTGGCCTAAGGACACGAGAAGAACTATTATAACTAGTATACAGTTATAGCTAGAAGAAGGGACAAGAGGCTGTGCTATCAAGGTCGTACTAATGGAAGGACGCAGTCACTACTAGAAATCATGGCCTAGACCAGGAAAGAGCAGAGGGAAAAATCACCCAAATTCTCCTATTCTTTGCTGCTTTTTCCTGCTATTCTACCTCCTGCTGCTGATTCTATCTGTTGCGTTTCAATAAGAGGGTTGCTCTCAAAGTAGCCTGGATAGGAGCAGCACACAGAGGTCAATGTCAGTCTTCCAAGGTAAAAGTAGAACATGGATCTGGATAGGGTGCAACTCAGATAGAGTCAATAGATATACAATATCCTTAAGGGGGCATATAATTAAACTATGCCTAGAAATAAACTCTCAGACCACAAATACAATGTTTCCCATTTGGCTTCCCGTTACCCTGGGATCCTCAAATTATGAGAAATGGGTCATGAGTGCTAGGAAATTCAGAGCAATTAAAATCTGTTCCAGAATTCACATGTGTCCCATGCATTATTTGTCAAAGAATGGGAGCCATTAAACAGAACAAACAGAAAATGTGTACTGAGTAGTCATCTGTTTGTTCCTAAAAATACTCTGAAAAACTTTAATACTGGAACATGTATTCTAGATATAGCAGCTAATCACAGATAATTCTGAACTTACTGTTGCCTAGAAGAAAGTTCCTTAAACACTGAAAATTGTAAGGAAAATACAAAAAAAAAGTGGCTGTGTACCTCCTTTCACGTTGTTTCATAGGACAGCACTATACTGAAAACCTCAGAAACAATGACAACATTCAAGGAACTAGCACATTCTCTCACAGTAAATATATTCTCATTATTAATATATTTGAATAATGAGAATGACAAATTATTTTGCTTTTATGACAGTCATTTACAACTGACCTTGTTTCTTCTTAGCAAAGGCCAAGAAATAATTCTTTCTTTTTGTCTCAACAAGTGCTGGATTCACTTAGGATTTAACAAGATGATTTTGAAAGGAGTTTTAGACATAGACTATCAATGTAGAGCAGGTGTTGATTTTGTTCTTGCTGTAGCAAGTGTTTAGAGTAGTGTTATAAAGAGAAAAAAGACATTTTGGCATGAGTGGATCTCTCTCATGCAAAAGTCATTACTTCTTTGTCTTCATACTCCATTCTTATTAAAAATAATGTTAACTTTCTTCATCAAATACATTGTACAGGCATCGACATTTCTCCCCATCTTTTATTGAGCTGATTATAAAATATCACAAAATAATGCCTCAGTTGACATAAGAGATTTTTACACATATCTTTACCATTCAAAGTAATCAGACTTCATAAAATAAAGACCCCATCTACTTAAAGTGGAAACTACACCTTCAAAAGGTAAAGGGATTTTCCAGAGTAAAATCAACCTGTGGCAGGTGAGGAGGTGGGAAGGAGGATGACAGTGAGAAGTGCTGGCCACACTGAAAACACAGTTACAGAATTATGCCAGTGCTGAAAATGATGCTGTGTATTATATGGAGAAAGGTACTAAAATTGTATAACTAAAAAATTCAATGGAACAAAAGAGGTAAGTTTATGGCCATGGTGGACCGTCATGGAGCAGAATTGCTGCTTTCCATGGGAGCCTTTGTTACCACTTTCCTAATACTTCAGTGGTTGAAAGGAAATCAAACTTCAAGAACTTACTGCCACTCCAGTGAGCCCTGGGGGGTTTCTCAAAAAATTGGAACCTGAGTGGCCTCAAGCTTCACAGTTCTGGCCCGCACAAGTGACAGAAATCAAAGGGTCCAACAGAGAAAGTAGAGCATTAGTTACATGGAACTGAACACCAGCATGTTTTAAACTGTGGGAGAATTTCAAACCACCTTTTCAGTACCACATTAGACCAAATGACCAAATAATTTCTTCCAAAGCATGTGCTACACTTAGGAGGTTCTGACAACAACCGTTATTTTGTAGCTGTTCACAGACAATTCCAAACTTACTCTTGCCTTCAAGAAAGGTTCTTAAACTCTGAAAATTGGATAAATGACTACAAAATAGATTGGCTTTGCAACTCTTTTTTTAGACTATTTTATATGGTATCATTTTATTAAAAACTCACATAAAGAGGTATGTTTAAGAAACATAGCTTTTGGACTCAGAGACCTGGGGAACACCATGAACATCAACAGGCTATTCTAGAAGTCAATCGTATACAGTGTGGTTTACTCCAATTTCATGATGCTGTCTATTCCCTGAATTCTGATGTCCTCATCAGAGGATCTTCTATTCTTCACACATTGAACAAGAATATACTAGTTTAAATATTCATTTAAACATTGTCTCACTGTAAATCAGTGTTTCTTAAGTGAGGAACATGGATTGCAATCACCTAGAGTGTTTGATCAAAATGCAAATTTCTAGCTCTTGTACCCTGGTAATTCATATTTTTATTTCAATAATGAGAATATGAACTAGGGAGTATATATTGCTATGCTTTTGATACTTTTAGAAGATTTTAAGGAAAATCAGACCTTAAGAAAAGAGGATTTTGAGAATTTCATCTGAGTCTAAAAATTGTCTAATACAAATTAATCATAATGAATAGTTTTAATTTCATAATTCCTTATTCCATCCCACCCTCATCATTCTGTTAAAGTCTTGGATTTAAGTTAAACATACAGTCCTGTGTGATTACATGGCTTCTGCTTCCCCAGGCTGGCAGGAGAACAGATCTAAGTTTCTTTGTTTAAATCCTATATATTTTTAAATGGTGTAATGTTTCTGAATTTCATAATTTTATGTTAAATTTGAGTGGATTGTGTGCTGTTTGTTTAGAATATGAGTAGTCATTGTTTTTAACAGATATAGAAATGTGAAGAGATACAAATATTATGAAAATAGAATCTCCTGCTCTGCCCACTGAGAAAGCCAAAGAAAGCATGTCTGAATTATAATAAGGGCATCTATCACACAGACCCTGGATTTTAATATTAATTGCCTCTACAAAGAGAAAGAGATTCCTAGAAAATAACACAGGAAATACTTTACATGACCTTGGTGTTTGACAACAACTTTTTAGATACAAAACTAAAGGCATAATCATCAGAGAAATAATTGATAAGCTGGATTTCATTAAAATTGAAAATATCTGCTCTGCAATATGTACTCTCAAAAGAAGAAGACAAGCCACAGACTAGGATAAAATGTTTACAAGAGTGATATCTCATCTAGGACAATCCAAAATATAGAAAGTATTCAAAAGTTTAATAAGAAAACAGAAATTAAATTTTAAAATGGCCCATATTTCTTAACATACACCTCAAATCAGAAGTTATGCACATACAAATAAACAGGGAAAGATGTTCAACACCACACATCGTTAAAAAACTGCGAATGAAAACAGCAATGAAATATGTCTACACATCTTTTGAATGGTCACAATTTAGAACACTGACAATACAAGTGTTAGTGAGGAAATGAAGCAAAAGAGACTCCCAGTCATCGCTGGTGGGAGCGCAAATTGATACAGCCTTTTTGAATGACAGTTTGGCAAGTTCTTACAAGTGTAAACATATTCTTAGCATAGGATCCAGAGACTGCACTCCCTGGTGTGTACCCAAAGGAGGAGCCAGGTGTGGTGTCACACGCCTGTAATCCCAGCACTGGGGAGGCTGAGGCACGAGGATCATTGCAAGTTCAAAACCAGCCTAGGTTACAAAGTGAGCTCAAGACTAGCCTGGACTGCATAGTGAGACTTGTCTCAAAAAGACAGAAAAAAAAAAAAGAAAAGAAAAAGGAGGAGTAGAAAACTTAAATCTACATTGAAACTTGCAAATAGGTGTTTATAGTCACTTTATTCAAATTCAAAACTTTGAAACAATCAAGTTCCTACAGTAAACAAATGGATCAATAAATTGTTATATATCCTTATAGAGCATTACCCAGTGCTAAAAAGAAATGAGCTACGAAGCCATGAAAAGGCAGAGAAGAAAGTTAAATGTATATTACTAAGTGAAATAATCCAATCTGAAATGGCTACATATTATATGATTCCAAATTCATGATATTTTGAAATAGGTAAAACTAGAGAGTTTTTTTTAAAAAATCAATGTTTGTCCAAGGTTAGAAGAGAGGCAGGGATAAATAAAGCATAGCGGATTTATGGAGAGAAAAACTACTTTGTATGATATCATGAGGGTGGGTAAATGTCATACACTTAACCAAAATCATAGAATGCACACAACACTAGCATTGAAGCCTAACGTTAACTATGGACTATGGATGATAATAATGTGCCACTGCAGGTTTGTTCATTGCAGCAAATGTACCACAATAGTGCAGGACATTGATAATAGAGGAGGCTAGTTATATTTGTGAGGAGACTATGTATACATAGAAAAAACTCTCTACTTTCCATTGTTTTGTTGTAAATCTAAAACTACTTTGAAATTAAATTCTATTTGTAAATCAAAAATGGAAACATAATTACTAAAATGAAATATACTGTCTTGGTTACTTTTAAGGAAGGAAGGAAAGGTTTATTTAGCTCAGAGGTTTCAGTCCATAATTAGCTGGGTCCAAGACCGGGTGGCATGGCGAGGGGCAACACTTCAAGGCAGCAGAAGACAGCAAAAGCAACAAGAGCAAAAAGGCGGCAAGCTTCCTTTCCTCCCTTAAATTGTACACTGGTTACCCACCCACACCACCCCTGTAAATGTCAAGATATTTACAAAGTAAGGACCCTGATCCCTTTCTGGGTTAAACTTCTAAACTTGTCAAGTTGACACAATGTTATCAACCATAACAAATAACAATACTAATTTAATGAGCTTCACACATCTCCTATACAAATATGATACCATATACTATATATATGTGCTGCTAAAGTTGATGAGAAAACTCCATGATTAAAAACAGATAATTAACCTTATATTTGCCCCAAACTATTGTTTTTCTCCAGAGAAACAAAAGAAAAAGTATATTTTTAAAAAAGCACAGGAGGCTTTAGAGAAATAGCTGGATCCAGGGCTAGAGAAGGAAAAGCACTAGATGAGCCTGAATGTCGTACAGTACCAGAAAGCAAAGGAGAGCTCCACGTATGACGAGTGTATGTCAAAAGGCCACATGATCCACCCAAAGTGCTCCTACTCATCAAATAAGGCTAAATATGAACATGAAACAATAAAATGATACCGTGCAATAAATGGTAACATTAAATGCAAAATACAGGGCCAGGGATTCAGCTCAGCAGCACAGCGCCTGCCTGGCAAGCGCGAGGTCATGAGTTCAATTCCCGGTACTGGAAAAAAAAAAAAAAAAAAAAAAAAACCCAAAAAATAAATAAATAAATAAATGCAAAATACAATGATTATATTCTAATAAAAACTAGCCAATTAACTATAAGGTAGCTGTGCATGATTTACCTATATCTCCTCCAAAGTACTATAATTGTTAATTATAAAGAGGGAAAGGATACTTTGCAGGGGAGAAGACCTCAGGATACCCTCATAGCTAAGACTCACTTGTTAGAGCTCAATCAGAGCAGCACAGCATCCCTTCTGTGATACATGTGATAAAACTCATCATGAAGACACATCAGACAAACCCAAACTAAAAGAGTACAAAACAAATGCCCTGTAAATCCTCAGAGTGTCAAAGTGTGAAGTCAAAGAAAGATTGAGGGGCTGTATCAGACTGAACAAAGCTAAAGAAACACAGACTGGACACAGAAATGGTTCTTAACTGTTTCCTTTTGCTATAAAGGATATTGTTGGAATACTTGGCAAAAATTGAACAGGGACTGAGGATTAGACTGAATACTATATCAGTGTCAGCTTCTTAGTTTTTGATGACTTTTGAGATCAGAAAAGAAAATGACTTTATTTGTAGGAAATGCACATCAAAGTATGAAGGGAAGTTGGCAAACTTACTTTCCAGTGGCTTAGACAAGCAATTCATTGTATTCCTCTTGTAAATTTTCACATGTTTAAAATGATTTCAAAGCAAAAGCTATGTAATAAAAATGACTAAAAAATTGAGAGATAGGCTAGGTTCTTAATTCTAACAAGGTAATAGTACATGATTATTTAAATTTTACTTGATTAACTTAATATGAGTTTAGTTACTCCCTGTGTGTATGTGTGTGTGTGTGTGTGTGTGTGTGTGTGTATGTTACTGATGATTGGACCTGGATTGATTTCCCACTGAGCTACATCTCCAGCCCTTATTTTCATTTTTTTGTTTTGAGACAGGCTCCTCCTAAGTTGCACTGGCTGGCTTTAAGTTGGGAAACCTCCTGCCTCAAACTCAGGAGTATCTGTCGTAACAGTTGTTCACCAGTGCAACATGCAAGTTACACTATTTTTAACTTGAAAAACATCTTGCAGTTTATCTGAAAGAAACAGTGAAGAAGAATGGAAAAATATGTTTGAAAATGACAAGGGTGATGCACATGGCCTGCAGTTCTTTGCACTGTAAGAAATGTTAGAAATATAGAACAAGTTGAAACAAAGCAGCATTTTCCCCAAATAAAGAGATCAGAAAAAACATGAGTGGAAAGTCCAGAAGATTCTAGTACATGTAAGAGTTTGGAACATGATAAAGAATATATTGCAAATTAATGTGTGAAGATAGATTCTTCGGTATTACTGTTTAAAGCACTATACTTTACAACAAAATGTTTTGGATGAAATAAACATTTAATTGTAAAAAAAAACTCAAGACAGGGTTATCTAAAGAAAATATAGGTTAACATGTGTATGCTTTGGTGTCACAGAATCTAAGTTTGATGTCAGAGAAAGAAAATGTATAGGAGCTCTATACATTTATTTAGAATAAATGTATAGAATAAAGGCAACATATTGGAAAAATTAAATAAATCTCAAAAATGGGATCATTTGGCAAATAAATATATTTTAAAATATTTTATATCATTAATCATCAAAGACCTGCAATAAGGTCACATGTATTGAGTTGGAACATACCAAGACCACCATTCAGTATTAACGAGGACACCACAACTTCTGCCAGAGCGATTGCAGATGGCCGCAGCCTCACAGAGGGCACTTCAAGAATATGTACTGAAAAGACTGAAATTCCACATAGCCCTGACCCAAAAATTCCCTGATGAGAATTTACACTAAGGAAATAATCAAGCAATTGTGTACTGTACATGCAGTGTTCACTTTAAAAACAGAAAAAAATTAAAGCTCTTTAAAAACTCAAGCAATCAAGTCTTAAATTACAGCATCAAGAAAGAAACTAATGGGGCTGGGGACTTAGCTCAGCGGCACAGTGCCTGTCTGGCAAGCACGAGGTCCTCATTTCAATTCCCAGTACTGGAAAAGAAAAAAACAAAAAAAGAGAGAGGAACTAATGATGTCTTCTAATATTTCACATATAAATTTGTGAAACAAATGTAAGACCATTGACACATTTTCTATTACAAATACATACACATATATATGCTATTCTTACATGGGTTTTCAAATATTATACACAAAAATATTTAGAGAAAATAAGAACAAATAAAAGAATTGTTTGATAATATTTTTAAATTTTTTCTCTTTGCTCAGTTGTATTATTAATGCATATATATTTTTATTTAAAATACTGAAATAATATAAAAATTAAAAAATCAGAAAAAGTTGTGAGTAAAACAATCTTAGAAAAGGAAGCAGAAAATTTACAAAAAAAATATATAAAGAATGTAGTTAATTTAATTTTTATGTGATGTTTTCCCTTGACAATTTGTATTACAATATCTGTCATGCATGTTAGAAATACATTAAATTTTTATAAATTGCAAAAGCATTGTATCGCTAATGGAGAGCCAAATATAATCTTCAAAGCTGCAAACAATTGTTACAAACAATTTCTTATAAATTGTTCTATTTCTAGATAGTATATGATATGCAACTAGGCAACTCAAATAATTAGTATTAGTAGCTCATAATATATTTTAAGAGAGGATTTAAACCCATATAATAATGGGAAAATGTGAGTCACTAATCTTATGAAGAAAATTGTTTCTATGAAACTAGAAATAATTATATGATTCAGATATTTAAGAAAAATAAGGAAACATACTTTTATAATATAAATAGATTATTTACAACACGGAGCTGAAGTATCACACCAAACTTTAAAAATGATTTTAATTAGTGAATGTTTATTTTGTTCCATTTTTATTTTTATTAGTACATGTTTTCAGTACATGAGGATTTTATACCGTATAACACATCTCAATTATTCTTCATTCACTTCCCCTCCCTTCCTTCCCTCTACTTCCATCTTTCTATCCACTTTCCACTTGGAAAAGATCCATCTTCCCATTTCCTGTTATCTATCGTTTATTTTTCTCTTTATTCATATTTTGGATTTGTCCTATAAGATGATACTTTTAAATGGGTATTTAGCTCCATAATATTAGATAGAAAACAATCATTTTTAAAAGGACATTAAAATTGTTTTGAATTTATCTTTTACTGCCACAAACTGTCTTAGACTTTTATAGAATATTTTAACTCAGTAACATGATGACTAATGCAAATGTAACTTGTGAGATCACAGGAAATAAATATCTTGTAACATAATGATAGGTAAGTATAATACATAATACAAAAGAGTAGATCACTTTCTATAAGCAAACAATACAGAGTATTCATTTCAAATAATGAAGTCCATGTACATGACTTTATGTTTTCAAAATGTTTCAACAACCATTCTAAAAACTTCCATTGCTATTATTGGACAAATAAGAGTGGAATTAAAAGAGATACCGAAAATATCACAGTTTAATCCATGATAACATAAAAAATTATTCCAAATGAAATGTCAAAAAAGTATTTGCAGACAACCTCAAAATGAACATTTGGGTTTCCTTATATCTTTATCAAAATACATTAAACTCATTTAAACTACATATTTTAAAGTGGTGAAAGGTTTGTACACAGTGTGTGCAAGAATCCATTTGTATTTTAGCAGATGTGGTTACATGCAACCTCATATTTCCATACTGCTTGTTTCCCATCTTGATGCCCATATGCTCTAAAATGATGTGTAAATAAGTAATAAAGACATTCTTTTGCATGTAAATTTTCATATGTCTTTTATTAGACAATACCTCAGCATCACATGTGACAGAGATCAGGTATGGAATCATAAGCAACATTTCTGAACTACCTAATATGGGGATTCATTAAGAAAATGGGAAACTAAGAGAAATACCAGTTGAGGGACCAACTCATACAATGAAACTCAGGAAGAAGAGGCTACTCCTTCTTGCCTTGTTTTCCTTGGCCCTTCAGTGCCAGTTGTGAAGTTTATTATCATTTTAAAAAAAAAAGAATAAGATAAATCCATGAAGCACCACAGACAAGATGTGACTGTTTTAAAAATTTGATAAATATTTAAATCTAAACAAAGATTATTACAGTAAAAGACACATCGGCATTACTCGCACTCAGAATATCAGAGTACTCCCCAACACTTTGAACACAGTTATCCTATTCTTGACCCTTTCCAAAGCAGTTCTGGAATTGTTTTTTTAAGTGTCTTTAGTTGTGCTGTTACAGGTGCCATAATGTCCTGCATTAGTGCAAAATATTTACCTTTATGGTTCTTTTGACTTTGGGGAAGAGCCAGAAGTCACACAATGCCAGTTCCAGTGAATAAGGTGGATGGAGACACACCATGTTTTAGGAGCCTGCATTTTGTTGGATGGCACTGGGAAGTAACATTCATCATGTTTCTGATCACACCTTATAAAGACAGTCATGAAAGTGGACTTCTAGAACTGCACCAGAAATGAGTGTGATCACTTCTCAGCCTTTTGGCTAGGATCAAGGGCAGAAATGAGTGCAAATGATGAGATAACAGTGCTTGAAGTGTGTGTGCGTATGGGTGTATTTTGTGTGTCATTAATGGCAATGTGTTTTTTACTGTAATCAGTTTTTGTTTAAATTTAAACATTCATTGAATATTTTGATCCCTTCTTGCATTTTACCTATACCGTCTAGTTCCCTAGAGGAAGATGTCTCTATCTTACAGATAAAGATGATACTGACAGGGATGAGGAGTTTGCAAAAAATTACAGTTCCAAGTTTGGGGATGGAGTGCCCCTGTTGGGTTTCTATCTATGCTTCCTCTCTGAGTGATCAAATCCAACCTCATAGCCATCCTAAGCCAACAACTCCCAAACACTTAACCCAAGCCTTGACCACTCTTGACTCTCAATTCATTCACGGAAATGCTTACTAGACATCTCCACTTGGATTCCTAAAAGACCTACTCAAACCTAATGTGTCCAAAATTGAACTTCCGATACTCATCCCTTAAGATCTGCTCCATCTTTAGCCTTCTCCGTCACAGTTAGTAACAACTTCACCCATTCATTTTCTCAGTCCTGAGATACTGGAGTTCTCCCGACTCAAACATTTGCCCAAAATCTACTTGCATTAACAAATCTTGTAGGCTCTGTTCTCAAAATATTTTCAGAACCCAGCCCCGTTTTACTGTTTCTACACCACCATTTCAATAAAAGACATTATCATTGCTCATCCAGATTATTTCAGTGGCATCTCATTGGCCTCACCATGTAATATGTGCTGCCGAAGCGAGCACGGCCTATTTCAAAACTTGGTTTTTCTGCTCTAGTATCAATGCAACAGCCAAAATTATTCTTATTTAACGGTCAGATTATATTTTTTTTCTTTTGGTTACAAATTTGCAAGAATTCTTCTAAATCAAAATCAAAATAAAACTTCTTACAAGGACCTGCAAGGCCCTTCACATCTGCACCACCCTCCTTATGCACCCCTCGTGCCTCCATGACGCTCCTGGAACACCCAGACATTTCCTCACTGTAGGAATTTTGTGCTGCTCCCTCCACCTTAAGGAGTTCTTCCCCCAGATACCACATAACTTGCTACCTTACCTCCCTTAAGTCTTCTCCAACTATCCTATCACTTGGGATGCTAACTGACCATTTCACTTTGAACTGAAATGATACCTCTCTCTCCAATATTACCCATGATCTGTCCCAGCTCTACTGTTTCGGCACTCATGTTCCTCACAAAAATTATGCAAATCATTTATTAATTTCGTTTATAGTCAACCTTCCTCATAACTATAGTCTATGAGCACTGAGATTTTTGTCTATTTAGTTCACTACTGCGTCTCAAGGATCAAAAATTTAGTCTACCACCATAAATACTCTTGATGAAATTAATTAATTAATTTAGCTTTAAATTATATTCAATTTATACTGTTGAGCTTATTTCTGCATACCTCTCTTTTCTCTTTATCTCTCACTATGGACAATTTTACCCTTAGTTTAAATACCTCTAAATTGATTACCACCAATTCTGTAAATGTCGTTGTTTAGATGCAATTTAGTCTTCATGAAAAGATGCCCATGATTTAAAAAATCTAAATCATAACATGAAAATGCCTTAACTCTTTATTAAAAACTTGCAGAGATTCTGATTTTGATGTCTAAATTCTTTATCTCTGGAGACTAAAAATATCTGACTAAAGGAAGAAAGCCAGCAAGAATATTAATCTCAGGGTATAAGACTATATGACTATAGGAAAAAAAAATCAGCAAAAGGAAAATAGTAAAATATGAAAGAATCTGGTGAAATTATAATAGGTAATGGGTAAATGTAAACACAAAAATGAACCAGAAAATCAATTCACAAAGGCATATCAAAAAAGATGTACGCCTGTGGCATGAAAATTAATGTTTCAAAATCTGTATCATGAGATATACCTCTACAAAAGAGGATAATGTGAGAATGAAAGACAAAACATGAAGGGTCTGGAGATTTAGCTCAGTGGCACAGCACCTGCCTGGCAAGTGCAAGGTTGTGAGTTCAATTCCCTTTACCAGAAACCACCCCCCCCCCAAAAAAAAGACAAAACATGGATAACACCTGGAATAGTTAGCATATCAAGCTGCCAATGAAAGGCATCACAAGCTTCTTAGGTAAGCAAGTCAGCATCTGCCCAGGAAAAGTTAAGAATTAAAGGCAAGGCTTTATTGAGCTGAGCCTGCATGAACAAATTGGGCACCCATTAATGTAAGTGGCAGATTAAGGAACTGATGATGAAAGAGGTTAGTTAACTTATCAGAGATCATGATATGTCCTGAAACAAGACTGGATTGGAGCCTATTTCTACCTGATTCCACAGTCGGTATAAGCAACTCAGAAAGCAATACTTTCTATCTGTTGTAGTATAAAGCAACTTTTTTTAGTGCCAGACAACAAAAGTGGCAGAAAAATAGGACTATCATACCATATTACATACAGATCCAGAAAAGGCCATTCTCTCGTCTTCATATCCCACTGGAGAAACTAAGGAACTTGTACATTCCTACTTTTCTGTAGTGACTCAGTTCAGGTGTCACTCTCTATCGCAACATCGCTGCTCATTACCAGCGGCATTTACCATCCTGTCTATGCAAACCCAACGTCAGAGGTTGAAAGTCTATTTCATCAGCAAGACAACAAACTACTAAAAAAGGCATCAGAGTGGTCCATTCACCTTCCAAACATGTCCTGAGAATCCAGTAGGGCTACACACTTAGTCTGTTTCCTATTGAATTCATGAATTTCAGGTAGAATTAGGGATATAAAAAATAATGAGCTGTAATGGCACAGAGTGATATTGCAGAATGTTGCCTTGGGCATGGAACAAGGCAGGAAGGGTATCAGAGGTAATAAAATCCCTGGATCTGTGGCACACATGGAGATGGGGAAGTTACAAGCAGGTAGCACCACTCAGATGAACAGTTAGTTTGAGGAGTCGCAGAGGGGTAAGTCATAGGACTTCAGGATCTCTGATAAGGCTCAGGACTCCATGCTGTCAAACTCAACAGAAAAGCAAAAATGTAAGAATGGAACCTTAAGAGCAAAGTAGAAGTCATATTTCTCAAAAATCAATTTGTGGCATCCCAAAGTTTAGATCTCTTTAAGTACCTACTTTATATCATTTTGCTCTGAGAAAGCAAAGTAGAATCCAGGATACAGCTGCTGGGCCATAGATATCCACTAAGAGAAAGAATGGGCCAGGGTATGTGGGAATTGGGAGTGGCCAACAAGAGAAAGGTAAAAATTTTAAACTTTCATGCTCACTACGATGCTAAATACTTGTCTGTAAATTTGCCAAGTTATAAACAAATGTAAGAAAAAGCAGTTGGCAAAAATGTATTTGAACTATGTAAATAATACCTAAATGGTTGCAAAAATAGTATCTGTGTTAAAGATAAAGAAACAAGATGCAATAGAATAATGTCGACTGGTGAAGTACAGGAGAGAAAAGAAGAGAAGAAAAAATAAAAAGGGACAATAGGAAAAAGAAAGACAAAAAAGAGAAAAGGAACATTTATATGCCCTTCTTTCTTATAAAAATTTGCCTTGAGTTATGCAAACATGGTTGGGGGTATAGAAGGGGAATAAGGTACTGGTAAGACTCCCTCCTTGTGGCCAGAAAGACCTGTCTAGGCAGCATGACACTCATAATCCTCCTGATAATTGTGTGACATACCACAGAAGACAGCGGCAAGTGCAACAACCCACAGAAGTGAATAGACGATAGATAGGTAGATGATGCACGGATAGATAGACAGACGTATCACAATAACACCATACTAAATTCCAGGTTACCAATCTTCCCAAAAGAAAACATTTCCTATAATTTAGTGCTAGAATATACACTCAGGTGTTCCAAATCATAGACTTAGATAAACTGGTGTGTATGTAGACACAGACTGCTTGGGCTTTGCGGTTTCTTTCTGTGAAGTTCATGCTTTTGTTATTTCTGAAAAAAATAAATTCCATGGTGTCCACCAAAATAATGTACCTGGTAATAGCTAGTATTTATTTTATTTACACACATTGTGGATTAATGCCTCTGCACCAAGCATTTTATAAAATATATATATTTACCTTGCAGTGCTACAAAGATATAGCTGTCATTGTCTCTCTACATAAATGGGGAAATTAAGACACAAAAAGATAAAATAACAACAGAGACTTCACATAAAGCTCCTTCTGACCATATGGTCTATATAAAAAATGCATATTCTGACTTTGATTCATTTGATTCTTACAACTACCTAATGAAACAGTCACAAATATGTTGTCCTGCCCATTTTATATGCAAAAGCGTTGAAATGCAGTTAATTTAGGCAGGCTCCCACAATTACTGCAATGGAAATGCTGCAGCTTCTCTCCAGCTAGTATAATACTGGTATCATCCAACGTCAAGTCCAGTGCCCAGTCCATTACATGGTGCTCTTTTCATCCTATATTTCTGAAAACCAGTAATATTTGTCTTCATACAACTCAGCTACTTATCAAAATCTGGAAAAGTAAAGACCAGAGAAAAAATATAGTGTCTGCCAACTCCCTTAAATTATTACCCTTTCCTACCCCTGCCATCTCATTAGATTTAAATAGCAATCTGTATATATTAGGGAGCTGTAAATTTGCCTATTTTGCACTTGATAAGGAGGTTTTTGCTGAAAGCATTGCTTGAAGGTCCAGAATTAAACCATATACCACTGAGTTACTATAATTATTTGGAGGGATGTTAAATCTAAGTATTTAAAATCACCCTTTAATCACAATTAGTGTGGAAAACAAATGTATTTTTTAAGGTAATCCAAACGTTGTGACATTGTTTGATACACACTGAACCAAAGCACAAGGAGTTTTGCTCATTTTGCAGCTTCTTCCTTCATCACCGATTTGTCTATTTTTGCCTCTTATTGTGAGTTCTTCCTTCAATTTATTAGTATACAGGCTTCAAGGGGACTTTGCTGGGAGAGCTATTCAGATGTAGACATCCCAGAACCTCGCTACCATACTGCAAGGTCTCACTCCAAGTCAGACTTTGTTATATACTTCCTATTATTTGTCTTTGGGGTTCTAAATCCTACTGCACCTTCTCAACAGCCCTTGCTTCACCCTTTGTGGTACTGATGCTCCTCCAAGACTGACTTCAAATTGAGATATTGCTTCCCTCCTGCTAAACACAAAAGGGAAACAAAGAGAACACAAAACTAACCATGAAATGTTCATCATACAATGTAGTTCCAACATATTTAAAGCTCTGAGGTAATGATGTAAAGCATCCATGTACCTGCTGCCAAATGAAACTGAGCAGTAACTCAGGAAAAATTGTGAAGGAACACTGATCCCTTAAATTCATGGTTATCCTAACTCTATGGGGATTGTTCCTTTTTCCATTCTAATACAAATGTAGCTCTTTCATCATTCTGAAGCAAGAGACTGGGCGTTCTACAGGACTCGGTCGGCTTTTTGCTGATAGCAAGTGAGAGAAGTATATAATAATATCTCCCTCCTCAAACTCAGGTCAGTGTTCAAGCAGTCCCCTCTCTTCTGCAAGTCAGTGATACAACTACAAGGCTGCTGCCAGCCATGGTTCAAGAGCAACTTATGAGGAACATCACTTTGGGTCCTATCTCTTTCTCCTCTCCAGTACATCACATCTCAAAATAATATAACTATGGAGATGCCACTGACGTACTTTGGCAACACCTTTGTGCAAACTTCACACCAACTTCTCCACCTGTTGACCCTGCCATCCCATCACCACTGCTGCTTCCAGTTTTGTTCTCTCTCAGGAAAAGGAGGTCCTTGGAAACTATCTGTCCATGGGGTCAGAAGATTATTTGAGAACTTCAGGTCCAGGGCTCCTCACTCAGCCCACCGTCGCCACCTAGAATTTTCCAGAATGTCTTGCTAATGCTTCTGGAGGAAGCTAATCAGTGCCTACCAGACTGCTAACACCTAACAAAATTTCCATGGCTTCTTTCCTCAGTGATGGTCCATTTGTCTAGACTGAGAAGTATTATATTAAAAATTCAAACAAAATCAACAGAGGGATAAAAACATATGATATATTCCTCATCCCTTCGAGGCAAATGTGTAATCTTAAAGTCACATGGAGAGAAGGACACTTGATTGGAATCATTTTGCAATCACATTGTGTCCCCAGTTATCCTCCTCAACTTCTTCCTTTATGGATAGATGAGACATAGGCATTTTGTGGCAGAGCAGTTTGACCAGGACAGTGACACAAATGAGAAGGAAAGATTCATATGAGGAAAGAAGGATAAATGCTATCAGAAAGTCAAGGACAACTCATCTTTATTTTCTGTGTTCTATATGAAGCACAAACTACAATAATCAAGTACTTTCTTGAAGATAATGACTATTATATGGAAACATATCTAAGAAAACCTTTCTTGTCTGGATTTTAACCTATAAACCCTATTGGGCCAGTAAACTGCCATTACATGAGCCAACAGAGTTTATTTTATAGAATCCTTTTTTGTGATCGTATGTTATGGGATTCGTCTGATGCTGTCAAGGCAGGAGTGTTGAGGAACATTAAGAATAAAGCCCTTTTGCTGAAAGAACTATAGCAATTCTGTCTTCCTCATGTTTTTACAATTTTGGTTAGAGTTGGCCAAAATAAGAGTTTTTCACAGTATGTTTCATTAGAGAAATTAGTAAGAGTATTATTTAAGGTTCTAGGCTATGATTATTCTTCATGGAAAAGGTCAGTGTGTTAATAAACATGCATGCCTTCTATTTTTCTTTTGATGTACTGATTTTCCTCTTCCCTATTATGAAGCTCCAAACCAGAATTACCTGTTCTCTGTACAACAACACTTGTTCTAATGGTTTACAACAAAATCGATAGAAACATATGTGAAGTGTGTATGTTTGTGTGTGTGTGTGTGTGTGTGTGCATGTGTGTAAGAGAGGAAGGAAAGAAAAGAGGGACAGGGAAAGAAAGACAGGGAGTGAGTGTCAGAGAGGATGTATCCAGCACACTAGTGTATGCATCTAAAGAGTTTTCTTCTTCCTCTTCTTCCTACATCATTTACATTACAAAAACTAAACCGGCATAGGTTTCAAACATACAAACTTGGCAATAGCATTTTGCAAAGGGACAATGCTGGGGTCAGAGATAATATTTCTTTCTGCAAATACAGTTTTACACTTTGAAATAAGATTTACTTTTTGGATTATAGCCAAACAATTACCATTCACAAATATTTCAAGTGGGAGAAATGAAGTGCTGGTTACTAGTCCCATAATTTGGAATTGCTGCTAACACATTTTACATATCATCTACTTTTCTGCCTTTCTTGTTTAGACTCTAAAATAAAATCTGAGTATTTCTGCATTTCAAGCCTCATTGTTAGCTCTGAGATACTTGAGACAAACCTGTGTAAGTGGCTCCCTCTGGTGCTGCTACTGTTATTAGTGCTTGTGTTCACAAACAGACATAAACTGGGTTAGTGAGGAAAGGAATGGAGAAGCTCCCAAACCCTGTATCGCTTGATAGGTCTCCTGGGATAGAATTTCACAAGGAATAAAGTTAGATGAGGGGTGAAGTCTTCATGTTATTATTTGGGGGTGCAGATACGCAAGATCTTCCTTAGCCACTGAGGTCATAAACACCAACATAAAGTGCAAATAATTAAAAATAAAAGTTATGTAACTCTGGCCAAAGTCCTTCAATTTTTGTTGCTAAAAATACAAATACCATAAGAAATTACTTAATGACTTCTAATAGACCTCGATAATCATCAGTCACCCAGGATCCCACTCTGACCCATGGCTTACACAGCAGTGATTAGAGCAAAGTAGGGCCATAAAAGGTCTGTTCCAAGTGACAACTGAAGGCTTTGGAATGGCCTCTCTGAATGGCGGTGGCGAAAGATGCTGGCAAGATCTCCTCCCCTGCTGTGATACATCATTATCTCTAATGATCACTCTTTCAATGGGAGCCCTACCACAAACAGCCTAGGTTTAAAACTGAGGTTCCCTAAGAGAATTTCATGACTGCGAGGTCAGTCATTCCCTGTATCAAACCATGATGATTAGTCTAAGGCCATCTGTAGACCCTCCCACGTTGATCTCGTCCTCCTTTCTGACCCAGAAGCAGAACATCTTCCCTTTTGTATTTCTCCAAAATACAGCCTAGCTTCCATCACCAGCCAGAACGTTAACGCGTTATCACCCCATACACTGAGAAAACAAGTGACCATATGTAGCCTATGCCAGCAGAGCTGTAACTGTGAAGAACAATGGCTCTGAGTCAACAACAGAATTAAACTACTCCCTCTTGTGCAGCTCTTCTGAATATTTTAAGTGGTGCCTTGAAAGTGTGGGATTATGTGCAAGCATAAACATTAGCTTAAAGCAATTTTTTGGTACAGAATATGCCAGAGTTTAAAAATCAGAATTGAAATGCAGAAAATAACATTGGGATAAATTTAATTTTTTTCATGTGTGATTAAAACATGACTGAAGAGGCTTACTTTATGTGCAATTAAAGTTGCTTTGTAATTAAGAGATTTAAGCATGTATAGAAAATGATACAGCTTAGTTTGGAGATTTTACAAAGGCGCCTATTAAACACTGACTCCCTAGCAAGCCTATGACTCAAATGTTTTCACATTCTAATGCTGACAGAATTCTTGCATTTTTTTAAAGCTGCCAATTTCACCATTTCTAAGTGCTTTATCTTTCATTCCATGTATAAGTGAAATGAAACAGTCCTATCTTTCTTGCATTAGCCAAAACAGGATAGCACATACTATATTTTAACTTGAGGAGCTCCAGGCAAAAGAGCAGAATTACCACAATTTTAGACAATGTTTAACTTGTTTTTGTCTTTACCACAGTGCCTAGTACCACATCCGCCCTAGTACCTACAAAACACATGATAATAACTGGCTCAGGCAGAAATATTTGAGCCCGGGAGTTAGAGACCAGCCTGGGAAACATAACAAGACTCTACCTCAAAACAGATAGATGATAGACAGACAATAGGTAGACATATAGATGGTAGATAGATACATAGGTAGATAGATATATAGATAGAAAGAAGATAGGTAGATATGTAGATAGATGATAGAGAGATATAGAAATAGAGATAGAGACAGAGAGAGAATGTCTGTTAGTGAGTGATCACAGTGTGCTTGCATATTTGTGTGGTGTTTTATCATGATAATGCAAATACTTTTGAATAACTTTTATGTGACAGACAAAATTACTACATTATTTCTTTAATTCTGTAGTAGCTATATGAAGATATTATCAGCTCTTTTTTTACATGCAGAAAAACTAACTGAAAGAAAGGTAAACACTATGTAGGCTGGGTGTAGTGGTGGATGCCTGTAATCCCAGCACTCGGGAGGCTGAGACAGGAGGATCGTTGCAAGTTCAACACCAGCCTGGGCTACAAAGTGAGCTGAAGTTCAGCCTGAACTGCATAGCGAGGTCCTGTCTCAAAAAGACAAAAAAAAACAAAGAAAGGTAAAGACTATGTAGAATCACGCACTTTATCACTAACCTCGTAAGAGTACCACCTATAGAGCAAAACAGTATAACAACGCACTTGTTTTCCTGTAGTCTTGCTCATTTTTTCAGCCTCTTCCATCTGCCCTAGTTACTCAGTCTCCCATATTCTCCAGGAATTCCCACTTGGCCTTCCACTAGGTCCCTAAAGCATTCTTCTAGTAAGCATCTGGCACAAACCTAGCCTTATTCGCACTGGGAATGCTTGATTCAAATGGATCTTTACTTTTTCCATTTATATCCATCTATTTTATGTTTCATTCTTTTTAGCAGGCTATCACATGGGGAGGGAAAACATTAAGACTAACTTTTCCTATTAGAGTCTTGGTTACCGACATTTGTAGCTAGAAGGTGTTTGCAATAATCCAAAACTGCAAAGGAAATCTTTGGATTTGTGTTGTGGTTTTAGGTACAGAAAGAATGTAATGTAAAAGAGGTTGTTTACCAAATACAGGGATTAGGAAACATAGAAATGAAGACAAATAAATAAGATTCATGAGGATAGGCAAAAATGTATGAAGACTGGTAAATGGATGCTGGATTTATTTTCCTTATAGCCAGGAACAAATCTTTGAACATCTCTTTTTCCTCTCTCATTATAGTACACAGAACATGAGACATTCATGTACAGTTTTCAATTAAATCAAACGGAAGCCAGATAGACGTTTATACACACATACAGGTAACTGTTTTGCAAGGTTGAATGCAGAAGGAGAAATACGTGACATTGCATTTTAGACATGTTTTTATGCACTCTACATCTTTTCAGCCAATAATATGCTTTCCAGTAATTACACGTTATTTCTGCTTTATTGAGACTTCCCTACTCTCTTATTCATTGCAGGTTTGTGTGGCAGAAAGAGTGTCCAAGGGAGGAGGCTGTCCTGTGAAAACTCATGTCTCTTTGGAGTTGGAGAGAAGACTAGAGATGGAATGACATTCAAAGTTGAATACCTAGACTATTTCCAGTGTATTTCTGACTGGCAGGGTCATAACATACCTGTTCGTGAGAAATTAGGACTCTGTTTATGGAACTGTAGACAAAATATACTCATGCTTTTGCCACTGATTTCGTTGGTGTTCTCCAGGCCCCTATGTTAGCCACTGGTTCCTAGAATGATCTGCAGTTTTTATACAGAGTGAATTCAAGGGTAATCCAGAGGGACGTGCTGATTTCATGTACAATTTAGTCGAAACTGAAGAATATAGTTCACATAACCTTGCACTTGTTAGACCTTAACAATGTTACAACTTTTTAAGTGATGGTGAGTTGATATTTTTTTAAAGATAGTGTTTCTCGTATCTGCTAAGGAACAAGTGGTTCCTAGATGTAGAGACCATACCTAGGCAGACTTGCAGTAAGAATTGCCTTGTATGATGACCACAATCAAATGATCTCAACTTGATTTTTTTATCAACTAGTTGTATAATAGACATATTCTCAAAAAGTTATATCTTTTCCATTTTAACTAATTTAGTTTATTTTCTAGTACAATTGAACTTCTGACAATATGAACCAACTATTCTGAGGACAGTTATTCAGAATAAGCCTATATTTAGTACACCTACTCTATAGAAGTCCTAAGTAAAAATAATCAACACAGAAAGAAATGTGTTTTGTAATAAGCATCTTTCTTTCCTTTTTACAGTCATATTTCTCAGTGTATGTGCACAGACTTGCTTTTGAAAAAAACCCAGAATGACCAATTACCTCTGCTACATGTCTTAGTCTTGCTTTTTTTCTCCTTTCTTTGAGCAAAGCCTTGTTCTTTCTCCAGTTATTCATATCCCAATCACCTAAAGAAACACCTTCATCATAAAACCTTCCTAAAAGTCTGATTCCCTTCTTTACCAGTTTTGACAATTATTACCTACAGTTCTAAACTACTAATTATATACACATGGTAATTTATAAATAAAATGCATGGTGCTAATATGTGTTTTATTATCCCCTACATAAAATTAATTCATGAATTCATTACATGAAGATCACAATGTTTGAGTCTAAGCTTCACGATTATGTAAACCTAGCAAGTCATTATTCCATGGGTCTCAGTTTTGTCATACACAAACTAAGGAAGTTAGACTATAAATTATTGGAAATTAATTAAAGTTTTAGAAATTAGTTATTCCTTTACACAATATCTTTCACAGACCACTTAAGATTAAAAAATTGTGATTTTCCCTTTTAGTCATAAAAAGTGATTGCAATATGAATATAATCTTAGAACCCTAGTTAATGGCCTAAGATTGTAAGTCACTAAGCAATATTCTCCATCTTAAAAAGTAGTGTCTTCAATATCTTTCTTATGGACAAAATGGCCCATGTAGAAGATTAAAATAACTTAATTAATAATTCAATAAAAATTTGTACCAAGAGATTTTCTAGACCTTATACTGTCTAATATTGTACCGTGATCATATTAAAAGGGTGTTTTAAAAGTTATCCAGTCCAAATAAAAAATAAAGAAGGCTTTTCTTCATGCTCTATGAATAAACTCACTTTGTAAAAAAGCAGGTAGATAAGGGGCAATGTGTTCTCCATGGAAAATGTAGCTCCAGAGAGAAATGAGTGGAGAAATATGACTAACATCTGGAGAGCTACTTATGCATCAGAAAGTAAGTGCCCAGCTTTCTGACCACTTAAAAGCAATGGCAAGTTTCAAATACAATACAGGGAAGAAACATTGTTGTCTGTGGAACTGAACAGTAGGAACTGTCAAGATACAGTACATCCGCAAATAGTAGCATCTGACTGCTCCAACTAGAGACTCCTCTTCCTTTTATTCACATTTAAATCAGTGTTATGTGGTTGAGTAATGATAAAAATTTTTTAAAAAGGGAAACTTCATTTTTACCTGCCAATTTTCTCTTTCTTTTTACTGATGACTCTCGTTTTAAGCAGAACATTTATATATAGTAATATTTAATTTCTTGAGTAAGTTTTCTTTGTTCTTGATGGAAAATGCATTTTTCTTTGTGCCTCTTCCCACTTTTACATCCTTTATTTGGCTTTGATTTATTCAGTAATCTTTCTAATCCAGTATGGTTAAGCAAGAGAATTCCTAAACCCTAACTTTCTTCCATCTGCATTGCTTATAGTTGTTTTCAAGAATAAGAAACATATGTATGGGTAAGGTTCTAAAAATCTATAAAAATGTAAAGCTATACTGTACAAAAT
Source organism: Chinchilla lanigera (assembly GCF_000276665.1). NCBI lineage: Eukaryota > Metazoa > Chordata > Mammalia > Rodentia > Chinchillidae > Chinchilla > Chinchilla lanigera. The sequence continues at coordinate 3,370,401 of NW_004955420.1, read as the reverse complement.
AAAAGTTAAAGTTAATATATATATATGTTTAGCTTATCAATTTAAAGTAACATCTCTCATTATTAAATATTTATATAGTACCAGATTAAAATATATACTATATTATCATCATGATCATTATTATTACTGATCATGTTTACTTCAGAAGGATTTTAGAGCTTAAAAACATATTTAATTTTAATAGGTCCAAGCATCCATTTTAAATCCTGAAACCAAGGTCCAGCCAGATATATAAAGGGAATTTGAGAATATGACATAATTATTAGAGTAGTCTACTTTAACAACACAGGTTTCATGGTTCCAAGTCTAAATTTTTTTCTTTTTTTTTTGTTTTGTCATCCTACAGTTATTTCCCTTTGGAAAGATGGCTTCATCTTATATATTGCAAAATGGGAGGATAGTTTACAAAGATTAAAAAGAAAGAATTAGATTCCAAAGAATTAGATTCTAACCATATTCTTTAATAACTAGATTTTAATCTCTTTTATCCAAATGTTTGGAGATTAATTAGCTGTTAATTAGTTATAGTGATTGCATTAGCATGTTTTTAAAATGATAATATGTGCATTAAAATTGCTTTATTTCATTGACTCTGACACACTATTTTAAAAAACTGTTAGCATCTCAGAAGTCAAGATGCATTTTATAATTTTGTATAGCCAAATAGTAGGAGAAATCTAATTCCCATAGACTATGTATGTGAAATTAGCTATATTTCTCTTGTGAAAATCAGATGACCGCCACTCCTGACATATTCCCAACATTCAAGGAAGGCACATGAGTCCTGAATGTTGTCTGAAAAATCTTCCTTTGTCACATTTTAGTAGAATCAACAAAACATCAACATCAAGTTTTCCAATTCTGGGAACAATCAGGGAGTCCATTCTAAAGTGGTGTGTTGCCAACACACAGAGACCATCACGTGGAGAAATCTGGATTTTGATGAATCTGAATTAAAAATGATTCAGACAGTGAGATTCTAAGTAGGATGAAGGTTTTTGAATTTTTAAACCAATGTATTATGCTAATTTACTGTTTATGTATGTACAAGATTGACATATTGCTTTTTATAGAAGAATAAAATAAAAATTCTAAGTGTCAGGAAGAGAGTATGGAATTACCTAATTAGGGAGTTTCTTCTTTCTATAGTACATAGGAAGTAATGCATCTAATAAATATCCCTTAGTTTTGAAGAAATGTGGTATATTAAATAATTAAACATTTTATTCCCTTAGCGGGGCTTCAACAATCTGCAATCTCTTAGATTAAGTGCCACTAACCATAATAATTTTAAGTAAATTTGTGGTAGAAGGTAGCATCAGGTCCAGTTCAAAAGACCAGGGAGATACTGAGAAAATATACTTCTCTGATAGTTACCACTTGGTACAGGAGTGCCCATTAAATCTAGGTCTATTTAAATCTTAATTTCACTATTTTTCCACTTTCAAACACAAATTCTGCAAAAGCCAAAAAGAAAAGCATCCGTTTCTGACCTTCAACCCAGACAGTGTCTATCATCTTAAGTTTAATTCAAAAATCAGTTTTCTTGGAGGCAAGGAGCCAAGTTCAAAGGTGGTTGCTGCAGTGTAGACAGCTTCAGACATGGAGGCTGAAAATAGAACCTTAGCCACTATCTTCACAAGATTTGCTTTGGAGCAGAGAAATTCCAAACCTAGTCTTTTCCTAGTTCATGGATTTTTTACACTGTAGCACTGACATTGACATTTATTTGCTCCTTCTTACTAGAAAGACAGTTATTCGGTAAGAATGGGTTATTTAAATTCTCAGTCTAAAGGAAAAAATTATAAAACAATTGACATGTGATCATACAGCAAAATAGCTATGAGTTCGGGTTATTTATACTTTCTTTCACCTACACTGTCTACAAACTGCAGCATGTATTTTCATCCAAAGGACTCAAGCACCACTGGTATCTCCTTCCCCTGAAATCTTATTGCCCATATCATGCCTATTGCATCACTTATACCATAAATTCAGCAGTTTAGTTCATGTAATTCATATAATTACTAAACCTATTCATTCAAGAAAAAGACATGTATTGAGTGGTATGTGATAACACTATTTGTTTATACTTTATTATATTCTTGCTCCCTTCAAATATAATTTGAGGCAACCTATAATAACAGTTCTAAAACAATCAAACCCTGAAACAACATTATGGTTTAAAAATATAACTTTGAATAATAACACAGGGTTAAAGGAGATAGTTAAGGAAAAATGTAACTTTGAATAATAAAGTAGGGTTAAAGGAGATAGTTAAGGACATTTCTTTTAATTAAGCACAGAACTGGCTCTGAGCTTCCGTGAAATCAGGCTAAAGAATGAAAATAAAGGTTTCCTTGTTCAAAAAATAAAGACTTACAATGTTCAGTGAGAGACATGCTTACTGGTATGTGAGCTAAAAATTGAACCCTTCCCTAGACCCTCCAAGTAAACAAGACAGAGAAGTAATTTTTATTTCAGTAGAGTTGATGTCGATTCCTTCTTCCTGAGAGTAACTGACCAAAGGATTCTATTCTTTCTCAGACTGTTCCTAAATTATGATGGGAAGATTATGTGGCAAACATAAATAAAGTCACAGGATCTGTTTCATACAGAGGACACAGGACATGATCTGACTTAACCGTGGTTTGTATTATTGATAAAGATAGGAGTTTAAAAGGTAGGGTTTTTTACTTATACATGCAATATAGCACAATCAGTGTTTGCAATTATCCTGTTCAGGATACATTTATATATTTTCCAACTTTTTCACATAGTATTGAAAACAAACAGACAAAAAACTCTACACCTCACAAAAGAATGTATTCTACATCAGAGGTATGAAGGCTATGTTCATGGATTGAAGGATCATGTAATTATTCTGTGCAGTTTATTTTAATATAGGCATTCTATCATATAAGAGATTTGAGGACAAGCATAAGATGTGGGGAATACCTTGTCAGTTGCCTGAAGCTACAGTGATTGTCTCCTTCCCAGGTAAGAGAACTCTGATTTTTGTTTAAGTGTGACACCATCACATCCAAAGGGAAAACAGATCTTTCCTCCAGCCTCCAAGGAATGGACCAGGGGTGGTTACAAGCCTGATAATGCAATGTATTACTTTCTTGTAAAACTATTAATTAGGAATGGGATGTGACAGTTTTTGTCCATCAGACATAAAGGGAAGTCTGCTGATAATTGTTGGACAAAGTTTCCTTCTGCATAAAAAGAGACAATTCCATGAGAAGACTGTTTTCCTTCCTTTGCTCTGTGTAGGGCTATATGAAGAGATGTTTGGCTTTGTGATAGCCATATTATCATGTCGCATGATAGTAAATCAAGAGAATCACAATGAAGAAGTCATCCTTGAGTTGCTGATTTAGTTAACTCTGGGTCAGCACAATTCCGATCTCCTTTGTTAAGGCCTTTAACTAGGTACTTCAGTACTTAGCAAAAGTTTCCTAATAGACATTATACTTTATACTTATATGTCCTACATTGATATGAGCAGCTACTGACATCCAACAAAATTATGGTGAACATAAATCAAAGAGAAAGCAGAAAAAAAATTCTATCTGACAATATGATTGGCCATCCATAGCAAAGTTAGTACATTTTTTTGTAAGACAGAATTCTTCCCTATAAAGGTACCTGGTACTTATTAATACACTGACTAAATAATTGAGCAACCCAACTTAAACTTATTAGAGTCCATGCAAACACCTCTGCACATGAAACTAGTATTTTACCTAATGCTGTTGCTAGCATGTAATAACTTTCTAAATACAAGCATAAGAGAGTATTAAAACAACAGGTCTGTGTTTTATACCCTTTGAGGTTTTTTACATGATTTGCCACTATGTAATTTGTAATTATACATAGAATATTTTATTGCTTTATTCAATAGACTGGAGAAGATGAGGTGAGGTCTGAAAGAAAATTGTAAGAAAGTGTCTTCACTCTGCTCATAATTTTCTAAGTAAAATATCGTGCAAAGAAAAAAGAAATCACAGTATTGCAGTTATTTCACCAACATGCAGAAAAATAATGTTCACCTTTTATGGCTGCTTACTTTTTCTTTACGTGTTCTCATTTCTGAGCATTTAGATCAGTTTTACATATTAATTTATTATATATTAGTGACAATACCTACTAGCTCTCAACCTCAAATCCATTTCCAATTTTCATTTCTCACAAATTCCAATTTTGTTCAGAGGAGATACTAAAATATGTATCTCACTACCTCTCAGGTATCTAAAGATGGCCAGCAACAGAGCTCTGGAGGTAACTGGAGAGTAGAAGTCTACCAGGAGAATGTCTACTTGAGACAGAAAGGCACAATTCTTGAAAAGTAGATTTGGGTGCTTGCTTATTTCTTTCTCCTTTTTTAAAATCTCAGAAAGGGTACTCTACTATTTATTAAGTAAAAACCAAACAGATCCTCACTACTCCCGCAATATAAAGAAAAAGAGGGAGTATACAACAGGAGAACTCTCCCTGCTCTACTGCAATAGTTCTTACCCTGGGGTAATTGTATCTAACTCTCAGGGACATTTGACAATGCTTGCATATACTGTTGTTTGTCTTAATGAGGTGAGTGGTGGGATGTTCTTCTGGCACCTAGTAAGTAGAGGCCAGGATCACACTAAACATGTTTCAATGTACAGGAAGCACACACACACACACACACACACACACACACACACACACACACAAGATGTATCCACTCCAAAATGACAACAGTGCCAAAGTTGAGAAAGACTGAGCTACAGTGCACTTTGTTATCTTTGAGTCCACTTCTTTTTTAGGATTCAAAGGCACACGTGAGTATGGAGACTTAGCAACAATCTTGTGATTATGTGAAAAAAGTATCAAGATGATAGAAGAACTCTGATTCCCTGATTAAATGCTTAAGCAACTGTCTTGATTTCTTATATGAAACTAACCAAACTTTTAGTCGCTTAATTCACTGATACCCTATCTGTTACTTAATAAGCAAACATATTTGTAAATAACACATATATTGTTGATTTATGGTCTACTTTATATTCATAAGTGGGGATAAGTATTCTGAATAAAATAATACATCAGGTAAGGTCTCTGGTCTCTGGCAATTCACTATCCAGTAGGGAAGACAACCACCAAGACTATAAAAGGTGGCTTACTTCTGGTATGAGTAACATGTGGTAAGAACTCAGAGTAAGGAGAAAGGCAGGAGACAGGCGGAGGAAAGGCAAGCCTGAGGGATGAAAACATTTTCCTGCCATGTGGCTGGAGGATGTGCGAGATGCTAGCCACATGATGAAAACTGACATAAGCAAAACAGAGAACCCTGAAATGGTGGGTACTATTTGGGTAAATAGTAAAGAGTTTTGTGGGTGAACTAAAGAATAAATTGGGAAAGAATGTTAGGTAGAGAGTGATTTCACCTAAAACTCTGAGAAGAGTTGAGTGTCATAAGGACTGTGGACACTGGCAGGTAAGCTCTAAAGAACTATTGGCCATTATTAGACAGAGATCCACAAGATCAGACCCATGTTTTAGAAAAATAAATAAATAAATGCAGTGTGTTGAACTTGGGCAGTTATACTCATAAATAATTACAATAAAATGCAGCAATCACATACAGTAACTTGGAGTTTATTCACATGGAAAGAGGCTTCAAGTTTCACTTGAGAACTTAAAACATGGCAAAAGTATATTGTCAAACTGTTGAAGCTTCTAAATTTTAATTCTCATTATGTTTTATTTATAAGAACTACAAATTAATATTTTCTGGGTAATTTGTGAATGATTTCTTCCGTGTAAATTGTTTTTAAACTTCTAGAGACAGACCACTGCAAAGATTTGCTAAAAAGGTTAAAAATTATTTTTCAACACAGGAAAATCCAGGGGAATATATGTTTCAATCATACCTTCCTCTGTATGACTATTTTCCCATAAAAAGTTGTCAATAACATCAAAATTTATGTGTTAATTTTTTAAAAAGGAACAAAGACCTTACGTTTGCGTTTGCATACTCTAGTCTTGGCTAAGAATTATCTTATTTTTTAAAATGGCCTAAACAGCTAATTTCAGGAAAGTTGAAGGAAGATGTAGAAGTTTCCACTGGATAACCACGTGAAAGTAGCAAAAGTGGAAATGTATATGCAACATTCAGGGTTAAAAGAGATTTTAGAGAGCCATTCCAGGGAGCCATCCAGCCAAGGAGTGGCAACCAGCTTCCAACCACTTACGTGTGTCGCACAGCATGGAGTTTTCTCCCAACTACCCTTCTGTGAGAGTGTATTCCACCTCCGCTTCAAACAATTCACACATGTCTATTTGAAACCCTAACTAGACATAAACTGAAAACTTCACAAAATAAAGCTCCAGGGGGAATAAAGACTGACAGGATGGACTAGGGTGGGGTGAGGAGGAGACTCCGGAAAGGCGCTCCCAGGCCGCTTTTCTTACCCAGGCTCCAGCATCTCTCCTACAGTCTGCTGAAAGATTGACTCCCTCAATTTCTGCTTACCCTAAGAGGATTGGAAAGACTAACCACAGAATAGCAGGCTTACAGAAAACAGTTACCTCTTTTAATCAAACCATGTAATCAGAGGGCCTGAGTAATGATTAACTTCCACTTGCTTGGTGAGTCATTCAATCACTAGGCAATTCGGGTACACTTAGATTCATTCCCTGCCAAGGGCACAATAAACTTAAAGCTTTTGTACTTTACATTGAATATCTTAAACACATGCTTAGCCCTTGCTTCTGAACTCATTTCAAAAAGCTGGTGTTCTGCTGGGTTACAATGGCTGATGATAATGTTGAGACATTTCACAGGTTTTGTATTCAAACGTAGACACACATACCTTCTCTTAGTGGCATTTTTATATCTGTAGCCAATTAATAATGAAGCACAATTAATTTTTCAGAAATGCATGAAGACGATAACTTCATATACAGGATTAGAACTCTAAGCAATTATAGTCTACTGTAGTTTTAGTATAAAAAGAGGGCATTGAGTAGATTAATTATCTATAAAAATGCAGAGTGATAGATACAGGGTCTAAATTCATATACGCCAAGTCACATGTATCACTACGGCCCTGCAAACAGAAAAGAAGAAATAATACATTTGTAGAGGCCAGCCGGAACGTTGGACCCATAATTTCCCTTGTTTCTATCATCTTAACAACCTCCTCTGGTATAAATTATTCCCAACTCAAAAAAAAATCTCAACCTCAACAATTTTAAATTCACGGCAGGTGGTTTTCCATTTGTACTCACAAGGCATTGTGCTGAGGCAGGCGGGAGCCAGCGGAGAGCCGTTTAAATGTTTGGACTGCCTTCTCTTCCCGGGAGAGTTTATTGCCCAATACTGCATAATGTATTAGTTGCTCATCGCGGGGGATCTAAAAAGTGACATCTCGACTGGAACCACGCGGGTCTGAAAACCACCTCGCAGGAAACGTTGTGGGGAAGAGGAGCAACTTTCTTATTCCTGTCAAACTGCGAGGCGGAACCCACCCGAGAAGGAGCCGGAGGGCCTGGGGAGAGAGCAGGAGGCTGGCAGCGGCTGCTCCGTGCTCCGCCGAGGGCTCAGGCGAAGGTTTGCTTCTGGAGGCGGCATTGTTCCTCCATCTGCTCAGCCTCCGCGTTTCGCCAGGAAGCCCTCCCCGCACACTCGTAATCTGCCCTTTCTTTCTTGGATACCTCTCGGAGGATCTCCCAGCTCCCGGTCTCTGGTCCCAGGGCACAGCTCTGGGGTGAAAAGCTGCAGGCACAGGGGCGCCGCTCTACGGCTTTGGAGACCACTGCACCGGTCCTCCGGGCTGGGCCGGCGCGCGCTGCGCGCTCCTCGCCTTCACCCGGGTCTCCGGGTCTCCCCGGCTCCGACGGGCTCCGGCCTCGGCCCCCCGCTCCGGCTTGCCTTTCCTGCCGGGTCTCCTGGCACAGGCTCGGCTCCTGCGGCGGCGGCCACGCGCTCTCCGCTCCGCGCCGGGGTCCTGGGCACTCTCCCTGGGCCCCGCCGCTCGCAGGCTGGGACTGGGGATTGAGGGTGGGCAGCGGCCAGGGGAGCGGGGCAGGTGGGGAGCCGCGGGCGCGCGGGAGGGAGGGGGCGACAGAGGGAGCCCAAGGAAAAAAGATGCATCTGCTCTGAAAGCGCCAATGAAGGAAGGACGGAGGGGGCAGGAGCGGAGAGCGGAGAGAACGCCCACCAGGAGGGGTGGCGAGACGGGCAGTTTACAAACTGCCAGGGCTGGAGGAGCCCCGCGAGGAAGGAAGGAGGTTGGGAGGAGAGAAGGAAACCCAAGAGGAAGATCTCATTTCCCCCCGAAAAGATCAGGTCAGAAAACGTGCCCGTGCGTGGGGAGTTAAGCAAGGACGGGTCGCGGTGTAAAAGGACGGATTTAAGCAGGAATTAAGCGCTGTAGGTTCTCCTACACTAGACTCAGCTTCGTCTCTCAACTCCGGGGAATGACCCTCCAAAAGAAATGTACTGCTTCATGCAGAAACGGAAGCTGAATATCCTTCACTATGGTCTCCTCCTGGCGCCGGTTTGCTTTTCCAGTTTTTTGTGTTTTTTGTGTTTTGTGTTTTTTGTTTTTTGTTTTTGTTTTTTCAATGAAAAGAAGCATTTGGAGGTTCCATGAACCTCAGTGCTGAAGAAATCACCCAGCTCATTAAAGTTCATTATTTTTTATTGCTTTTATTATTTTTTTCAGAGGGTAGCAGGGAGGAGTTGGCACCAATACATGTTAAAGCAGTTATCTACGTGGCATTGTTTTTGATTTTTGTATTTTAAGGGCAAAATAACATTTCTGAAAACTGCTGAGAAGGGGGATTGGAAAACTCAGTTACTCATGGGGGAGGGAGGAGAGCGACGCATTTAAATTCTAATAGAGGATTCCACCTTCGGTACCTTCACCACCACCACCACCCTTGGCCCAAAGGAATAGGACAAAGGTTAAGCGAACCGAAGAGAGACGGCAGGGCAGGGGGGGCGGCAGGTGGGGAAGGCGAGGCACAGGCGGGAGCGGGAAGGAAGTTTCCGGTAACCCAGGGCTAAGGTAAACGTCGGGACTGGGCGCACGCAGGCAGCTCCCTTACCTTTCTCTCTAAGCCCGGTTTGCACCCGATCTGCAACCATAAATACTTCGCGGTGCTTAGTGTGCAGCCGAACGGCGGCCGAATGTTAAACAATTCTTCACGCTCCCCTCCCTTGTTCAAAAACAGCCTCAAAAGAATGTTAATACTGTGCTCGTTATCCATCGGCTCCAAAACATTCCTCTCGGTCGGGAAGGAGACGAACGAAACGCAGGCGCTTGGGTACGCGTTTATGTACGTATTTGTGTATTATCCGGCCGGTACAGAAACACAGATACGTTTTCTGCATGTAAATCCAAAAGAAAAGCACCACAGATGCCTCTGAAAGCGGGAGGGGACAAGGAAGAGCGAAACTTGGCAAATAAAATGTATCCAAATATTTCGTACCAGGAGCCACCTGCTTCGATATGCGGTATTCCCGAGGAGATTTAGAGGGAAAAGAAAAAACTGAAAAGAAAAAAAAAAAAAAAAACCCTAAACACACACTTGAAACTGGAAGACGCCTAAGACGCGTGGAAACGGAGAGGGCGAGAAGATCTCCCGGGGCTACAGATCTGTCAGCTAAGTGAGCAGTCGCCTCCGAAAATCACGGGCGGGGAGGTGGCTGCGAAGCGTCCCCGCTCGGTCCCCGCCGCTGCTACCTGTAGACGCGCGCACCCCGCGCAACGCGCGCACCCTCGGCCACCCCCGTCCCCGCTCCCGCCTCCGTCGCCGCGCGGCCGGGACCGAGTGCGGAGCAAGCTGACCCGCCCTGCGGCCCGCGTCCTGCCCA